>NC_134529.1:21870183-22181136 GCF_027942865.1 Odontesthes bonariensis | reverse complement strand
TTTGAAACAAAGATGTCTGCTTTCAGTCTTTTTATATGGAAGTTTGGTTTTACAACAGCCACATGCAAACTGCTTGAACAAGTGGAGAAATCCAAAGCTATAAAAACCTATAATTCATATGCTTAAGAGGCAGTGGTTTAACAAATGGTCAATTACAATGTTGGAAAAATACTTCTTTGCTTTAACTGATAATTCAGTGCAGAGTAGGAAAGGTTATACCAGAGTAGGAGGCAGTCAATGTGATTTTCCACAAATTATGAAATGGCCAGTTTAGTGAGGCTACAGTTAGCCATTTCAAGGTATTGCAGAAAATGTGTTGATAATGTATTTTATCCATAATATAAGATCAAGCTTAGGAATAAAGAGCAGCTGACTGCAACAACACTATGGTAATTTACTCTTAGAAATCATATAGGAATCCTTTTATCTTCTTCCCGCCTTGAAATCCTATGGGCAGATAATGACATACTTCAGTCTCAAGGGTTTAACAAGTGGATTTCTCATTTCTTCTGCTACTCCTTTCGTACACTGACAGAGGTGGAAAAAAAAAAAAACAATATCTTCCACATGTCCCAAACTGAGGTTATGCAGAGAGGGGTTATTTTTCACATCTGAGATAAACAAGTACAAACCAAGCCCACAATCACTTTCCTCCCTTTCATTTAGTCATAAATCTCAGTTAAACTTCCAGAAAATGTGATCACTATCATTTTCTGACCACTTCAGACAATGTGTAAAAATTTTAGACTGCTGTAGAGGGTAAGAGGCTTGTGTTAACGTTTTATAGTAGCCTTCTAGTACAAAGTGTTGAAAGGCAGTCATTCGTGGACTTTAATAACTTATGCAAGATGCTTGGGTATTCACGATGCAGACTACCAGGAGCGTTGTGACAGATTCAAAGTGACATGACCTGATTGCCTGTATTAAAAATGGCCTGCACGCTACACTGTTGGTAATTCCAAATGTTATGAATGTGTACTCTGCACCTGAGGTCTGCCTGATAAATACTTTCCTTCTCCCAAAAATATACCCATGTGGCATTTGTTGATGCAGAATATGTCCAATAATGACATTGAGAGAATGTGTGACCTCTAGTGGTTGTGAGATCAAATGCATGTGAAGGGTAAAAATGGCTTCGCATTGTAAAAAGAATGCATTTTAGCCCAAACCTGGATTGTTTTCCAACCCTATTGAAGTCATGTTCTTGTCTGAATGTAACCTTGAAGTGATAAAAGTTTTTTTTTTTTTTTTTTGTTTTTTAAAGTTTTTTTAAAGTTGTTATCGATGGAACGTATGTTAGTATCAATTTCATGTCACTCAAAAGCCTATGGTTGATGCCGTCATGAGGCATATTGAAGGGTAGGAACACATGACCCATATCGCAAAGCTGAGCTCCAGTGTAGGTTCAATTTAAGGTTCCTCTCCCATCAGTATGACTGATCACCCGCATGTCTGCTGAACAAGCACAAATACAGAGGCATTGAATTGATCAGTATTGATCCAAACATCTCATTTCAGCAATACTATCCTTATAGATTATTTCAATGCTCAATGGGACTGTTTAGTGCATTTAGATTATTTTTTGTTCCTGATATATTCAGAAATGCAGTTAAAAAACAACTGAAAGCTATTGTTTTTAATCCCAATTTCTGATTGATTTTGGAGAGAAAGATGCTGGCTGTGGGTAGGAGGCAGCAGTGTAATGCCTATCCTACACCAACTAATGACACTTGATGTAAATCAGGAGGTGTTGAATTGTCCAATAAACGTGGGTCCCACTCTTGGAATACCGGCTAAAAAGGGTACGTATCGTTTTGCCAGTTTCCTTCTGGTGTATTATATTAAACAGGCTTTCAGTACATACAATACCTAAAAAAAAAAACTTTCCAGCAAGTCATGTGCAGTATGATCTGTCAATTATGTCTCAATGCAATGTTCCACTAATGTTCAGATCCAGTAAACTTATGTTAAAATCCTGCATTCAGAATTCTAAAAGTCTGAAATCTTATCGGTTAAAATAATTTTCCATCAAGTAAATAAAAGTAACTGCATCTGATTTGTCAATTAATTTGATAACACACTCCTTGATCAGAAAAAGTGGGGAGAGAATGGATTATTGGATTTACTTTGTCCTTTGTTTCACTGCAGACTATATGAACCCAAGGTATTCGTGTTTTGTCACCTCAACTTCATGTAGACGTCAGTAAAATATTTTATTTTCCTCCATTCAGGCCTGCAAGACATTCCGAGTAAAGCCAAAACAGTAAATCTTTTCTTACTTTGTAATGTTACCATTCTTTTTCTAAACACCTTAAAAAAAAGGTTCTGTAGTTTTAAATTCCCCTCCAGGGTTTGATTAAACCTGCAAAACAAATCTACTCTTAGTCAAAATGATGTTTTTAGTTGTCCCTTTTTCTTTTTGAATAATTCCATGACAATAGGTAAATGGCTTAAATGAACAGCTGGGGCCATATTGACATGCATATGCACAAATGTAAATTTGCCCTGTCTTTTCCCCCAACCCCCTCGCCTGACTCAGCTAAACCCCTCTTTCGACTTTGCAAGATGAAAATGTTATCAGTCAGCCGAAGCGTTGCAAATGTTAGATAAACCATATTCCTTAGTCCCAGCCTCCTGCTTAAGCTTGTTATGTATGACATCCATGTTCTGAGACTTTTGTCGGTACACTGCATTTCAAGCTCAACCCTGTGTTGACCATTTGTTTTTATCTTGTTTTAATTGAAATGTTATTTCTAATACTTTTAGTTTATTAAATTATTCATTTGAATTCATCCATTGTGTTTTACTGAGTTCTTCTTTAATGCTTTAAATCACTTGGTTTGTTGACCTATTACTAGGCAGCACTTTGGATCAACTAAGACTGTTTTAATTGTGCTTTATAGATCCAATTAACATTGTCATCAACCACTCACTTTTTCAAGCTTTTGACCCTTTATCATTTCAGTTTTTGAATAGTAACTAAGTGGATGCATCTTTGAAAGTAAATGTAGATATCACTCTTTGGTGACAATGTGAAAAAATGGTGCATATCTGAAAGAGTCAAGATAGTTAGTTTGAACTTTAACTGTATTTCAATAAATAAGACCAATGCACGTGTTGTTTTAATGAGAAAAACAACTGGTATTATGTGAAAGACAACATTGGAGAGTGAAAAGTCCAAAATTTAGAGCAACTACTGTAAATTAAGGTGCATAAAAGGACATTCTATCTTTGTTAAAAAGTACCCAAGTGCAGTGTTGTTACTAAGTTGGTTAATGAAGAGCAATTTTATACTGTGGCTGTCAAGATTCCTAAAGATTTCATTTCAGTATTAACAGAAACAGAGTAAAATTTGAGCCCCTTAACTATTAATGCAAAAGACTCCTTAAAACCAGTCATTATTTAATATGAGCTGATTAGTTTCCTTAATTTGGATTATATTACTCATTCATGAGTAATAATTGCTCATTAAGACTCGATATTCACTTTTGAAACCTTGCTCAAATCTTACGTAGCTTGTTGCAGTGGTAGCCCGCTGAGTCCATCACGACGTTTGAATCTCCGACATGAGGAATGTTAAGGTACACTGTAAACCCGGAATTTGTTTTCAATTAAACGTTTTAGTGTTCATTACTTATTCTATTATGTTTTGTAAAAATCTATGTAATTACTAAATCAAATTAGTTCTTTGGATTAGAAATGTGAAAATATACACTGCAATGATCATGTTAAGCAGAGATTACATATAAAGTTATGTTCTGTGAGGGAGGGGCGGAGCCTATTTGAAGTTCAACTGAGAGTCAAGACCCGTCCTGTGTGAGAGCGTGACCAGCTCGATTTTTGGAGAAAACTGAATTGTGTATTTAAAAATAAACTGTGGATGTTTTAAAGTAGTTTTAACGACACTAAGTAGACGGAAGAGTGTGTAAAGCAATTATTAAGATCGGTCTGGTTGCTAAACGTTTGCTAAAGGTTAGCTTAAGACTGCACCAGTCTTAATTCATTATTGCTGCAGTGAATTATTTGTGTTAATTGTTAATTTCAATGTTTTCTGAAATAAAATAACTTGAACAATTTAAAAGTATTTTTTAATTTCTTCCTTCCCATACAAATTTCTTTTTAAACAATATATTGTGGCGTGCTTTGGGTGTGTTGCCGCATTGCATTATGGGTGCTCTCTGTTTCCCGTTTATGTGCTGTATTTAGTGCTGTGGTAGAGTTTGTATGTGTTTTATGTTTATGTTCTGTAGGCAGTGACGGTGTAGTACAAGGTTTTTGTTCGTGTTGCATTTTAACTAAATCTGCACCATAACTGAAAGTGGTGAGATAGAAAGTTACCACCACTTGTTCGAATACATGTGGGTTGGTTGAAATTCACTATTGTTCCTGTGAATTATCTGTCAAGATAAAAGTGCTTACTGCAGGAGGAAGTCTGGACTAAGCCTTTTCTTGCCTCCACCTCTACCATTACTACAATGGTATATACAAACTCTAAATCAAAACAGTATAAGTCATTAATTAAAATTTGAAGACAATACATTACTTATATCAACAAATGATGTTAAGTAATGCTTTTATATATATTTATGTGCATTTGACCTAAAATGGTTGGCTAGACCTCAGGAAAGAGATAAGTTATGTGAACTAATGGTTTTGAGTAAAGGTTACTAATGTAAACTTGAATATGTCTAAGTTATCTATGCCAATACAACTTAAAAGGTTTAGTTTCATGTTTTGTAAAAACTTAAACGGGATAAGGCAACGGGTTTCCACGCGATTTTCTAGTAAACTCAACTAGTTCGGGTTAAGAGTGTAGAGGCTAATGAAGGTTGACTGGGTGAAAGAGCAGAATGGCGCCAGGGAGCTTGCCTGGCCTCGGCCCCTCCGGGGAATCACAAAAGACCTGCAAGTAGGGGAGATCATGGCCCTGCCAATCCCTGATACCTTCTGAAGAGGACAGACACTGTCTGTCCTGTGCTCTGATGCCTGAAAATAAGCATTCCTCCGAGCAATTTGAGCTGCTGCAGCGAAAAAAAAAAAAAAGAAGAGGAATGGGTGAAGCAAAGTTAATGTTTGCAGATTAAAAAGAAAAACCAAACCTTTTGAGTGAGATTTTTTTCAAAACATGAATCTGCAATGTTCAGAAAGGTTTCTTAAAAAATCTCAATAAACTGTTGTTTACAGATACAGTTTAACTAAATGAAATTTAGCTAGCAGTCCTGGCACAAAATCAGTCTAATAATGGAGTTAATCCATACAAAGCACAAAATGAAGAGGCTTTTTACTCGTCTGATTTATTTCTCGTCTGCACTGGTCTAGATTAGATTGACCGAGTTTGCTATTAAAACCAAGACGGCTTCAAAATCATAATATAAATCAAATGGATATGCATCAATGTTTCTTTTTTTCATCCAATAATCCAGATGAATGAAATGATAAATATAAAAAAATAGGTGAGTCCTCCTCATTCATTCATACTGTGTTCCCGAGGTTACGTGAATGGTATGAGCAGTGACGCACTGTAGATAGACTCAATTTTACTGCAAGCTGAAATCTAATTACTGTATAATTAACAGTGAAGGATAATTAGATGGCTTGACTGTTTGTTTCCAAGCAGACACAAGTTAACTGCTGCTCACCCTGCCTCTGCTTGTTAAGAAGTTCAAAGCACCTTTAAAGTTGCACCTGCAGAAGTCTACAAAGGCCCCATTAAGACGAGTCTTTCGCATATTTGTTTCACATGTTGAATATGACAATGACAATTGACCTACTTGGATTAAGGCTTTAACCTCTCCAGGAGAGCCTTTGTACAGTAGTTCTGTGCTCCCTGTGATTTGAAGCAGGATTCTGATATTATTCCCTTTAATTTCTCTGATGATTGAAATCAGCAGCTCTCCAAAAAACTGTGCGCGCACGATTTGAGGTACCTGTTTCAAATGAATAAATGAGTATCACCTGAAAATCAAAAAACTCTCATTGCTTATTTAACATTTCTCTCGTGAAAATCTTCGAAAATGGCCATGAAAGGAGAGACAAGACAAACAGAGAGAAGGTACACGGTACTGGAAAGGCAGAATAATACAACACCTTTGGTTGCACTGAGAGACAGTCTGGCACAGCATGAGCTGGTTTCCAGTTTCAAAGTATACCCGAGTTGTAAAAACTAAAATTTTCCATCAAACAGTTCCTGGGGTATGAGCTGTTTTTTTTTTATTTTTTTTTTTACGATTCATCAAAGGCAAAATGAGCGGGAATCCCTCAGGTCGCGTGTCGTCCCCCTCCAGCTGGTGCAAGCAGTCAGTCAGGTGTGTATGATGGTTGAAGGAGGCCCGAACAGCCCGAACCCTTCTCTCTGCTCAAAAACATGAAGTGTTTGGTATTTCTTTGTTTATTAAAAAACAAAGACGGATACAGCTGAGAGGAGGTAAACCAACACACTGATTTTACTGAAAAAAAAACAACTTTTATCACGCTTAATAAATAATGAAAATGATAACAATAAAAAATAACACCAAAACTTAGAACAAACCAAATCAAAAGGGCCCTGCTTTCCCTTTGACATTGTGTTTGAATAATTAATACATCTTGAAAAGAAATAAGGTGCTGGTTGATGTTGGACCATTCACTTTAACAACCATTGCACTCTTTTTCTTTGCATTCATCATACTGCAGTTTGTGGTATGTTTTCAGATGGTTAAATGAGTTCAATTTGTTGCTTTGCAGCATAGACACAAATCTACAGCACTTTTTGCATCTGATTAGACCCTAAATCTGAAGAATTTCCAAACAACAGATGATGATCCACTACAAGGGACAAGCTCTTCGCCCTTCTCTGTGCCAGAAATTGGTATTTTTTCAACGCTCTGCTATCTGTTCTCATATAAATGTCCATATTTGAATATATTGAAACTTCATCCAGGAAACATATAGCTGCGTCGTGCCGAGAACAGCTGTGATTGGCACATGTGGGCACAAAGTTGCCCTTACCTTGAGTGAAAAGAGCTTTATCTCAGGTTTTTCTACAGTGAACTCAGAATGAACTTTTAGCTTTTTGAGCAGCCACTGTCCACTTAACTGATGGAGCCTGGGGATTAGTGCTTTCATCAAGAGGCTTGCTGAATACCTGCTATGTCTGTTTAGTGAAACTTTGTTGATAGCATATTGACCCACTGCAGGCAAAAAAAGAACTTCCATCCCTGTGACCTTGTGTTGTATCTGTCAGCTTTCAGCTCCATCTGAGACAGAAGCTCTATTACATTGTAGTTAAACAAGCAAATACTATGCACAGTGTCTAAAGTTACCCACTTCACAAAGTTTTCAAACACTAAACTGGATGATTTCGCCTCTGAGAATGCAGCAAAAATCATTGCACAATTGGTATCTAATTGGGCCAGAAAAAAGCTAAAGTGGGCTTTAAAAGCAGATCTTCCTTCCAGCCATGGTATAAGTTTCAGCAGAGTGGCAGAAACCTTTCTTGATGAGGTTCTTATTGATTAAGGGTGGCCATCACCCTTCTGGGCTCCATCTTAAACCAGGCCCCTACAGATTTATGTGCCTTTCACAGAGGTTTATCTTTGCCTTAATGCCTCTTTGTTCAGCACTGTATTGGTGTTTCTGTCACGTTGTTAAAATCTATGGTGCAATATCACTTGCTTGGAATGAGCTCATGGAAGTGTCAGGCCTTGTAGATCTATGGCACAATATGGCGGAGAGGAAAAAGGTAAAAAAGGAGCAGCAAGCTTATACATCTATATCTTTATTCTGATTGATAGTGTTCATTGTCACTTTACACAGCAGACAAAACAGATAACAAAAAGCTGACATTTTGTTGAACATGTATGTATCCCTGTCCTGCTCTATGGACCAATATGACAATGCTTTGATGTTTCTGATGAATGCTTCCATTTTCCTTTGGTCTGGACAATTTCTGCTGGCATCTTGGCTCATCCACAGGTCATGAATGCGTATGATTGTACTAAGAAGTGATTGATATGTGGATGAGCATTGGCAGCGTTTTTATCTTCTCAATGCAGATACTTCCAGCTGTTTGAAAAAGCAAAACTTTTAGGTCAAGCTCGTGAGTCGGGCACTCTCACTGATTGAAACATGTCCTCTGTGATTATGGCAATCATGGAGCCACTCTTGCTATGCAGTTATACCTGCTCCAGCTGTTCTCACCCCCTGAGTGTGGAATTGACTTGAGGTGCAGGAACTGAAAGGCTCTACCTTCTAAAATCTGTCTCTTAACACTAACTATTGCATACAGGTTTTTAGTTTTATACTTGATCATACCTTATACGTCCTTATGCCCCTCCTTCAGTCACAAAGTTTTTTTTCTTTTTTAATTCCCAGAAAAATCCTAGTCTACTTCAAAAACTAGAAAACAGCAAATTAGCTGCAAACATATGTAAATTCCAATGTTATGATAAAAGCAAAATCAACACTAACAAGTCAGTAAGTGTGGATATAAAAAGATCACTTCAGAGAGGCTGAACCTTTAAAAAGTAAGAATGGGTATGGGTTTACCATTTTCTGACTGTCTGGGCAAATAGTTCAACAATAGGAATAATGCCTCTCAACATGAAGTTTCAGAGAATTTGCGACTTTCATCATTTATGTTACATGGTTCAATAACAAGATTCAGAGAATCTGGAGAAATCTATCAGAAAACCAGTGGTTTGTATGTATGCACGCAATAAATACTCCAATTTAAAAGACCAAATATAACACTAGATTTAAATCTAAAATATTGTTTAGATCTTAAGAAATGAATGCCACTTGTGAAAGCAAGTTTGTTTTTGTTTTTTTGTTTTTTTTACTAAATAACTGTTTCAAATCTATTCAATAAAAAGTGATCTTGAACGTCGAACATCCCTATCAAATTGAGTAAATCCATCCCATTCAAAGTTAAGGCAGAAATACACTGAGGGAAATTACTATAGACCAAATTACATTTCACATCTAGTTCTTTCTTCTTTTATTATTAGTAGAAAAATGTGGTAGATGACTGATTAATTATAATCAGTAAATCATCAAGTCATCAGTGTAATTTTTCTAATCAAGTTTTCAGGACGACGCAATATCATTCTACTTAGCATTACATACTTTCATATAAAAAAAAAACCTTAAACTTGAGTAACAGGGGTGGCAATGTAGGCTAATTTCTTTGTTTTTTTCTCAAAAATATTTGGACCTTTCTTGGACCACATAAATCACATGTATTTCACGTAGCTCAGAGTTAGCACAATTCTCAGAAGCCCACTACACACCAACTTCGAGCACTTACAGCTGCCTTATCTCCTGGCTTTGAATGGGAAGATGTCTTTAAAGGTCAACAGGGACGGATAAATCAGAGATGCTGGCAATGACAAGGACCTGTTGACTGACAAGCCTTGTGGTGCTTTGGTAACAGTGATGAGAAGAAAAGAAAAACACAGGTGTAATCTCTTCAGTCGGACTATGGATTGCCACTCCTGCAGTAGAAAAATACCTGCGTATCACAGCAGAAGTGTTGCATGATGAATATTTCAAAATTTCAAAGATTGCTAAGTTAGTTTCGTTGGCGAGTTTGCTCTGGCAACAGCTGAGGCATTGGTGAGAACTCCCACGATTCAGCTAATGGCTCAGAATGTCCCTAAAATTACTAACAAGGCTGAAAAAGAACACAAGCATTCCCTTTCATATTCATCACGAACAAAGCTTTATATTTAATTTATAAACCTTTTGAAAAGGAAGATAATGGGGAAAGGTTTTGAGCCATACTCAGGGGTATTATGATACAAATGGATGAAGTAGTTGATATTTATCGTACCAGTGGTAAAAGTTGCAAATAGGCTTAAAAGTGATGGTGTGTGATTATCAACATGCAAATATCACCCATCTGTGCTTTAATGTGGCCTTCAGATTTTTTTCCTTCTCCACTAAAGGGTAACATTTGTAAAAAAGACTGTAATTGCTTTATACTCAGCTGAAAATGTGGGGCCCATTAATTTCTGCTTTGGCACAAATATTACATCCTATACTCTCTCAGTGCTGCAGCTGGGATTTATTATAGCTCAGATGGTGCTGTTCCACAGGGATTACTATACTGGCCTGCAGACTGTTTGCGACCACGTTTAGATGGACAGTCATTTTCTACGGATAAATATATAAACAATTTCACGACAAAATTGTCGTCAAAAACATTCCCAGTAGCAACATGGTCTTGATCACAATCAAAAAGATCTTGAAAAGCTACATATATATTGTGATCAGAATTTGTCTTTAGTTTTGTGTTTTCCATTTTTTGGACAAATGAATAACCCTCAAAATAAGAGGCAAGAACTTAAAGAGAATTTCGGCTGAGATGACATTTCGATCTTATCAAATGTGTAACGTTAACACTCTCATCACCATGTGATTCTTTTATATCATGATTATCATTAATACTGGTATATCATGGCATCCTTACTCTAAATAAAACACTGAGAAGTAAAAAGCATTTTCTGGCCCTCTTAACCTGAAAAGGATGAGAAATAAAACATCATACAGTGGCCTGCAAAAGTATTCAGCCCCCTTGGCATTTTTCATGTTTTGTTGCCTCACAACTTGGAATTAAAATGGATTGTTTGACAGTTTGCACCTTTGAAGTTGTATTATTGTTTTTTTTTTAACGTGAAGCAAACAACGAATAGGACAAAAAAAACAGAAATCTTCAGCTTGCATAACTGTTCACCCCTCCCTAAAGTCAGTACTTTGTAGAGCCAACTTTTGTGGCAATTACAGCTGCAAGGCGCTTTGGATAAGCCTTTATGAGCTTGCCACATCTTGCCACTGGGATTTTTGCCCATTCCTCAAGGCAAAACTGCACAAGCTCCTTCATGTTGGATGGTCTTCGCTTGTGAACAGCAATCTCCGAGTCTAACCACAGATTCTCAATTGGATTAAGGTCTGGACTTTGACTAGGCCATTCCAACACATTTAAATGTTTCCCCTTAAAACACTCGAGTGTTGCTTTAGCAGTATGCTTCGGGTCATTGTCCTGCTGGAAGGTGAACCTCCGTCCCAGTCTCAAATCACTGGCAGACTGACACAGGTTTTGCTCAAGAATATATATCAGACTCGGACTAGTTTCCCAGTCCCTGCTGCTGAAAAACCTCCCCACAGCATGATGCTGCCACCACCATGTTTCACTGTGGGGATGGTGTTCTTGGGGTGATGGGATGTGTTGGGTTTGGGTTAGATCAGATGCAGCAGTTTTTACATTGCCAATGGCATTTGATTCTGCCAGATCAAGTAATACACAAAAACATTTTTAGCACCTTACTAGCAAAGCAAGCCAACGTCATCCTCGGTTCTTTAGGAGATCTTAGTAGTTTATGTCGGCTACTAAGTGTAACAGTACACATAAGGAGGTAGGTATGCTTTTAATATTGGGAAGTATTCATCACTTCTTGTTTTTGTTTTGTTTTCACTTTGTGTTTCCCAATCTGGGGTCCCAGCATCTGAGGTGGCTGTGCAAAAGGGTTGCACGAGGTCTTCAGAGAGGTTTCCAAAATTGGATTTACACATGTACAAGATATCAACACAGTTACTAGACTATCAAAAGCCTTTGTGTGGATGAAGCCCAATAAACAATGCTGTTACACATGAAGCTACACTGGTTATCGCATGGACCAGTGCTTGCTTGTTTTCTAGAATTACAGTACATGAAAAGAGTTCTTGAAAGAGTGCATCTACAACTCTCTACAAACAGCTGACTGATGTGTAACTCGAGAACATGGCCCAGACTCTACTGTAAAGATGAGCTGGATCATTTTCAAGCTGACTGACACAGTGTTGGAAATCCTATGGAGACTGTCTGTAAAAAGTATTAGATTATCAAAAGACCTATGATTGTACCCATACTGGTCGCATGTGCAGTTTTAGGTTATTCTCCGGTTCAGCAAAAAAAACAAAAAAAAACTGTAGCAGGCTGTCACAAACATTGCACCTGACGTCTTATCCCTGATAATAAAATGACTGATAAAGTTTTCCAATAAAGCTTTGAAGATGATCCTTTGCATGTGTGTGCACACGTGCGCTTGGCTGCAATAACTCAGTCACTTTCTTACTCCAAGAACTCCTGCAAATAATTTCTACACCTCGTCCTCTCTGAACATAATGTGTAATATATGACACAGGTGTTATGTTATATATAACATCTCGTGTTTCCCCAGCTGTCAAACCTGTTCTTATTCATTGATATCCTTTATTTCTAGCCTTATGTCAGAGCATACACAGGTGTTGATGTAATGTATGATCTGTTTTTTTTCTAAAATTCACCATATTCTCAATTGTGTTTGACTTCCTGTCCAACTCATATCCTCTGATGACTGAGACATCATCTATCAAAAAGTAGACCTGGGACATATTTCTTGAGTAGAGCATCAAGCCTCTTCCAAGGTGCTATTTTAACGTACAATGGAACATCTGTTGGACACACTATCATTGCTGGGAGCTATCAACTCTGGCACCTCTGTTAGAGCTAAAATGTTCCAGCAAAAATGCATTGCAACTGTCTCCAGAAGAGAAAAAAATGGGTCAAAATAAAAATGGCCATGTTACATGAAGCATTCAAGCTAACATGGCCTGTTGTGAGAGGACAGCTAGTATATTGGTTGAGCAAATATGTCTTTTCAGCTGTTTACCAGATTGATGTTGAGACATAGAAATAAAGATAGAGCAAAGAGTCCTCTCCGGTTAAAAATGTCCATGCTTGTCTTAATATGACCCCATTAGCTTTAGCTATAGTTAGCTTAAGCCATAGTTTTATTTACTTGTTTGAACTTGCTTGCCTTGTCAATGATTTCAACGAATCCCGCCTCACCCAAACTCTCTAAACACCCATTAAGATGGACTCTCAATGAACACACATCCCACTGAACCTTACTGATCCACTTTCTGCGCAATGTAGTTATTCTAGTGCAATATCAGAAACTTTATTAATTGTGCAATAACATAATATGCTTTAGTTTTTGTGTTTTTTGCCCAGAGTTTGATTCATCTGGCAATGTCCAATGCTATTTAATGCTGCTATATACACTTTATATATACTGTATATTTATATTTATATTTATATATAACCGACACTATCTCTATATATGTTCATTTTCATTTGACCCAAGTTCAATTTAAAAGAATTGCACTGTTTAGGGGGCCACTGAAACGTAATTTTGTTCTGTTGTTGCCAGTGCTGAATGACAAATAAAGTCTGGGTCTAAAATGAAAATGATATTTTTGCAAACATATGGCTATATCAGGGTAATGTTAGCAGGGGTTAATTTTCCTAAATTTGATGAGAACTAAAGGAAAATAACACCGTCCGAGCTCCTAAGGTGCGAAGTCTTGCTCTTATTACATCCTCTAGTCCAACTGGCAGTTCATCCAGTTGATTGCTGTTGTGTACATATTCCTACATGTGTGAGCTAGATGAATACTGTTCTTGCATCATTTTACAGCAGTTTGCAGTACAAGTGGGACGGTCAGAACAGAACATGTAACAAAATTATCTTCTCTTTTCTGTCTGTAGCACAAGACCTGGTTTAGGTCCAATAAATCACTCAGTGACACACAATGTAATTGGCCATGTGATGCAATGAGGTATGCTTGAGTATCTGGTGGCCAGAGGGTCTGGTCTTAAGACAGCACTCACTTTGCTTCCCAGCATATCGTAATTACTGTGTTTCCTTACGGGCTTGCAATCCGTCTCCATAGTGATCCATCTTTTTCATTCAGGCAGTGTAGGTTCATCCATGTAGGTGCACACACTCCCACACATACACAGCTCCCTTTGCGTTTCTGTAAGCCCCCAATTAATCTCTGTGGCAGACCTCTCACATCCATTTTTCGCCCATGTTTGTATTCGCTCATTTATTACATCAGTAAATGAGTATCAGCATCATTGTCATGAGGCATTCTTGTCATGAAACATGGGGGGCAGGAAGTGGTAATAGTTGAAGGTAATCCATTTTTGAAAGGTTTTTTAGACTACCGGGCTCCATGTGAACTTGAACCTTGAGACTGATGGATGCTCCATTATTTTAATTCATAATGCTGCGCAGTGTGTGTCCTGGTCCCAGTGATCACATTAGATCCAATCATTTCCTCTCTGAAATGTTTTGAATATTCAAGAGACAGAAACGGTGTAATCATAACCTCATGAATTAAATAGCGCATCATTACAACCTT
The DNA here is from genome assembly GCF_027942865.1 of Odontesthes bonariensis. Taxonomy (NCBI): domain Eukaryota; kingdom Metazoa; phylum Chordata; class Actinopteri; order Atheriniformes; family Atherinopsidae; genus Odontesthes; species Odontesthes bonariensis. Next base: position 22,166,928 of record NC_134529.1, on the reverse strand, counting down.
ATGAGGACTGTAATTTACATTTCACAGTGAGATAACTTAAATGATAGCCTAGGGACAAGCTTAGTTCTTGTAGTCATCATTTATAAGACTATACAGACTTTTAAGGGAAACTTTTTAGAGTAATTTTCTTCATCATCATCATCTCTGTGAAAATCATTCCTTAAGGCTTTTGCCATGGTTTCATTGTCACGGTTTTTGGATAGGCTCTCTTTAATGATAGGTCATTTACTAGTGATATCCCGAGGTTGTGGAGGCTGAGAGAACTAGCAGTCATCTCAGTGCCAGTTTAAGTAGAGCAGAGACAAAAGTATTAACAACAAAAAAAAGCCAGCTGCGAATTGGCTGAGGGAGATAAGGGAATTTAAGAGGTGGTAGTGAAAACAATTCACATTTTGCTGTTTACATGCACAGATTTTCCTCAGAAATTTGCTCTAAACAGTTGGAATCAAGCTTTTTCTATTACCCAATTTAAAGTAGCAGAACATTTCCAGAGCAAACAAACGGTTAATCTAAAAAATAAATATTGAATGTGCATTTATCTCCAGCTTCTAAACCCACAGCCAACAAACTAAGTAGGTCTTTGATGTAATAAAGAAAAAAGAAAGCAAAACCTAAACTGAAAAATTAGAAATTACTTACCGTGGAAGTCTGTGCCAGTTAATAGCCCCAAAAAGATTAAAATAAAAAAGAGGGAAGAGATTAAAAAGTTAAGTTGCACTATTTGCAACACAAAACAAACTCATGAAGTTATATTTACAGGTTTGGATTTGGTTTTCTGGTTAAGAGAGGCATAACATAGAGAGGCATCACATACTTTAACATCTGATGTCCCAGACTGATAGAAAACCACATGAAAAGACTCAAATGATGCAAAATGGGTGCAAAGTGTCACTCTTTTAGGCTACAGATCCAGTAATAGCATTGCGCTGCCTCTCTTTGTTTTTCTTCACAGCTGCCGCTTCTTCAGCACTGATATAGAGCTCCTGAAGAATACAGAACCACTGAAATAGAGACTGAAGAAGAGGATGTGTGAGTTTTGGCAAACATCAACAAATTCACTCTCCTTGTGGGGCCTTTGAGATATGACAGTTTGACAAGTGTAAATCTCTGGGGAGATGCTTCCCATAACCCAGCAAGAAATCAAATACGGGTTGTCAGGAACTATTCATGAAGGGCATCACTGACCAGACATCCCAGTGTGTGTGTGTCTGTGAGTGTGCATGCAGAACTTAGCTGCATAATGCAAGATAGTAATGTATCCTTAATCAGTTGTTTTGTACATCTGTGCACTGCCACCATCCTTTCTGCCTGTCGAGCCAATTTACTCACACAAACACTGCTACAGGGCCCTGCTGAATAGACGGCTCTTATATGCCTTTAGCAGTTGGCAACAGGACAAAGCAGCTCATAAGATGGCTGCTTATGATCTTAAAGCTAGTGTTCAAACTAGGACTTAATCTTGTCTGTATATGTTTGACTGGTGAATGCTGAATGTTTGAATGTATTTGGGAAAACCAAAACTATACTTTTCAAACATGTTAACAGTGCTTGAACAAGCTTGAACATATTCGGTTTGGCCACCTTTATTCTTAATCACAACCAATTCCTCTAAGACAAGCTTTCTTGTCATTTCTTGAAGTAGTGTTCAGGAATAGTTCTCGAGGTTCCTTGAAAGACATTCCAAAGCCCACACTGCTTCAGTAGTTTTGAGGCCTTGAGGAGGAGTCATCACTCCATAAGTCCTGTTGCCACTTATTTTCAGTCCAGTTCTTGTGTCATTTGGCATACCTTTTTTTTTTTTTTTACCTGTTTACCTTCCCTAAGAATGGCTTCTTGATAGCCACCCTTCCATGAAGGCCATTTATACAGCGAACACTGCATGGACAAACTGTATGAACATCTCTCAGTCCCTGTTTCTTAAGGACATCACTCTCAGATACTGCTCATCTACTGTAGATGCCTGCCACTTCCTTTTTTTGTCCTCCAGTTGTTCAGTTTCCTCAAAGTTTGGAAGAACATACCGTGCTCGCTTCCAAGACATGCCAAGTTGTCAACTAATAGATCTTTAGTGTTACAGTGTTACCTTTAAATTGTAATTTTGCGAAAGACTGCAAATAACCTAACTTTCAAAAGATACAATCCCTTGAGTGAGGTGCCTTTTTAATGCTTCAAGCTTCAATGTTAACAGACTTAACAAAAGAAAAATAAACATCATTGCTTTGAAAATGGTTAGGTAAGATGGACTGGACAAAAAAAATGAGTACAAAAGCTGCCAATGTGCAAAGAAACACTTTTGAAGTAAAAAAGGTCTACAGAATCATTATTATATTATTATTAGAATTCTGGCCCCTTGGAAGCAAAATATAAAGAAATGAGGGGTGGCTCAAAAACTTTTGCACAATAGTGCATTACATGACAATCCATTTAAAAGATTTCCATGCAGTTTGGAATAATGTCATGTTGGACATTGTCGGCCATTGTTCCACAGCCCATAACACTGTCTCACAGGAGGATAAGTTGGGAGTAGTATTTTGATCAAAGTCCGAAGAGGACCAGAAAGGTACGGTCGTCATGAAATGAGTTCAGTACTTCAGTACTGGAAACATCTTGTGCTTCTGTTGAGGTCAGATTGTCAGAAAAAGCTTCTTTTGTTGAAATTAGCCTTATAGTCCTTCCGACTGATGGCCTAAAGGAGATTATGAAAAAAACAATCACCTTTTCTGAGCACATTTTTTGGTTTCCGAAGACACCACCAGCTCATAATCACTGACAAAACACAACCGTGACACTTTGCTCGGGGGCCCCATAACATTGAAACTAAGACATTCACTGAGCCAGATTTGAGATTTCCAGCATCTCCACCCAACCTCAGTTTCAAATCATCCTGCATTCTCTGTATCCCAGAAGGGATGCTCTTGCTTTTTGTCTTGCAATGAACAGCAGATTTTCCTCAGCTGTTGTAAAGTTCAATAAACTAAAGGAAAAAAATATTGAATAATGCTCTTCTAGTACTTTGGGTACTTTAGGTTTGATATGCCAACTGGGAAATCCAACGTCTAATTGACATTCTTTGTGTACTTCTCCCCCGTCAGATGTTGGAAATTCTGAATTTCCATTTGTAATTGAATGCAACTAATGTGCAGCAACAGCCTTCTGCCATTACAAAAACAGACATCAGTTAAACTTTGCTCATTTCAGCAATAGTTATTAACATCAGCCTCTGAACATTTTAAACTCAAGTGATAATAAGGGCGCAGAGGTTTACGGATCCACTAAATTACAACAAATTTTCCAATGGGAGCAAAAACCCATGTTAATCAGTGCAATGTTTTAATAAAGTGAGCAATTTCAACATGCCTTCTGACAACGTCATACCTAAAAGAAGGGTTAATACCAACTATCTGTGGCCACACAGCAAATGAGGGAAATTGAAGGTTTTTTAGTGTGCTAATATGAGCTGTAAGGCTATTGACCATTTTTTCTCTCTCGGTACGGCAGAGGTGTCAAGTAACAAAGTACAAATACTTCGTTACTGTACTTAAGTACACTTTTTAGGTATCTGTACTTTACTCCACTACTTATTTTTCTGCCTATTTCTTACTTCTACTCATTACATTTTCACGCAAGTATCTGTACTTTCTATTCCTTACATTTTCAAAACAAACAGCCTCGTTACTTTTTTTTTTAACTCTTGGCTTCAGTTTAATGTTGATGTATTTCACGTCATGTGCGCCATCCAATACAGATCAGTGGCGCCATCCACACCTAGTGAGAACGAGTGTAATTGGATGAATCATATAACGCAAACACTCATCGGTTAGGCTATTCGTCAAATTAAATCGTCATTCGTCAGAAGCGAGCAGGTGTTCTACAACTAACTGCAAACGCGAAGCTGCCACGCAAAATGTCCGATTCAGAAAAAGATGGCGAAATGTCTGAAAGGTCGGACACAGGCGAGAGCGTATCGGGAGATGGAGACGGAGACCAAAGAGACCTTCCTCATCCTTGGCCCTATCTTAAAGATTTTTTCAAAATAGTCGGGTGCAAAAATGACTCTTGGAAAATGCAATGTAAACTCTGCACACCTAAGACCCACGTAATTTTGGCGTTCAAGAACTCTCCCTCCAATTTGAAAAAACATGTAGAGGTAAGTTGTAAGCTTATTCTTTGTTACCACCGAACTGTGAACTGATAATTGATATATTTTGCTGCAGCTTGGCTAGCATAGGAACATGCCAAGACATGCCCGGTTAGCAGCTAACAATTGTCAAAGACGTTAGCCTTGCCTCTCTGATGTTTTCAGAATAACAACTGGCATAGTTATATATTTTTTCAGGCAGTAAGACTTTTTTTTGTTTTTTTGATGGGACTGAATTCCAATAAAGTTTGAGAAAGAACATGCTCCTTGAGTGACTTTGTCTTTGACAGTAATGGTTTTATGATTGTTGTCTTGGGCCACATGTAGAACTAATCAGTTTTCAAATTAAGCTTGCAATTCATATAGTGGCATCTACCTTTTTGTGTGTGGGTTTTTAAAAAAAAATAAATTATTTAAAGGTTACTTTATACTTTTATACTTTAAGTAGGTTTTGGAGCACATACTTTTTCACTTTTACTTGAGTAAAAAGGTCAAGTTGATACTTCAACTTTTACCAAAGTGTTTTTAAACTGCAGTATCTATACTTCTACTTAAGTAACAAATATGTGTACTTTTGACACCACTGCGGTACGGTAACAAGCTGATTAATAGTGCGGTAAATCCATGGTGGAAAAAGGAGCTGATTGGCTGAGGTATTTTGAGCAAAGCATGCCACATATATAATTAAGACCTCAAGAAACTATGTCAGCGTGTCAGAAAAGGGCGTAATATTTCTCCTTTAGGGCAATACAAGTATTTAAAGTTCCTGCAAAATTTTACTCTTCTCGATTAACAGCTCTGCCAGAATCACAGAAAAGAGAGTGTGTGTTGACAGTCATCCAAACACATATGGTTTGAAATACTTGTGATTTCCTGCAACTAATTCACATTAAAAGCAAGCACATGTTCTGATGGTTAAAGGCTTTTAATGTAAAGCAGAAGAGGGAAATAATGAGGGAGCATTGAGAACATTTTATCAACAGAGCTGAAAGATAAAGTTAAATGGCGATCTAATAGTCTAGTAAAATTCCATTTCATTTCTGAAAACAAAAAAACACTTATTTATTCAAAAGCTTTTCTGTTTTAACCCTAACCCCAATAATGGACTCCAACACAAATAGTCATTGTGAATGTGGTGTTCCGGCAAATGAAATTGCGATCAACTGCTCCAACCGTTAATATTCACATTTTAATCACAAACTCATTCAATTTGGTAATCTCTTAAAAATCTTAAATGTAAACATATGTGCTATTACCCAACCAGCCAAATCTTTCTCTTTAAGAACGTCTGCATTGTAGGTTTTGAGGCTGCGGGCTCTTTTAAGAAGTGGTTTGCAGGTGAGAAATTCGATCAGACAGAGATGGTTAAATCACATAACCAGCCATAAACCAACCCAGATTGGCGTGGGTTTCAGTCTCATGTATCTTAAAGGGTTGTTCACCGAGTCTCCGAAATGAAGATAAAGAACAGGTTGGTGCAACGTTACAACATCTCATTCCTCAACACTGCAAAGGTGAAACAAGTTATTAGCTAAAAGCTACAGGAATGATCCACACTGCAATAAGAAGGTTTACTCTGGTAAAAGCTAAACTCAAAGATTCAAAGACTACTGAGCGTTTCCTTCATGCTAAAACAAGTGGCACATTTCCAGCACTGAAAAGAGAAAAGAAAAGTGGACCAGAAAGATACATATGAATTAGGTACACATGCTGAATGGCTGTTTCTAAACACAGCCTACTGTTGTAAGTGCCAGATTGGCTTCGGTCCTCAACTGGACGTTCATAATGTTCATCTACAGATGCAGAGAGAATATATGATACTTCTCAAGCTCTCCACAAGCAGGAAGGCTAAAAGTACATAGTGTTTACACATTTTGAGGCATCCACTCAATCATAGCATGCAAGGCCATCTGCATCTGGACCCCTTATCTGATCAGACCGGTTTAGCTGATCTAGTACCTACGTGGCAAATGCCCTTACTTCATACTCACAACTTCAGTCACTTTTTCTTTAAAAATTCCTGTATTTTTGTAACTCCACTACCATCTGGTTGAGTGTCAATTGCCCACTACATCAAGTCCGGTTGCTCCTCTCTGCATCAGTGGACAACATCTGGCTAAATGACCTCTGAATCAAAACCCACAGAACGTTCACCGCCCTGTTTCGCTTTGTCTCTGTGTGCCACTTGTCCTGCATCCAAGCAACTTCCTGGCTTAACCCCCTACAAACTGAAACTGCACTTTCAGTCCTCCAACACTCTCCCATCAGGCCATAGCATCCCAGTCTCCAGAATCTGCGGATCAAACAGAATGTTAACTCCGCGTAGATCAATCTCTCTCTGCATACCCTAACTTACGCCTCTAAGTCTCCCTTCAGTCTGAGATACTAAGAGTGTTGGAAAGCGCCAGAGGATGGATCTGTAGAAGAAATGCGCGTGAGGAATGTGGAACGCTCTGCAGCGGTTAGTGAGATAAGTGGCATTCGGGTTTCCTCCCGTGGCTAATTATGCTATTTATACCTCGGCAATAGACGAGACGCTCTGAGCTGGTACACCGATTAGTATTCTCTTTAACATTGTTTATCCTGCTGAAAGTGATAACGGCACACACAGCTTGCTTCAGGGGTGATAGCTGTGTTTGTGTCTCTATGTGTATTTGACTACACGGGTATGTGCATATGTCTTCCAATTTTTTTATTGTACTTTAAAACATGATCAGATGATGTTCGACATGCAAGATGCCTGTTTCTTTTTCTTTATTCCTAAAATCGAGAATGTCAAGGAGAAGCCTGATTATCATAATCAGTAAGAATTGGTTCTCTACAGTCAGTTATTCAGAGCTCACAATGACATGCTGAGATATCTCTGAATAACGGCCTATTTTTTCAAGGCCGTGAAGCTTTAGGAAAAGTTTTGCTATTTCAAAAAGTGTTGCAGAAAATTTAATCCACTAAAAAGGATAAACGCCAGTCAAGAAAACTGATGGAAAATTAGTCAATAACTCAGTCTTTTTATGTAAGAAAAAGTTACAGAATATTTGCTGCAAAAGTGTAAGAAACAATGGCTTCAGGTCATTCAGAATAAAAGTCCCCCATCTACTTTACCATGCTATGACTGCAGAATTTTCAATGAATATCCTCTGAGGTCATACTAAATACTGGAAACATGAGGAACTACATAGACGGTGTTACTTATACAAATTTTTTATGATATGCGGGCATTGGTGACTGGTTTTAGTTCATAAAACAATTTATGCATTTTCACAACAACTAACCTCTATCAATGCTGATCAGAGCCAGAGCTGATAAATACTCGCAATGTTCGAATGAACCCATTGCCCTCAAAAACCAGATGTTAGTGTCTATCCTGGCAAAGATGAGCTGTCCAGCAAACAGTAAACTCACATGACTGACCATGATGATGTTCCCAGAGATTAAAGTAATTGCTAAATAAGGGCTCTCTCCATTGTCCTCTGGTTGATGTCCACTCCCTGAAGTTTGTTACCTGGCAGGACAACATCTTTTGCTGAATTACACCCACGAGCAATTTAGCGTACACTGCCAACCTCTGAGTTTATTGGCTTTAAGTCAATGGAAACTTGTCAGATTCACATTTTCTTATTCAGCTATACAGAGAAAAAATTGCTTCAGATTTATTTAACTATTAGAATTAAATCTGGCGATAGAGCTCATGACAGTGGGGAATGTTGTCTGCTTGACAGGTGCATTACCTGCACATGCCCTCATAAAAGAAAAAGCTGGTCATGTGACTTAGATACAGTTAACTCTTTCGGTGCCATTGACGTCTATAGACGTCAATTTAAAAAAAAAAAGTTCACTGCCAAAGACGTCTATAGACGTCAATTGCGTTTTTTAACGGAGCAGACTTGGGGACAATCTAGCAGAGTTCGTCACTAAATCTTAGGCTTGTAAACACTAAACAGAGAATATACTGGCAAAATTACCCGCTAGGTGGCAGCAGTCCTAGCCTGGGCGAAAGCCAACTGTTGACTCCGTCAAACAGTCTGGAGAAACCCAATAGGAATCTGTTTCCATGGAGGGTGGGACCTTACTCAGCAACTTAAATTCATTGGAGTTCCCTTAACCAATCAGTAATGTTTAGAAAGGACGTAGGTTATGCGCCGAGGTTCATGCTTACTCTCCATTGCTCCAGGGCCTGTAACCAATACCCTGTATCTAAATAGATGTAAGTCGCTTTGGATAAAAAGCGTCAGCTAAGTGTAATGTAACGTAATGTAATGTAATGTAACTCTCGCGAGGCTCTAGCTCGAATCACGCTTCCCACATCCGCTTTCATTATACCGGTACCATTTGATAAATCAAACTTTTCCCAAAGCCAGTTGGAAGGAGAGCTACGACATCCTTGCCACTAACAAAATTGACGAGGCATTCCTCTTGCTCTTGTTTTAATTGTATAATGCTCTCCAGAGTTGAGACAACTTCATGGATAGCTTCTAGCGTTCTTCCGTCGCCATGTTTATTTCCGCTGTGGTTGAACTACAATTATATGGACTACAATGGACTCCGCGCGTGAGTTCTGCGTCACCACTCGCAACTGTTTGCTGATTGGCAAAACACTGAGCGAACCGAGGTAGGGGGATTTGGCCAGACTATGTGCGGAGCCAAAATCTTTGGGCGGAAGTACGAAGGATGGCGTCGCCAGGCTACAGCAGTGCCACTATGCAAAAAAAAAAAAAAAGAGCTCGTTTTCTCCCTTTTTTTGGGTCAAACAGCTGTTTTTGGTGAAACCAACCTATGTTCTACTGTCTATTACTAAAAGACTGAAAATGGTAGAAACAAACTTTTTTTTCCTGATCAAAGAAGAGAGTCTACTCTTTCTTTTAGTAATTTCGGTGTGTACATAGTCATAAGACACACTTTTCTGTGGGTCTTGGAAAATCAGTCAAAATACTGAAAAACACTTGGCAGTATGGGTGGCTCTGAACTGAAAATGGCTGGCAGCCAATGACTTAAGAATTAATGATGAAATGGACCATATAACACTAATCTTGATTGCTTTACATTGGGCTCAGAATCCAGTTTAAATCCTTACTCAAGACCTAGGACAATATAATAACCACAGGACTCTGAGGTCCTCAGGTTGTTTGTTGTCCCTTCGGAACAAAAATTAAACTGTTTTTTGTTAAGTTGTTCCCCCTAAACTTTGGAACACTTTGGACTGAAGATATATGAACACTGTGGACACCTTCAAAAAGCAGCTTTAGACTAATTTGTTAAAACTGGCTTTTGTTTAATTGTCTCATTTATCTTGTCTAACTGGCTCTTACTTTGGTTGTCTTGATTTAGGTTTTTATCGTTTGTATTTTTAAATTCATCACTCTGAGAGACTCTGTGTTTTATGTCTATCCCTCTTTTTTATTTTTATCTTCGTGAGGCACTTTGTGACAGTTGTTCTAGAAAAGGTGCTATATAAATAAATCTTGCTTGCTTACTTACTATCCAAAATAACTTGTAGTTAAAATAGTTCACCACACAAACAAAGGAAACAAAATGATTAAACTACACGAATCAATGTGCAAATATCAATGAAGGTGATGTTTGTGAATCTTCAAATAGGAAGTGCAGTAAACCACAGAGCAGCTTTGATGAATGCACAACATGTGACTTAACTATAGGTGTTTGGAAGCTATCCTTAAATTGAGAAACAGACCTCAGACATGCAGCCAAAGCTCAGGACAGGACAGGAGACTTTTCATCAAAATCAATCCCCCTTTAAGTCCTCTCATCCTGTTTTTCTTCGCTTTCTCATTCTGTTAGAGATGGTGTTGAAGGAGCCAGATAATGGATTCTGCCACAGCGCACTGTGATAAAAGGCGACACGGCTGAGTCATGTGGTCTTATCAGCAGTGTTCGATGTGTAGTGCAGATCCTCCCGTATCAACAAAAAGCCCCCATTGTCTCTTTTCCCCATCTGAAAATGATTTCTGATCTGCAATTCCAGAGCCACGGGATGGGTTAACGTGAACAATCTTGAACAAAAATCCCACTTCTCTCCCCTGTCCTTCCAGCAAATGAATCCCACCTCAGTTTCCATTCCTTTCCTCTGTTTCTTTCCTGCCTTCTCATTTCAGTGTTATGGAGGGGTTGAGCGTCTGAGTGCCTTTGTAAAAAAGAAAAGAGTGCCCGAACTGGCACATAATAATAGCAAATCGCTCGTAAAATTAAAATTTAACAATGTAGCAAACACAATTCAATTTTGTGTCAGAGCCATAAATTGTGTCTCCCCTCAAAGAGCTGGTTTGTTTTTAATCAGTCATGTCATTGCAGGTGCACATAACAGAGGCGACTGTGGTTCGAAAGATGATGGCAAAGGCAAAAATGGGATTTTCTGTTCTATCTATCTATCTATCTATCTATCTATCTATCTATCTATCTATCTATCTAATCTGGGTTATTGTACACAGCAAATGTCTGTATGATGCTTAATAGTCTCTTTGATCCTAAACAATTGGCATGGTTCTGTAAATATTTCGAATGGGATACGTTAGAGTAGGCTTAACCTCATCCCAAAAACATAAATGCTGCACATATCATGTAAAAAGACACAAAATAACCAAAGTGAGCAGAAAATGAGGAGGCGTGAAATAACCAAAGAGGGACTAGCAACAAGAAGAGGCTAAATGAACACAAATGGATCTAAATGAATCATCATTGAACAGAAGACAATGACCAAAGAGACAGACTGCAGAATTTTTTTTTTAGTTCTCACCATGTAAAAAAAAAAAAAAATTGCCAAAAATGTCGCACAAAAAAGGATGCAAAATAATCTGAGACCTAAATATGACACACATTTATGGCACAATAGAAGGCACACAAACTACAAGAAGTGGGAAGCAGTCAGAGCAGTCTGCCTATTTGTGTATCTTTCTATCAGACCTGTAAAGCTTTGTTGGCCTCATAACGTGTAAGATTTGATCCATCTAAAGACAGATCTCAGTGTCTCACGTCCCTAAAATCCCTCTATAATGCACATCTACTCTTTCATCAGAGACAATTCAGTCTGGTCTTCCTTTTTATTTGATCATTTAAAATTTTTGTTAAAATAAAAACGTTTTACTGCAGCTAAGTCTTTTCAGTACCAATGTCTGAGTGACCCCCCCCCCCCCAATTGTCTACATACTGTATGTTACAAGTTAGTCGCTTCCTGAACGCACAAATCCAATCCCATCTAATGGCTCCAGTTTGACTATAGAGTGGAGACATAGCTTTTCCCATAAAGTGAAGTTTGCATGGCTAATGCGAAAAACAGGGTTCTCTGTGACTGCATAACTTCATAGATCCTTATCTCTGAAAGCTGCAACAGATCGAGTCATTCTCTGAAAACACTTGGAGCCATCCAAGTGTTTTAAAACACTTTATTTAAATATAGAAATAGAAAAAAAATGCACACAGCTATCTAAGTTCTCCTGCAATATATATTTTTTTCTATAAATTATTAGGTACGATAAGCACACAAGTGCTAGGTAGATGTCCTAATCTACCATGTTTTGGGTTAAAAGCTGTAGTTTCTCCTGTGATTGAACATACCCAGCAACCAGCAGCAAGGTGAGAGAGGAGACAGCAAACCGGCTGAATCCTAGAGCAGATAATTGTGCACATTAGTGCAAGGCCAATAAAAACCTTGCAAGTGAGAAAACAGTCGGAGTTCTTATTAAACATGTACAAAAATTCAACCGCTCACATCCACAGTATAAAACACACAACCACGTCGTTATGGTTGAATAATATCTTGCTGTTAAAAAAGGGGACTTTAAGCATTGTAACACCATGATATCTGTAGCTGAGGGGCTGTCCAATTTTGTGTGAATGACACATATCACACACATGTCTTTTCTTTATAGCACCAATAAATTGTTGCTGCCTTTATTCCTACATATTCCATGATTGAAAAATGCCATATTATCTCCATAGGTATTGGTATCAGCCCTGAAAAATCCACATTGTTCAGCCTGTCATTCGACCCACGGTTACCTTATGTTCTGCGTTTGTACGGTTGGAGTCATTTTAAATGGTTGACGATTCTTCTTCAGAAAGACATCATGTTCAGTTTATCGAGCAGCCATTGAGATTCATTTATTTTCCGGCGAAGACCTTGAAATATTCATCTCAGAGATAAATGCCACAGCCTCCATACAGTGGGTTTGAATAGAACTTTGTGTAAGCGCCTCTATGTTAAATTTGACACTAGCTGAGCCAGTGCTTTAGCTTAGATTAGCATAGAAATTATTGAAAGGAAAAGTACATAACTCACTTGTAAGATTTTTTTTTATTTGTATGGATGAAAAAATATAATTGAAAAAGTAAAGTGATGCTGGAGGAATGTTTATGAACTATGAATGGCTTTTTTCTTGTTTTCTTCTCGCGGCTGATAGCCAACCTACTTTAAGAGTTTAACCATCTTACTGGGTTCCTAAGTTTGGAGATTTAATATCCTGAGAACACATATTAACTGTTGTGGAACTGCTATTGGGTTTCGGTTACAACTGCTCAAAGTCACTAACACTGATAGTTTTAAAAGCAACTAGCTTAAAGAGCTACATTTTTCTTAAGCGTTAAGCTAAACTAAGCCAACTATTTAGCTAAATGTTTTCTACATTTTCCATGCAGTCTTTATATTCTCATCAACCTTCTTGTCTAACGTGTAATATCAATGCAAATATATATATAGTGCTTCTTGCTTCTTTGTGGAACTAGGAAAATGAGAGTTTTACTCTTCAACAAAATCCCCTGGGGGACCAAGCTCCTTGTGGTTATTTGAGAAATGAAGCAATTAAAGCGCAGGGGGCAAATACAGCATTCAAGTGGTACAGTATAGGCCCCACATACACATCCATGCACACTCAAAAGCCTTTGACAGCCATCCTAACAGTCCCCAGGGTTCACACACACATTTACATTTACTGACTCACACACGGCTGTCAATCCAGACACTCAAACCCACACTTGGTTTTTTGTCCAAGCGTGATAAGGATCTGATGAAGGTCGGGAGAGGGATCTCATTCCGAGCAGAGATGAGCTTGCAGATAGCGTCAGTCCTGCGGGCAGATTAGCCCAGTCTGATTCCACTGCCGCCCCAGTCGTCCCAGTGGTGTCATAGCTGCAGCACTGATGCTATCTCAACCAGTCAGCCATTCGCGACCCTTGAAGTCCATTAAAGATTCCATTCAAGTCAGCACATACACAGAAATGGTGTAAAGCATCCATTGTGTGTGTTGTTGTGTGTGTGCAGAGGTGTGAAAGTTGGCTTGACATTTTTTGTGTCTTTTTTTTAATATAATCTGAATCCGTAGCATATTGACTTGATTAAGAGCTGCCAAGCACATTCAAAGTTTTCTAAGCAGCTCAAGTGGAGCAATGGGGGAATCATGTCTTGGTCAAGGCATGTGAAGGTAAAAACACAGATGTAAAAATGGAAGTAATATTACAAGTTAACAAGCGTCTGAATAGAGGATGTTTTTCTTTGTTGTTGTTTTGGATATTCATACACGATTGGGAAAATTCATACTTGACAAAACAATTTGCCTTAATCACGGAGCTGTTAGGACCCGCAGTGCGTCTTTTTTACTTTGAGTCTCACATTATTCACCTTTTGGGTGAAAGTCTATTGTTGCACACTGAAATGTGTATTACTGCTATAGCGACAGAAAGCCAAGTTTAGAAATAAAAAGACAGCTAGACAGTGCTCATTAGAGCTGTTGCCACGGCAAAGATTTTCTCTCTTTTTTAAGTCTAGATGCTATTCACCCATTTAAGGTTTTTGGCTGACACAGATAGCTCAAACACATCTTTGAATTCAACTGTTTTCGATTGAAGATAATGCATTGAATGTATTAAATATATGTTCATGCGCTAATTACTGTGGTAAATCATATGTGATATAGCATTAGTAATTTCTTTTTGTAGGATTGTTGTGTTAGATTGTAAACATAGTGATCTATCCATGAACACACTTCAAAAAAGCTCCACTGTGTTACCATTAGTTATGCTAATGGTTACATAATTGTTTTTACTTATTCTTCTCTTTATTTATTACCTGCTGTAAAGCACTTTGGTACATCGTAAGGATTGTCTGTAAAGGGCTGTATAAATAAAATACATTTACATTTACATTTATTTATAATTCCATCTCCTGTATCATTACTATCATTGCAATTAAACATTAGTTGAAATCGTTACTAGTTTGGTAGTTTAGTTCTACATGTAATATAACTTATAACTTCCTTGTAGCCCTTCCTTGTGGCAAGTAAAAATGTTTGTTTTCCAGCCAGGGTGGCTTGCAAAAGGTCATTTTGCATATATCTTTCACGGTGGGACTGATGTGCCCTCATTGCGTATTGGGGTCATCTGTGAAAGTACAGTGTTGGCATGCGTGGTCTTGATCTGCTAGTGATACACCCCTGAGCCACCAAGTGAGGTAGAAACCGAGGCAAAACGGGCTCTGTGTGTGAGGGTAAGCCAGCATCTTGGAGCACACGAACCAACAACACTGTCATCACTCAGATGACTGCGTAATATCTGCTTGACCTGTGTAAGCACACGACAATGTGGGCCTGAGCTCCCTCTGGTATGTGTGAATTACCAAAAAGGAGCAGCAGTGAGTTAACAATAACCTAATCTTGTCAAAAAACTTTCCAAAAAAGAAGTTGAATGGAGCCACTATGCAAAAACTTACATCACAGCCAGATCAGAGGCACAAAGTATGTCATACTCCGATACGATAGGTGGTGCTGTACCCATTTCAACGACCCCTTCAACACCAACAACAAACTCAGGCGTTCAAGAAAATGGCGAATGAAGAGCAAGATGAAGTCACGTCCCTCTACATTTCGTTTGCGATGAGCATGCGATGCACCATCGCGTTGTTCCGACTCTCTTCTGACTTCCGGTTCACGACCACGGGAAAAAATCTCGAGCATGCGCAGAACGCAAAGTATAATTCACCACGTGCATGTCTGCAAACACGTTTAATTTGACTTTCAACCGAGTTATCTCGGAGTCTTAATCCGATCGCGAGTAACCCGATCCGATCCAATTTCTTGTCAGATTAAGGTGTCTACATGCACTTAATAACTCAGTCTTATTGTAATTTAGCCAATAATTCGATCCTTTCAGTGCCATGTAACCCCACTGAGTGTGGTGCTGTTTTGGAACATTTTATAGTTATGCAGCATCACGCCAGTAACATTTTCATATAAAGAAAAACTTTAACGTGTAAAAATTAGCAAAGGAAACCATCTGTACATAACAATTTAATGAAGCCTCTTTTGTAAAACCTGCTACATTTTGTGCTCTAGACAGCCAGCACCTATTCTAGTGTGAGACTCGATGTCACAGCCCAATTCTGGTTCTGTGGGCTTAATTCCATGGATTTACTTAGATAGGACCCTGTTTTCCAGACAAAAAAAAGAAAAAACGTTTTTCAACATACTGTAAACCACCTTTGCAAATGAGAGATCTTTCGAATCTTTAAAACTTTCAGAAAATGTGTTATTTTCCATTTATTTACTTTCTCAGAGTCAAGTCAAGAGGGAATGAGGCATGTGTGAACTTGTGGGTTGGGCCAGGGAGGCCTGTGTGCTGTGGGCCACACAATGCTGAAAAACACATGTAGGCAATACATTTTGATTCCAACCAGTGGGCACCATTATTGACTGTGGTGTGCAGAGTCAACATTCATCTGGCTTTGTCAAAATGGTGAATGCTAAGAACTGCTTAAAGGCTTCAAATTGGGTTCCAGCTTCAGTTTCGGTCTGTGAGGTCGATGCTCCAGTTTGACGTTCAGTGTTGTATATTCTACATTTCATGGTATGCCAGAAAACCTCAAATGAAATGCAAATAGATGACAACAAAGCTACACGTAACAGCGTAGAAAAGACTTTCTAATCTTGGAATCTGTGCAGGCTTGTTTAATTTTTCAGGCTTTATAGCCTCTATGATGAGTATAGAGTTTCAAACATGGATGTATTGTGTGATCATTAAAAACAGAATCACAGCAGAATGATGGGTTTGATTCAAAGCATCCTGATGCTTTTCTCAAACTACAATATATTTTTAGATGCTGCTTTTCTTTTCTACTTTTAAAGACTTTTTGTACGAAATTTGAGTCTCACAACCAAAACGACCATCAAAGAAGAGGCGGTTTCATTGAAAATGTAACATATTCTTCAGCCTTTATACCTGTAGATTTTTCCCCCATTCAGGAGTACTTTCTCCTTTCAAAGCGAAGGACTGTCATATTTCTCTCCCTCAAGGATGTACTCTATGTTGGCTGAATGTATCAAAAACCAACTGGGCTTCACAGTACTTGTGGCCTTCATTGAGAAAACTTTCACTGGTAAAGCATTCTGACATGAAACCCTTCTCTTTGATGGACTTGTGCCACAATCTATATTTCAAACCAATGCAGATGAAAAAAAACTTTCAGATGGGGCCTTTTCTGAAGGCTGAAAAAGACACAGAGTGCAGAGTATTGTCTGCTTCCCATCACTGCCTCATCATGTCATGCCTGTAATCCGCTGCTTTTTCGTGCACATTTTTACGTGCAGACTTTATTGTTTTCCTGATGTTTTCCCACTTTTGGAAGGACTGTAACATACCTGACTCATGACTAATTGGTTTTCAAGGAAACCCACTGCCTAACAATGCCCACTGAGCGTTATTAACAGGTAATCACCTCGCGTGCCAACATCTGCAGCTATGTCAACTATAGAGATGACAGACAGGAAAAACTTTTCTCTGCTGTCGGTAAAACATTGTCTCAGACTGACAGAGATGAATGTAAACCATTCGAGCAAGCATGTGAAAAGCTAATCCAAACATTATGTCTGGGATATGTACTATAGTATGTTCCCAGTTATTAGTGTGTTTCCACAGTAACATAAGCTTGCGCAATGACCGTGATTTATTGACTTTTGCCTGCCAACACTGTGTAGGTCTCTTATATAGCTACAGTACAAAGAAACATTTTTTTTGGCTATTTCTCTTGCAAATGTTACGCTAAATTCCATATCAGTATGTGTTACAACTCAGTGTGAAACAATATAACATTCTTCAAAAAGCTAGGATTTCTGATCCTGAAAACTTGGATTTTTCTCTTATTTTTGCCCTTCTTATAGGAAGGCTCCTCTGGGACAACATCTCATATAAGTGATCTTTGGCAGACTTACATAATGAGAAAAATCTGCATCTGACTCACTGAAAACCCACTGAGCATGGCCATAGATGCCACTGTGATGTCACCCATCTGTTCATGGAACCCATTCTCGCTCCCAGCTCATCACATACTGACGCTTGGTCAGAAGCTTGCTGCTTTGGCTTTGAACCTACATGCGGGACCCCCCAAAACATCACTTTATGATGTGCTGCGGTTTTCAAGCTCGCAACATAAAGGGATCACCATGGCAACTTGTGAAAGTCAGCAATGCTTTTTGCAGTATATACTGTAATTTGAACAGTATGCTTTTCCTATTCCTAACCATGTGATTTTGTTTTCTAAACTACAAGTATTGTTTTAATGCGTAAGGAAGTGGTACAGGAGTAGAACTGCCACTAAACTGCCGTTTGAATGTTGAACTGAGCCATGAGTTCAATATTTACAACATTTAGTCGCAACGTTGTCCATTTTGCAGGCAGAAATGACATCCAAAGGATGGATCTTTGTCATAGGCAAAGCAAGTTTACTTGTATAGCACAATTCAACAAGGTGATTCAAAGTGCTTTACAGAGGCATTAAAACAGTAGAAATAAAAAGCATGATTTAAAATTTAAACAAAAAAGAAAGAAATAAGAACAATAGACTAAATCAGATGAAATCAGTTGTTAAAATATGATTAAGTTTTGAAACTCAAGCTTCAGATTTGGAGCTTTATTCAAATGCAGCTGAAAATAGGTGTGTCTTCAACCTGGACTTAAATACACTGAGTCTGAGGCTTCTGGGAATTTGCTCCAGACATGTGGAGCATACAAGCTGAATGCAGCTTCTCCATGTCTGGTTCTGACTCTGGGAACTGATAAAAGACTGGATCCAGATGACCTGAGGGGTCTGGAAGGTTCAAAAGGGGTCAGGAGGTCACTGATGTATTTTGGTCCTAGACCATTCAGAACTTTATAGAACAGCATCAGAACTTTAAAGTCAAGTCTTTTATTGTCAGATACACAGAACAACAGAGTCAGACTGGGCACTGAAATTCTTAGGACAGGACACCGTACAGCACGTCTATCCTCTGATGGACAGGCAGCCAGTGTAAAGACCTCAGAGCTGGACTGACATAGCTGAGAACACCACACATCCACTGTCTTACTTACCTGCTACCATAGTAATTTGTTACTGTCTGGATTATTATAGCCAAAACTGCAACATTTCAAAGAATGGCGTAAATGTAAGGTCCTGTGAACATGAGCAGGTGTGTTTTGACAAATGTAGTTTTTTTTCAATGCTTTTGCGTTTATCGTCTCACATGCAAACGCCGTCGCTGACCTGAGAAAACTATTCTTGGAAACCAGGGTCAAGATATTTAAAAACTCATACGGTCATGTGGACAGGGTAGCAGGGGGTTTCGGCTTGGCACGTCAGATTGTGGGCCGCCATCGATTTGGTTTGATGTTAGAATATGCGCCTATTTTCTCCTTTGCTGACACGGTAACAGGAGACGCCAGCAAGATAGAACTTGTGCTACCTCTGCTAACAGAACATTTAACATGTGTGCACATAAATACGTACTTCAAGATTCAAGACAAAGACAATACTAAAAATGCTACAAGTAACTGCAAGTGTGGTGCAAAAAAAAATGTTTGTAAAGTGTAAAAGTGTAAAGTGACTGTGTTATTATTTACATGAGGTGCAGTAGTGCATCAGACAAGTACCAAAAAGTGGCTCAGGACAGTATACAACAGAGGTGATCAGATCAGTCCTTGAGCGTTGAGGAGTCGTATTGCCTGGGGGAAGAAGCTGTTTTGTAGTCTGGTGGTGACAGACCGTATGCTGCGGTACCTTCTGCCAGATGGGAGGGGTGAGAAAAGTCTATGTGAGGGGTAGGTGGGGTCTTTAACAATCCTGGTTGCCTTGCGGATGCAGCGTGTGGTGTAGATGTCTGAGACAGAGGGGAGAGTGGCTCCAATGATCTTTTCAGCCGTCCTCACCACACGCTGAAGGTTTTTGCGGTCCAGTTGGGTGCAGTTACCGAACCAGGCGGTGATGCAGCTACCCAGGAGGCTCTCTATGGTCCCTCTGTAGAAGGTGATGAGAATGGTGGGAGGGAGGTGGGCTCTCTTCAGCCTTCTCAGGAAGTGGAGACGCTGCTGAGCCTTCTTCACGGTGGAGCCGGTGTTGAGGGACCAGGTGAAGTTCTCCGCCAGATGGACACCAAGGAATTTGGTGTTCTTCACAATCTCCACCGGGGAACCTTCGATGTCCAGAGGCTTGTGGTCCCTCTGTGCTCTGCGGAAGTCTCTTTAGTTTTGTCCACATTCAGAGACAGGTTGTTGGCTTTGCACCAGGTGATCAACTTTTCCACCTCCTCCCTGTATGATGACTCGTCGTTCTTTTCGATGAGACCCACCACGGTCGTATCGTCAGCAAACTTGATTATGTGGTTCGAGTCGTGTAGTGCTGTGCAGTCGTGGGTTAGGAGTGTGAACAGCAGTGGACTGAGCACGCAGCCTTGAGGTGCCCCTGTGCTCAGTGTGGTGGTGCTGGAGGTGTTTTTTCCGATCCAGACTGACTGGGGTCTCCCCGTAAGAAAGTCCAGGATCCAGTTTACTTAATCTGTGACTATGTTTGGCAAAAGGAGGCATCAGAATATTCTTTGTAAATCACTGCTATATAATCTTACATGGGATCAGATGCCGACTTCCCCATTTTTGTGACGCCATTTAATCAGACCTCAGACCTCTGCAGTTTTCTCATTTGTCTTTAAATGAGTTGCTTTGTTCATGCTTTGTGTCACACCCATGGACTCACGTTTTTTAGTTTCATGTTTAGGTTATGTTTGTTTTCAGTCCAGGTTTAGTTTTTTGTCATGCCTTAGTTTCCCTGCACTTTGTTCATTAGATTCACTCAATTCACCTGCGTTATTCCCCACCAGCTGCACCTTGTCACTGATCACTGTCCCTATTTAGTTTCCAGTCTCCCCTTTCAGTTTGCCGGATCTTTGTTTGTTGTTGATTGTCACGTTTGCCCTCCTATGCCAAGTTTATGGTCATCCACGTTCCATGTCGATATTACCAAGATAAGTATTTATTTATGCCATGTTGAGTCCTTTGTTTATTTTGTCAAGTTTTGTTTTTTGAATCCGGTTTTGCCGCGCCTTTTGTTGATACTTTGTTTTGTTAAATAAATATAATTTATTTTTTGAAAGTCCGGATCCGTGTCCTCCCTCCTCACAAACCTGACAGAAAGATCCGGCCAAACATGGACGCGGCGGACGAGGACGCTTTCTGGAAGCTGGTCGGGAAGTTCTGGTGCTGCTTGGCACGGGACGACACCTCCTGGCAACAACTCAACATGGCTAATGATCTGGTGGACTTCTTTTTACAGAAACAGGTCCTCCAGCATTTGCCGGAGGTGTCAGACATCTGGGCGGAGGTCATGAGCATGCGGTGCGCAGCAACCCTGGACATTTTCGGCTTGGAGCCACACCAGGTAACTGCGCTGTACAGTTTCCCCTCAGCTTCGCAGTCCCAGGACCCAGCAGCAGCCACAGTCACCCCGGCCCCAGCCGTTCCAGAGCTGGCCCCAGCCACAGAGGCCGCAGGGCCTGACCAAGAGGCCGCAGGGCCTGACCAAGAGGCCGCAGGGCCTGACCAAGAGGCCATAGGGCCTGACCAAGAGGCCATAGGGCCTGACCAAGAGGCCATAGGGCCTGACTACGAGCCTGACAAAGAGGCTACAGGGGCCGACAAAGCCTCAGAGCCCATGGGGCCCCAGCCCATGGACTCACCCCTTCGAGCCCCTCCCTCCCACCCCCAGACTTTGGGGATGTCTGGGATCCATCCCTTGAAGGGGGAGCTCCCCCCCGTCGGAGGTCCGGCCGACCGTGGGACAGTCTCCGGCTCCTCCTCCCACCACGCAGACGGAAGTCTGGGTGCCAACCGGACCACCGCCTGCTGCCGTCGCGCCAACGGAAGTCTGGGCGCCAACCAGACCACCGCCTGCTGCCGTCGCGCCAACGGAAGTCTGGGCGCCAACCAGACCACCGCCTGCTGCCGTCGCGCCAACGGAAGTCTGGGCGCCAACCAGACCACCGCCTGCTGCCACGTCATCGGGGATCCGGGCGTCCACCGGACCGCCGCCTGTTCCTGCCACGCCGACTGCGGCCTGGGCGTCCGCCAGACCACCGTCTCCTGCCACCACGCCGACGGAAGTCTGGGCGTCCGCCAGACCACCGCCGGTTCCTGTCACGCTGTCTGCGGTCTGGGCGTCCGCCAGACCACCGCCTGTTCCTGTCACGCTGTCTGCGGTCTGGGCGTCCGCCAGACCACCGCCTGTTCCTGTCACGCTGTCTGCGGTCTGGGCGTCCGCCAGACCACTGCCTGTTCCCGTCACGCCATCAGAGGTCTGGGCTTCCGCCAGACCACTGCCTCCTGCTGCCCGAAGCCGGTACCACATGCCCGTTTCTGGTCCCCAGCCTGACCGGCTTCGAACCCCTCTCTCCCACCCTCGGACTTCTTAAGGGTTGTCTGGGATCCACCCCTTGAGGGGGGGGCTCTGTCACACCCATGGACTCACGTTTTTTAGTTTCATGTTTAGGTTATGTTTGTTTTCAGTCCAGGTTTAGTTTTTTGTCATGCCTTAGTTTCCCTGCACTTTGTTCATTAGGTTCACTCAATTCACCTGCGTTATTCCCCACCAGCTGCACCTTGTCACTGATCACTGTCCCTATTTAGTTTCCAGTCTCCCCTTTCAGTTTGCCGGATCTTTGTGTTGTTGATTGTCACGTTTGCCCTCCTATGCCAAGTTTATGGTCATCCACGTTCCATGTCGATATTACCAAGATAAGTATTTATTTATGCCATGTTAAGTCCTTTGTTTATTTTGTCAAGTTTTGTTTTTTGAATCCGGTTTTGCCGCGCCTTTTGTTGATACTTTGTTTTGTTAAATAAATCTAATTTATTTTTTGAAAGTCCGCACCCGTGTCCTCCCTCCTCACAAACCTGACACTTTGACAAAACTGTAAGATCACTTGGTGGTGCTCTCAGGAAAGTTGCAGCACACAAAGCTATTTAGCAGACGAGAGTTAGTAAGGTGTGACGGTGAATGCCTTGGAATTGTGAAGACAATCTCATGGCATTCACTTTGAAAATGATTGGTTTGGACAATAACAAAGCAACTATAAACCATTTGTACCCTGTGGGCACTTACTGTCTCTGTAAACTTGTGTCATTGGGGTTATCGATGAAGATTTATTTTTTTTGTTTTTAAACTGTAGTGTCTTATTGGTTTTTCAGCAAACTCATTCTCTGTTTCTGTGTATGGGTAATATTGTGAAAAGTGGTGTTTATGATCAGTTTATTAATAAAAGAAAGACTGATCTCTCAACAGTTCATGAATGTAAGAGTTGAGTCTGTCCTGTTACCCATCATCTACAATATAGTCTGTTAAGAATTATGAGGACAACATGTAATGAATCACATAGCATCTAGTTATTCCTGTTTCTTTTCCTTTTTTTTTTTTTTTCAACCATTTTGTAATGAACTAATTAGAAAGTAATTAGGTTTAAATTAAATGTAATTAGAAGTTAAAAGATACTTCATCATTTTCTTTCTGGAAACTACTCAAACGATTTGCCTTCCTCAAGTGTTACGTGAGATTCGTTTTCTCCACGGAGCGCATGAAGATTTCTCACAGATGAAGGTAAACTTAAGAACTTTGATAAAAGCAGGCGCCCATGCTGTGTTTAATGGTCTTTTTTTTTTTTTGGTGAGTATTTCCACTTATATGCTGCTGTGCTGTCCACTTTGCACTAGACAGCATACCATTTCCTGGTTAATGGAGTTTCTGCTGCAAGATGAATGGACTGGTCTGAAATTGACTTTGTTATGAAAGGAAAAGGCAACCTTGACCTGAAAAAAAAATCTAATGATGCATTTCAATTTTTTTTCAAATTCAACATGCACTTTTGGCACTGGATTCAAAGAGCTAAGCCCAATGCATCCCTGTTTTTTGTTAGTTCCCAGGTAAGGTCCCATATGTGAAAGGTTAAATAAATAGTACGTGTTATCCTTTTACAAACATTAACAATACCCTTGATTTATTTTTGTGTGTGCCCTTAAAAACCCTATCGTGAACACTAAACGAGGCACTGGGGCTACACAGGCTACCGCTGACGTTGCGTATTAGCGGGAAATGAACTTGGACTGTGGCTTCTTTTAAAGTTAAAAATACTTTGTCATTACAAAATGCACATTCAAGGGCAAACAACAAATGGCATCCAGCCAAGCAAACTGCTCACCTGACTCCAACTAACTTACACAGACAGGGAGGGAAGGAACAGGAGCTGCTGGGTGTGAATAGCAATCAGCACCTCAAATCCCCTCTAGAGCCCTACATCTTGCTAACAAAAGTTGGTGATGGTGTGCTGCTGTGTTTGTCGACACAAGAGGGGATCTGCTATTTAGTTGTAACGACAGAAATAAATAACAGCCACCAAAATCCCCCAAGCGTGAAGCATACTTATAGTCTCCCACACATAAATCATCCTGTCAGTGTTTAAATCAAGTTCATTTTTCAATTATAAATTAGTAAGTGACGGCGGTGGCTGGATGAAGGAAGGGGCCCACGGGTGGGGTCTACGCATGTGTGGTTTTAGGATCCTGTGCTGATTATCTTCCACAGAACATCAACGCAGGGAAGGCAAACTGTAATACATAAACTTGTGATTTTGTATGTCATCCAATCGCTGGAGCTAAATCCTCTGCAGGACACAGGTGACATTTGAGAACAGCTGGCTGCTTTCGCTTCAGTGGTGTCACCGAGCAAACATCCTGTGGTGTGGATACGTCTGTCCAAGAGGTTGTTTAAGGCTAGGCCGTGTGAAGAGGTGAGAGTTTTAATAAAGTTTTAATTATACACCCACAGGTTTGATCTTACTTCCTCATCTCCCAATAAGTATATATCCGGTTTGCGCTATTGGCAAGAACACCTCGTGCAGGTTGAATAAGGTTTTTTTTATGATTCAGTGTTTGTGTATGATCATTTTGTGAAATTCAATGAGACTGTTTTGCCTCTTGGCTCAACATAAGACCACCACCGTTGGGTCCTATTGGGTTTAGAGATCAGATCCAGTCCCGCTTGAACTTGGGCCATGACAAAAGAAAAATCCCGACGCTTATCGAATGGCATAGTATGTATTACTGGGTGAAACACAGGACTGAAAGAAGAAATTGAAAGAGCAGAATAATGTTTCTGAAGTGTTTCCTCGTGTTTTTGTGCACCCCCCAACACAAGAAACTCCAACAGCGCCAACATAATTACTGTTACCATCTGCACAGATGTTCCCAATTACTGTAGATTTTGTCTATTCATCATTGTTGCCAACTTACTTTTATGGGCATGTAAAATGGAATTAGGATTGCATTTTAAATAGCAATATCTCTACATTTGTTATGCTTGTTGTGTGTTCCCCCAGGAGAACTTCTTTTGTTTAGTGATTGCAGTTTACGGTTGAAAGATTAGACTCGAATGCCAACCTGGGGCAACATCACTACGATAGACTGTAGAGTATTGATCCAGTGAGGTGTAATGTTACCCGCTGAAGCCAGGAGCAAAAAACTAGCTCACCACTGTTTTTGAACATGGGATGAGTGGAGCCACTCTGTGATTCAGTTCTTGAAATGAATTAACCTATTTTTCCATTTGAAAACTTTTAAGGTGTTAAGATGTAGAGATCTAAAGGTCTGTTGACCCTGGACAAATTTTTTAAAACTCCTGTCTATAATAACTCTCTAGATTGGTGATTCTACGACCATTGCCCTTAAGACAAAATATGTGACGAATCTTCCTTTGCGATGAAATAAATTGTATTGGTACACCTGAAATGGGGGAAAATGGCTCTTCATAAACTCTCATTTTGCTTTCTAAACACTTGTCCTTGCACTTCTCGGCCACTTTAGCCACCAGGCAGTTGAGCTGCTTCCGCTAAGGATTCTTTATCTTAACCAAGCAACTTGTCAACTAGATCGAGAGTGTTACAATGATGGTGTCATTTGCAGTCGAAAAATCAGTTTGTCTTTGGTTTAAACTAGAAACCAGCTTTACAAATTCTGGACCGTTCTCTGTGCTCAATAAGCTCCAGGGGCATCAGAGCAGTTCCCAGCAAAGAGCCAGCCTTGTCTTATTTATCTGATTTTCTTTGTTTCTTTGAGCCACTGGCTCTGATGTTGCTGCCCCAACAAAAGGATACAAAGAAATGTATTTATACTCTCCACCAAAGAATTAGGAAAGATATGCAACATCTTTGTGCAATTGTTGAATTGCCTAAGTTCCCTCAAGTGGTAGAGTCTGCTTTGTTCTTCTTGTAAACAGCCTTTGTGTTGTATTTCCAGTCCAGTTTGTGTTCACCCAGATATCTGTACACCTCTGACAGTGATGGAGCCATCATAACATTAATACATTCAGACTGCAGTAACAGGTGTTTCAGTGATCTTCTTTAGCTTGAGGTCGTGTATAAACACCATCTCCCAAATCAAAAGTCTCAAATCAAATTGGATCTCCACAGTCTCAGAGCCCTGTCACTCTCAGATATTTAAGAGGTAATTTTCTTTCAGCTGTCGGATTGATGCCTCATAACGTATTTCAGAATACAGGTTCATTTGGCGCAGATGCTGATGGGAGACGATAATAACCGAGAGATGAGAGTTGGTGGAGAATAGCGAGCATGATCTCTGCTGTGAGAAAATCAAATCCAGAAGACAACATGGATTTGATTAAAGCGTAATATGAAGTTGACAGCTCCTTCAGCTGCTGTTCTGGAGCTTGTGCTGTTATGCTGTTTGGAAAATCAGGTGATTTTTTTTTTTTAGAACATCGGTGTCCCAGTTACTTGGCAGAAGAGGACGACAGTCCATTTCCTGCTTTTACATTTTTCTTCTTCTTCTTTAATCCTGCCTTTGTTTCCTCGCTACACTCCGACAATTGTGGTGTAACAATGAATAAAATGAGCCTCTCTGATATCTCATGCCTTTGCTTCAGTGTAAGCACTTTCTTGTTTCCCAGTGATGTCTTTTAGCAGATTAGGAGGAAAACAGCATATAAACAAGTAAAGTCTTTGGTTTATGCATGTTGCTGCGAGACGACAAGAGCATTCGAAGACTTTCAGCTTCTTAAAGCTGCTTCACAAGTTTCACATCAGTCCCTATAGTCAGCTGTCAGTCTAACAGGATAAGTCTATCATCAGAGGCCCCTGTGCAAGTTACTCACTCAGTGGATAATGGACGTAAAAAACACATGGTAACAAAATCAAGCAGTGAGTCACTGAGGTTGTGGAACAGTGAAAAGAATAGTCATCATCAGCTGGAAGGTTGGTGGTTCAATCCCAAGCCCATCCATGTGCCAAAGAGTCCTCGGGTACTGAATCCCAATTCTCACTGGTGTGTGACTGCAGTAAAAAGGCTCAGCATATATAAAGTGCATAAATATGTGGGGGAAAAAAGTGCTGTATGTGTGTGTGTGTATGAGTGAAAATGAGAAAATAATTGTAAAGCACTTTGCAGGACCAAACCAATGTTAACAAGTGTTATATAAGTGCTGACCGTTTTCAAATACGAGCAAACAGTTATTCCCTGTGAAAGGCTTAGCGATCTCTTAAGGACATTCATATTTCAACATAACAGTTGTTGCAGCTCCTCTTCTGTTTGCATCTGCAAAGCTGCAAATGTATTCTTGCTCTGCTGCAGTAGATAAAACCTTTCAGTGCACTCCTCGACTCGACTGCTGTTACAGTTCAGTGAGCATCGCAATTTACAATTTGCAATCCTTAAACTGAATAAATCGATTTATCACATTATTGTGTTGGTATTGTCTCTTTCTGTAGGATTGAATCAAAATGCTTCCTCACCCGCAGAGATGAAAAAAAATTAAGCCAAAATGCAGAAGCAGACTGTGACCATCCCTATTGCTTCTGTATTAGTTAAGAGGGCAAATAGCAGCCAGATGCTGTTAATAAAATCCACTTGATTAATTGATCATCATCAAGTGTGAGCAGCTTCATAAAAGAGTTTTGGCAATGTCAAGTAGAAAAGACATCAGCAATGATCTTAGAGGAGCAATTGTTACTGCCCATCAATCCAGGAAGGGTTATAAGACCATTTTGACAAACAATTTAGAGTCCATCACTCTATAGTGAGAACGATTACTCAGAAGCGGAAAGCATTCAAGACTGTTTCCAATCTTCCCAGAAATTCAACCCGAGGCCAGACGACGCTCAGAGAAACATCAGCTACAAACAGCTACATCAGACCGTACAGGCCTCGGTTAGCATGTTCACTGTTCAGATCCAATTACCAATGTACAATTAGAAAAAGACTGAACAAATGTGGTTGTTCTGGAAGGATTGCAAGAAGAAAGCATCTTCTCTAGGTTTGCAAAGCTGCCTCTGAACAAACAACTTCAAGAAACTTCTGGACGAAACCAAACACAGCATATCAGCACAGGCTTAACCAAGTTATGCTACTGCTGAAATCCCACCAGAAAGTTTCATCGTAGCGTGTTGCGTTTGTATGTAACCTAGATCACCAGCAAAATGGCATCCATGACTTTGACAATCACAATGTAAAATGAATCTTTTTTAGCCTTGGTCCATGAACCATGATTGTTTTCTAACCCTATCCACTCGCTTTTGATTTCTAACCTTAAACGAGTGATGTTATTTTCTAAAGCCAAACCAGAAAGTGACAACATTTCAAAGTATTTTGTTACGTTCACATGCAACCAAGTTTGTAAAATGGTCTCCATGACGGTGACATTGTATGAAGAATGTGTTTTAGCCCTGGCCTTAATCATTTTCCAACCCTGATGAACTAATATTATGTCAAAATCAAACCAGGATACAACAACAGTGTTTATGTAAAGTGTTGTGTTATTGACACACCGTGTGTTGGTCCCCATGTCAAATCACACTAAACCCAATGGTTTAAAACGCAGTGCATTCGAGAATGGTATTTGCTCTGATTTGGAATTGCTGGTATGAGTTCTGTGTCCTTCCCAGCACTTGTTGGGGTGATACTTTAGGATGCAGTTATGAGTTGTATTGACGGGTATGAACAAGTGACTTCTATGCTCAGTTTGAGGATGTGTTAGAAATTAAAGGTGCAACACTGCATGAATTAAGTCTAAACTATTCGGAAAAATTCGGGATTGAGAATTGTCAGTATAGGGCCGTATGGTGATGTGGTGGTTAGCACCGTCACCTCACAGCAAGAGGGTTCCTGGTTCATATCC
The DNA here is from genome assembly GCF_027942865.1 of Odontesthes bonariensis. Taxonomy (NCBI): domain Eukaryota; kingdom Metazoa; phylum Chordata; class Actinopteri; order Atheriniformes; family Atherinopsidae; genus Odontesthes; species Odontesthes bonariensis. Next base: position 22,138,318 of record NC_134529.1, on the reverse strand, counting down.
CGGCTGGGGCCCTTCTGTGTGAAGTTTGCATGTTCTCCCCATGCATGTGTGGGTTCTCTTCCGGTACACCAGCTTCCTCCCGCCGTCCAAAACCATGCAAGTTAGAGTAACTGGTGATTCTAATTTGACCAATTAAAGACGTTTAACATTTTGATGAAAACATAGAAAAAAACTTTATTTTTTAAAAATGTTATTTGTGCATTTCTTTTCTTTTTTTACCTCTGCTCTAAAGAAATTATTATTTCCCCTACTGTTATTCAGTGAGTTTACATTACAGAAGTGTTAAAATAGGCTTCCGTTCTTACTTCTTTTCGTCAGTTCAGCAGACCCCACATAAAGTGGACATGACCACACAAACACATCAGGACATCATGTCATAACAATGCATAAGGTAACCAACTTTGTGACATGAAATGAGTTTAAAAAAAATAGCATTACTTTAAACAGAATAGCTGATATTTCTCATGACAACCTCTATTAGCCTATAGAATAGAATGAGCTCAGGGGAGGAGGAGAGATCCAGAGCTGCGTACGACAGCATTTTGACAGAGGACGCTCACTGCAATCCAGGGGGAGTCATTATTTATGCATTAGCGATGTGAAACTAATTGCATTCATCACCAGCTCACAGGAGCCCACAGAGCTGACATGCAATTTCAGTTTAACATACAGTCATTTACACGTACCTGCCAAGTGTCAAGAAAAAAAAAAGACACGAAAAAAAAGCAGGGTGAGTAGAGTTGGGGATGCTTGAATTGAAATTTCAGAACTCTGTGTAGAGTTTATTAGTAGGTAAAGTTTGCATTGAGCCTTTAGGTTCAAACACTGAAAGAAAAGATCTAAAGCCATTCCTTCAAATAAATTGTAATAGATGGCTTTAATATTGTGAACAAATGCAATAAAATATCACACTGGTGTGTCCACACCTTCCTCATTATCGTTCTGCTGTTCTTTTGGCCTTTGCAGGAGCGAAATATTAATGCAGTGGAACATTCCAAGGTGAAAGTCATTGCCCTCGCTTGTTCAAACAACGTAAACCAGCAAAATAATACAGTGGCAATTTTGGCAAAATCAGTATCACAAGCTTGGCTTGATAGATGGGCGTGTGCAGTGGCCTTACATCTCTTCCAAACTCATGGCCCAAAGCTTCATCTGGGCAGCAGACTGTGTCTGGCAAAGCACATTTAAAATAGGGGGGGGGGGGGGGGGGGACCACAATGGGATGAAATGTGCTGGCACCAGAAGGGAGCAACTCTGGCTCTGTGTTTCCTCCCCTCTGTTCTGCTCTGGGTGCCAGCCCCCCCACCCTCTGTCATCCCACTTGTGTCTGTCTCCTTGTCTCTTCTTTCCCCCTCAACGCCATTCTGCCTCTTTTCTCACTTCCATCCTGCAGCACAATCTAATCTGAGCAGCTTCAGTCCCTTTTGAACCACCTCACAATTGGAGGAGTGCGACCCTTGATGCATCACAGTTACGACCACTCTGCACTGCTGGAGTTTGACTTTGATCCCTTAAAGGTTTGAACAAAACGGTGGGCGGTTACAGAACAGTGCACCTTTGCTTCATCAGGCACCATCACACAGATGTGCTCTACTCACATTGGCCTGACACCCCCTGCCCCTGAGGCCTGGTGACAGCAGTTCACTCTCACTTTCGCTCTTTAAAAATATAAAAAGGAAAAATCACAAGAAGAAATCAAATCAAAGCATCAATATTTTTAACACTGTCATTTTTTGGAGGTAGGTCTTCACTTGACACAAGCTATAATCTAACACTACCTGACACTCTCTGGTCGGATGGGCTGGAAAACGTGTGTGGACAGAGAGATATGGAAGCCGTGCAATAACAGCATCCTTTAAAGATTAGAGTGACTGGTGAGCGTGGTAAATTGCTCTTCCCATGTTTCTTAGTGGCCGCGACAGTTGCGGAACATTTGTCAACCACCTATTTGACAGAGAAATGTTAGGCTTTCTTTAGAGGAAAGAAATAACAGCCTGGTCAGGCTTTCATTTCCACAAATACCCTGCAGAAAAACTATGTATTTGAGTGTACTTCTGAATCAGAAAACCTGCCTAATATCCATTATACAGAGTGGAAATCCCATTATGTGGCTGGATACTGTGCTTACCAAGCCACTCTGGTGACATTGTTGGGAAAGATAAGTTACAAAGCTGTGGCCACAGATTACTAATGCATGGATATGGGGTTATTAACTCATTGCTTATATGTTTCTAATTTGTAGAAACATGATACCTGAACTGTGGCTACAAGATAGGAATATTCTGTTTTTGTTGCACTCACTGTTTTTCTCCTGTCTTACCAAGTATTGCTCAGTAGTTCAGTTGATGTTTGGTTACGTTTAGGTATTAAAAGTAATTGGTTAGGTTTAGGCATGAACAATCATGTGATAAGACTTTGGTGTTAAAATGTAATTGGCTGTGTTTGAAACCGCCTACTACATACTACATACTTGCAAACGGCATACTCATCGATCAGACAGTATGCAGAGCGTTTACACACAATGCATTTCGCTCCTGCCCGAGCCGAAATCAGCCGGCCTGAAGCTGATTTCGCTTAAGCTATAAACTCTGTAAATTTATAACTTTAGCAACATTTGAAACATTTTCAGGCGAGAAAGTAGCCGTTTAGATCCCCAACGTGTTGAAAATCTGACAAAATACCAGCTATTTACCATTTTGTTCCCACGAATTAGGCGCTACTAAAGCTAGCCGCAGTGAGCAACGCACTTCCGATTATTTTCACAAAATAAAATACCTGTTGCCTTTAATCATAGGGAAAGCCATTACGATACATTTGGTGCTTTTGTTTTGAAAACAATAAGTGAACCTACCCTCGTTGTAGTTAACTTGAAACTGCCGTTTTGACAGGAAATGACGATCGGCGACGTCACGTTACGTTGCATCTTAGGAGAAGTAGGCGGTATCGAACACAACCATTGACTAGATTTGGGCATTAACAATTGCATTGTTTGGTTTAAGTGTGATAATGTCACTGGTTAAGTCGAAACATGAACAATTACATGGTTAGGTTTTGTGTTATGACAAAACTGGCAAGTTATAGGCATCAAGAAATATTTGGTTAGGTTTATGTTTTTGGATACCAAGGTTTAGGTATTAAAATGTTCATGGTTATGGTTATATATCAAAAATAACTTTTTTAGGATAATATTATTGCTTGTGTTAAAACTAACAAAAATCTCCTTTTTTGGACTACCAGCTGGTGAGTTTTTCTACAAAGATTGAAGAACTCATTACCTGGAACTCTGGAGGACACACTGGAGTAGATTACTGTGATAAAATACTGCTGGATGACCCACTAAAAAAAGCACAATTTGTGTCTATCAGCACTATTTCACATTTTGCTGTGAATCAGTTTTAATCATTTGACCTTTGAGAAGTTTTAATGTTGAGGCTGTGCATATTTATATAATTCAAATGACTTTGATTTTGTGAGTGTACTCTGGGAAAATACATTTTCTGTTCAACTTTTATGTCATAATGAAAAACCCAACATCAGGACAAAACAGACGACTCAGTAAAACAAAGAGTTTTATGAGTCACTCGGTTCCAGTTGAGTCTCATTATCTCAAAAGCATGTCATGTCTTTTAAATGTCAGGATAAGCCATCATTCAGCAATACACACGTATATAAATATATATACGTGTGTATAAAGGGAGAAAAGGCGATAGACTCTTACAAATTAAAATAAAAAAGTTTACTTTTCTGCTGATAATTTCTTTTGTGCTGGTGAGATATTATTAAAGCTGCCAGGACCAGGTTTGAAATTAGTTTGGATGTATTTTGCTGCCCTTTATTATGAGGTTAAAAACACAGGATTTGTACATTTCCTGAATGCATTGCCTTGGTTTTTAGTCTGTAAAATAAGCAGAGATGATTTTGGAAGTGCTAATTTGTTCCGTCTTCAGTTTTCGTGAGCAATTAATAGAAAGCGGAGTTAAAACTGATGGGAGTCTCGATTCAATCAATAAATCTCCCCGGCTGAATCCTGCACAGCCCGCCAGAAAAGGGCACAATGTTTGAAATGATTTAAAGAGCTGAAGCTGAGAAGGGGTTTGCTGAATTCATACATTTTCTTTGTTTACCCCTTCAACAAAATCCTGCTAATTACAAATAATTAGCTTCACAAGTCATTTGAGGCTGTGGAGATGATATAACACTGTATTAACCATTCCTTTTGATTCTGGCATCATTTTGGTACAGGATGTTTGGCAATGCATTACTTATGACTAATGGATGAGCAATTTTTTGACCTCTAGGAATATTTACAGAGAAGAGCCATTCATCATGAGACATGGTTATAGTTATCATCTATAAAACATAAGGGAAGGGGATTTTAGAAGAAAGTTGAAAGATACAGAATTTTGCACATGAAATAAAACAGGATGTTTCAAATACAAACACAAATCAAAGCTTCTATAGGATTAAATGCTGTTTCTGTTTCACATTGCTCAGAAGCCAAATACTGGCATGAAATGGGGACAGAACATGGAGCTATTTATCCTGCCTCAAACATGTTGTTAACCTCTGTGGAAAATGTGGCTTATAGAAGTAAGCTGTAATAATGCAGCAATGCTACAGCAGCACTATGTATGCTATAAAGCGATTTCACAAATCCAGAAATCTATCAGTGTGGCAGGAATCTACACTTTTCAATGTATTAGAGTTAAACGTACTCCTTTAAAGTCCCTTTCCCCCTCTCCAGAATACAGGAAGAGATTGAAACAGCTTGATCTTGCAACCCGTCAGCAAATCCTTAGTGCTGAGCCGACCGCAATTTACGCACAAGAGAAGCACAGTCCTCCAGGCTCTTCTCACACTCTGAAGGTCACATCATAGATAACATAATAATGTAACAACAGTAGCCCGTATGTAAAAACGAAACATACAGTATAAACAAAGTTGACTGCAGAAAAAACACACTGTAGGACACACGCAAGACATCTACAGCGTTTAAGTTGTGACTTCAACCCGTATCGTACTTCTCACACTGGCTCAGGCAGGTCTCCATGGGAAAAAAGACCAACAAGGACACCACTATTAAAAGAAATGCACAAAAAGCTAAGACCAATGTTTGCAAACATTTTTACAAATAAGACATAATCTTTCTTGGACAATGTTTTACAGGCAGAGGAATCCAAAGAGATGGTGCAGCAGTCGTACCGTGATTTCTCAGTTGGAAGGTTGATGGCTTGATCCCCAGGTTCTCCATGTGTTAAAGTGTCCGAGGGCAAGACATTGAACCCAGCACGAACCCTGATTTGCTCGTTAGTGTGTGATTGTACATATTATAGAGAAAATGTGCTGCAATAAAATTACATTTTTTTAATTAAAATTGCACAATTTTGTAATAATGTACAGCAGTTGACTTATAGAAGAGCATGAAACATGGTGGAGGACATTGAATGTATTAACATTTTACTCTACTGTTTGGTAGAGTATATTTTCCAGTGACCAAACCGAATCTAATTGAAAAATGGTGGCAGTAAATCAGCTAAAATCATCTCTACCACCCAGTTTAGATATGTAATACTAAAGGTGATAATGTATCATTTTATATATGATGTATATATTTTATAAATGTTTTTTCAAATTGTTTTACTTTAGTGATATCAGAACCAGTTTAAGGAGAATATCTTCAGTATATCATTTTAACTTGAAAATTTTTAATGTAATGGAAGCTGTTGCACCGATAAGAATCAAGAGCACCTTGATCAAACAGAAAACCCCATGGAGAAACACCACTACGGTCAAAAATCTGAAAAGAGAATGCAGGAAAGCTGAACGTAAATGGAGGAAAACAAAGCTTCAGATTCACTATGAGCTATACAAAGAAAGCCTGCATAGTTATAACAATGAGCTGTGCAAGGCCAGACAGCTGCATTTATCTGAAATGATTAAAGGATAAGACCGGTTTTTTGACATTGGGCCCTTGATTTCACATTATAGCATGATGTTCTACTCACCCCTGCTTGTTGTTTGTCATTTGGAGCTGTTCCGAAGATATTCGCGAGGCGTCTGGCTGCTCTCTTGAGATATTCGGCCATGAAACGGTTTCCTATGGGCAAGCTTATACAGGTACAAACTATGCTGTTTATAATTTATTAATTACTGTACACTAGCACTGATAACGTGGAGGTGCGTCGCTTACTTAAAAAAATCCGGGTTACTAATTTTGAATTTTAGCCGAATGAATAAATAGGCAGCAGGTCTGTGGGCTGCCTGTGGCAGTAGCACGACGATGACGTCAGTAACACCCACTTTACGACAAAAAAATCAAAATTACAATAACCCGGATTTTTTTAAGTAAGCGACGCACCTCCACGTTATCAGTTCTAGTGTAGAGTAATTAATAAATTATAAACAGCATAGTTTGTGCCTGTATGAGCTTGCCCATAGGAAACCGTTTCATGGCCGAATATCTCAAGAGAGCAGGCAGACGCCTCGCGAATATCTTCGGAACAGCTCCAAATGACAAACAACAAGCAGGGGTGAGTAGAACATCATGCTATAATGTGAAATCAAGGGCCCAATGTCAAAAAACCGGTCTTATCCTTTAATAAGAATGTCAACAAGTCTCGAACTCTGTTTGCTATGGTTGAAAAACTCACAAATCCTCCTAAACAGTCAAACCCAGACCTCCTCTCCACTGAGAAATGCAATGAATTTGCCAACTTTTTTAGCCAAAAAATCAAAACAATTAGACAAAACATTCACGCAACACAGACAAACAAGAAAACTAATCTGTGTCTAAAACCTAGAAATAACTCTGACTTTGTGCCACAATTTAATAATGTTAATTTAAAAATCCTAGTGGAAACAGTTCGGCATCTGAAATCAACAACTTGTTCTCTGGACATAATACCATCTGACTTTTTAAAAACTGTTTTTACCTCTGTAGAAAGTGATCTCCTACAAATAGTTAACAGCTCACTGGCATCAGCCATTTTTCCCAAGTCACTAAAGACAGCTGCCATTAAGCCACTCCTAAAGAAGAGAACTCTAGACGCCTCTATGATGAACAACTACAGACCTGTCTCTAACCTCTCTTTTATATCCAAGATTATTGAGAAAGTTGTATTTAACCAGCTCAACGACTTTCTGAATGAAAGTGGAAGTCTTGATAACTTTCAATCAGGCTTCAGACGTCATCACAGCACTGAAACAGCTCTGGTCAAAGTGTTAAACGACATCAGGTTGAATACTGATTCTGGTAATGTTTCAGTCTTGGTTCTGTTGGACGTCAGCGCTGCGTTTGATACTGTAGATCACAGAATCCTGTTGCACAGGTTGGAAAACTGGGTTGGACTTTCTGGAGCGGTCCTTAACTGGTTCAGGTCCTACTTAGAAGGCCGGAGTTATTTTGTTACAATTGGCTGCTATGAATCTGAGCGAGTGGCCATGACTTGTGGAGTCCCCCAGGGGTCAATTCTTGGACCTCTCACTGCACGAAAAGAGGGATTTGTGTCACTGTAGATGGCAGTGAACATCCACGAATTTGCCTAATTTTCGGACGCACCTGGGCGCTTGCAGGCAGACAAACTTTAAGTTTGTTGAGCGAGAAAATCGTCGGAAACGAACCCAACTCGCGGCGGGCTCTCACAGCGGGGTGCTAATGGCCCAGCGATTAGCACCCCGCTGTGAGAGTGCCTGGACCTCTCACTGGCCTCGCTGGTATTGGACGAAAAAGGCACGTGGTTACATGAAAAAGCTCCTGTAAAGCTGACCGCCCATTGGCCAATAAGGTTAATATATGCATACTTTATATGGGCATATCATTCAGAAATTATGATTAAAAATTGTGATTATGATTACTAATATTCCTGGGATGTTTGTGTACTTCATATATTCACGTCATTCTTATAAGCTGCACTATGACTAGGCTATGAATGCAGGCATGAATGACGTGAATCTATTGAGGAAATGAAAAAGGAAACTTTTTTTTTTAAAGCGCTTTTATTGCCACACCACACAATGTACATAGCTTACATTGTAATAAGAACCATATTGATAATAAAGAATTGAAAACTATATACACACACACTGCTGTAGCCTTCGATATACACAATAAGTCTAAACGCCGCCGTTTGGAATCCGCATTCTTCGCATTACTCCGGTCCCTGCAGGGTCTGCGGGAGTTGTCAGACGTCCTCATCCTGGATCAGAAGCTGGCTTCTGGGAGCTGTTGGAATAACCAATAAATAATCAAAACATAGTCTATCCAAGCACAGCATATTGACAACTTGTCTATAAAGTAACAAAAGTCATATTGACAGCGTATATGTTCTTACTCTCTTTCACTCTTCTGTGGTGAGACTGTGAGTATTTCGGGTTGGCTTCAAGACGCGCCTGTAGCACAGCACACAGGTCCGTCACGCAGCTAAAAAAAACAAACAAGAGGAATGAATAAAATGACCAGTGCTTAAAAGTATCAGTGCCAGAGCCGTGGTAAAAGTCAGCGCCGCTCACCCTCGATAGTGTCGCTGTCTACCTCTCTGAAGTTCGGACTGTTTGACACCGCCTCCTTCAAGCGACTCGTTACATCCATATTGTGAGGTGACAGTAGCCAAAAAAAAAACTGCATTGACGTAACGTAACATCGGGTCCAACTCAACTAGATATTGGGAGAACATTCACTTATTCTCACCCTTGACCTGGATTATAATGCCACGGTGAGTTATGCAGGCGGCGAACTGCTTCCTATAAATTGAAAACACGAAATTCATTTTTTTAAACAAAGCAACTCACACTGGTTTTCACGTGATGGACACAATTAAGTTGAGTTTAGCCTAAAGCCACAGTCAACAACCTACTCTTACCGCGATTTTCGGATTCTGTATCCGCCTTCTCTTGTGCGCTCTTCAACTTCTCTGGAATGTAACTTCAGTCCGTTCTCGACGGCCATCTTGCCTCCAACCTAGTGAATCTCTGGTCGATTCCCTCCAGAACCCTCTCCACGACCGTATCCACAGTGCTGGCCACCATACGAGACATTCCGGTCATAGCATTCAACAGGACTTTCATTTTATCTGCCTGTAAGCAAGTGAGTAAGTAAGTTTAATATACAGCACATTTAAAATCAGCGAGAACTGTCCCAAGTGCTGTACAGTGTCAACAAGACTAAAATTAAACAATCAAATGGTCATGTGCAAGTAGAAAAAAACACACAAACCTGTAGACCCGCAGAGAGTTGCTGGGGAGTTGAAAGCAAGTCGTCTTCCAGCCATTGTATTCCGCAAACCAGGGCAGTTTTCACAGCACGGGACCTCAGCGATTTCTGTCTCCCTTGCTGCCGCCAGATCTGCTGCTTAAACTTTTTGTTTACACTGCACGACACAATGTTTCTCATACGTGATTGAACGAGAGCTTATGCGAGCCGTTAAGCTCCACCAATCATATGCGTATACGTCATTACACGGAATACTCGCGAGACAACCTCCCGTCCTTTTGCTATTTAAAGGGATAGTTCGGGATATTTGACATGAATCTGTATGGCATCACCATAACCAGTGTCGTGCATTCAAACTGACTTACCCCCGACAGTGTCCTGTGAGCCGAGTTTTTGTCCAGTGTTGGTCAAGGCGAAAGTAGTCCGGCTTGTTTGCAGGGGTCAAGAAATTAGTGCGTTTTTCTTCCCAAAACAGTACGTGTGCTAAAGAGTGATTTATTTCATCACAAAAACCGAAGCCGGCAAAAGTCACTCCTCGTTATCACTTGGGCCCTACTGTCTCTCGTTGTGTATCAGTGCGCACGTCATTCTGACCGCGAGCTGTGCGCACGAGTCTTTCTGTTCTTTGGCAGTGCTCAACACTGTCTTACTCTGCAGACAACTGGCCATCGGGTCCAGCTGGTCTGGGACGCCTCTTCCAGTTGATCTTGGGAACATGGAAAAAAGTTCTCAGACGCCTGCATTCAGGAGTGCAGGGAAGTCACCGTTATTTGTGATGCAGGCAGCAGCTGTCCCGCGGCCGCCGACATCCTCATCTATGGAAAGGTTTTGTATCTGGGGCATAACTAAATCCCACTCGTGGCAGCAGTAACATTCCACCTCTGTCTGCATTACTTCGCACTTCAAACAAGTGCACCAGGATTTGTCGGCCACCCTGGGTATCGCAGCTCCAGCAGTGGCTCCAGGTTCTGTTTCCATCACTTCTCTGTCCACCCTCTCTCTTTCTGCCCGATTTAAGTCCATTTGGCGAACTTCCTCCTCAGTATAAACGGGTTCATAAAGATACCCCCTTGGCTCTGAACGGAAGTCAATATGTTCCTCGTCGCTCTCATAGTCAGACATCTTCCCGAGCAGTAAACAAAGTGAATCGACTCGTGCGCACAGCTCGCAGTCAGAATGACGTGCGCACTGATACACAACGAGAGACAGTAGGGCCCAAGTGATAACGAGGAGTGACTTTTGCCGGCTTCGGTTTTTGTGATGAAATAAATCACTCTTTAGCACACGTACTGTTTTGGGAAGAAAAACGCGCTAGTTTCTTGACCCCAGCAAACAAGCCGGACTACTTTCTCCTTGACCAACACTGGACAAGAACTCGGCTCACAGGACACTGTCGGGGGTAAGTCAGTTTGAATGCACGACACTGGTTATGGTGATGCCATACAGATTCATGTCAAATATCCCGAACTATCCCTTTAATGTTGTCTGACCACAGCTGGCAATTTGCACTGTTTTGACACAAAAATGGACTCTGCAAGGACAAAGAAAAGACCTTGGCGATATTGTGACCATTGTGACACCGAATTAAGCCATACACAATAAAACACTGAGCGCACTACTGCACATTATGTATACAGGCCAGATTTCTATATTTTTATTTCTATATTTCTATTTTATTTAAGAAACCTTTTAGAATATTGCTGTTGCATGCTTATTTTATCTTTATCTTATCTTTATTATTATACATTTGGACATCCAGTGCGGGCAACAAAGAAAATAATTTCATTGTTCAGGGAAACACGTTTCTAACTGCACATATGACAATAAACCTTTGAATCCTTGAATCCTTGAATTTTGCCCACAAAAAGCGGTATTACAAAAGAGGTGTTTGGGAGAAAAAAAACAGATATGCATCACCTGTCACCAGCAGACAGCGTGCACCTCTTCTTTTTCAAGACAACACAGCAACAAACTTGGCTGGAGTTGGAGGTGATGGTGAACGTGTAGAAACAGGCCTGCCCACCCCCCACCTCACCTCACCCCACCCCACTTGAAAATGACTGTGGCAGCTCCTGACCTGATCACTGGCATTTACATATTAGAGGCTCTCCTAAGTAGGGGAGGGGAGGGGGGCACGGGGGAGCAGTTGCCAGGTCAATTTGCGACAACTTGGGCCAAGTTTTCACTTTTACCACCGCAAATGCAGGGGCTTAACGTATGCGGACATGTAAGGGGCCACACACATCCAGAAATCCCTCTTTTCATGCAGTGTCTTCTGTTTAACTTGTATATGCTCCCTTTGGGTCAGATATTGCAGAACTTTAACATCAATTATCACAGTTATGCAGACGATACACAACTTTATGTGTCTCTGTCACCGGACGACTGCAGCCCAGCAGACGTCCTGTGTCAGTGTCTGGAGGAAGTAAACACCTGGATGAGAGAGAATTTTCTACAATTAAATGAAGACAAAACTGAGATCATTCTGTTTGGTAGCAAAGAGAAGAGGGTCAGCGTTGGTACATATCTTGAGACTCGGGACCTTACAATCACTGACCAAGTTCGTAACCTCGGAGTGTTGATAGACTCAGATCTGAGGTTTCCTCTCCCAAACAGACCAGGAGAAACTCATCCATGCATTCATCTCCAGTAGACTCGATTACTGAAATCCTCTTTTAACTGGACTTCCCAAAAAGAGCATTAAACATCTGCAGCTCATCCAGAACGCTGCTGCTAGAGTTTTAACCCGGACTAAGGCCTTGTCCACACGTAGCCGGGTATTTTTAAAACCGAATGTTTCCCCCCCTCCGTTTATAAAAAAATTTGTATCCACATTACCTCGTTTTCGAAAAAAACACCTTCCACACATAACCGAACATCTGCGTTTTCACCTGTCTTGACAACCCAAATGCATTTGCTGTTTTGGGCAATCTGCCCTCGTCAGCTAAATAATAAAGTGTGCACGCAACTTTTTTGAGCACACGGACAGGTGATCGCATGACTGCCCCTCGATATGAGGACGTAATAATTCCGACAGCGACAGGAGTGAGGAGTACGACTTGGACGTGTAAAATCAAGGCTGTAAACAGCGCCTGCACAATAATAACCACCACAGTTCTCAAGGCATCCATGCTTCTTTAGTAAACAAAGGTCGCACTTTAGACTTTAAAGCAGATTTGTTGTTGTTTTGGCGCATATTGTGACGTTCGAAAACGCAAAACTCCAGTTATCTCTGTCTACACGCAGCTGCATAAACGAAGTTTTCAAAAATCTTCACTTTGCCCGGAGTTTTTAAAAACATTCGTTTACGGTGCGTTTTTATGCGTTTTCATGTGGATGACAGGTCCAAACGTAGAAAAATATATTCGTTTTACCAGATACCCGGCTACGTGTGAATGGGGCCTAAGAGATCTGAACACATCACACCAGTTTTAAAATCTTTACACTGGCTTCCAGTCAGTCACAGAATAGATTTTAAAAGCCTGCTGATGGTTTACAAATCCCAGAACGGTTTAGGCCCAAAATACATCTGTGATATGTTCAGAGAATATAAACCTAGCAGAGCTCTTAGATCCAAGGACTCAGGCCAGCTGGTCCAGTCCAGAGTCCAAACTAAACATGGAGAAGCAGCATTTAGCTGTTATGCTGCAAACAAGTGGAACAAACTGCCAGTGGAGATTAAACTTTCACCAAATGTAGACATTTTTAAATCCAGGTTAAAAACATTTCTTTTCTCATGTGTCTATGCATGAAATATCTTTTAACTTATCTAGACTGTTGCCTGATTTTAAATTCATTTAAATGATTTTATTTGTTTCTCTTTATATTATTTTATGTATTTTTAATGCTTCTTGCACTCCCTGCTGCAATGCTTTTATTTTATGTAAAGCACTTTGAACTGTTTGTACATGAAATGTGCTATACAAATAAATTTGATTTGATTTGATTTGATTACAGTACACAACAACAGCCTAATATACACATCCAGGAGCACAAAAAACTTGCTGAAAAGGAAAAGATGGACTGTTCTAACTTTCCAATGGCAATTTCTGTCCTAAATCACACTGAAAACCTTTTCAAAGAGCAAAAAAAAGGATTGCTGGAAACTTCTAAAATGTATTGAAAAACTTTTAATGCATAGCAATGGAGTGGCATCGACTACCAACCGAAATGATAGGTTGTAAATATTTGATCTTATAAAGTGCCTTTTTAACTGTGGCTTGGTTCTACAAAGCATTTTCCAATGTGTTTTTCAGTCACAGAAACACATGAACATTCTTACCTGTCTTTGGGAGCAACTTCGGGTTAAATGTGTCATGCAGAGACTGTTGAGGGGGATGAGAATCTAATCTGTGGTCCTGATCTACAGCCAGCCACCCTCGGTGCAAGAAGATTCTAGATGACTAAGAGAAACATGAAGAGGCTGCCATGTTTGCAGATAATTGTCACCAAATATCAGTCAAGGATGCTTATAAATGTGTCTGGGTATCTTTTGTGTTTGCACTTTTCATTTTAGCCTGTGATAGCATTTTTAATGTAGATGTTTAAAAACTGTCTGCATTTTATAAATACATTCTTATTATACCAAGGCTGCTCACTGAGACAGCATGCACGTGGAATAAAGAATGAGCTGCGAAAACATTTGAGCAATAAATTTTAACACGGATGAAACAAAGAACATTGCAGTATTTTACTGTCAAAGTCATTACTGGGAAAGAAGAAGATGGTCACCCATAACGTTTGCAGCCAGATGTGTCTGCCAGTCCTGACTGATCCGCTCTGTGTTGGGTTTAATCAGTAGTCCTGAATAATTCATGAAGTTGCCGTACATGTAAATCCCCGTAGCTTTTTCTGTTTGGAGTCCCACATAAACAGGTAGATCCAACCCGGAACCTTTGCTCCTGTTAGTAAAACCCTGATCACATTAAATACTGAGTCTTATGACCTGCTCAGGTCTGTGAGTGCTCCTCACAGAATCTAAACTCCCCTCACTCGCTGTGATGATGAGGATATTCTAAATTTTGCACTCACAGTTCAGGTTTTGCATTAACTGTTGCCCAGAAGTGGGCCAGGTTTGGCTGTTTTGGGTCTGTGCTTGGTTGATATGTGGGCCACGCGATGTGGCATTGCTTTGGCTTGCTTTTAGTCCAAGCAAGGATTGTACGTAATGACAAGGAAAGCTAAATTAGTGAAAACACCAAGACACATTTTAAAAGGCTAGTGCATTGGCATACTGTCAACATAAACAGTTTCACTGACTGGAAACCACAGCTGTTCTGCCATTAGCACTTAGCAAGCTAAACCATTTTCATTTTAGGGCCCAGTTACTCATTACGAGAGACTATTTCTGCTCCTAATATATTTTCTCTCAGAAGTACTTTTAGTCACATCTTAGATGATTGATAGGATAGTTACAACTGCTAAGGCTGACTCTGCTTGATGACCGTCAAGCTTGCTAGTTAGCAAGGTACGACTTGTTGCTAAAGAAGAGCAGAGGTTAACCACTGAATTGCAAAGCTTGTTGGTTTTTGCCTGACTCATGCTTTTGCCAATGGGTAAAGGTTGTAATTGGCTGACAGAGAGACTGTGAAATCACAATCAAAGTCAATTTTTTTCAATCTTAACATTCATATAAAATATGCTAATGGTAAAGCTTTTGAATAAGGGCATTTAAAATTAAAGTAAAAAAAGTAAGAAAGACTGAAACAAGATTAAATGAATTTGTGTACTTCTGTTTTAATATGTAAGAATTATTCATCAGTTGATATGTTGCATTTTTTTATATAGGGTAATTGCTTATTATTTATTATTCATCAATAATTTAACTTTTTCAGATTCCAAACAGTTGATTTCACATTAAACATTCAAGACTACAAGATGTATTTAACTAACCTTTTTTTGCTCTTTCACAGAAGAGAAATACCTAAGCAAGGTAAAATCTATTTAGAACCGATGAAACCTATTTTCTACTGTCCAACATTAAATCTCACCCAAAACAGGAGCAATATCTTTTTTTAGTCTTTGGTTCCTCTTTGACCCAGAGCTCACACTATCACTGTTACTCTCATTTCATTAAAGAGGTGTGAATTGGCTTGATGTGGCAAAAAAAATTGAGAGTAATTGATCATCTCAGTGCTCTGGTTACAGTCACACATTTTGCCAAGTATGAAAGGAGATGAACCGCCATGATTCACTGTCAGAAAAGACAGAAGGCAAAGGCAATAGAACTAACGATAAGAGCTTCTGCAGCCTTATTTCCTTTGCCAGTTCAGTTGTGGGAAGCTCTATGTGTCGGGCTATACCTCACAGGGGAGCTTGGTGGTAACTAAAGGAGGTCTAGATCCTTATCTGTTAAAAAAAATAAAGAGAAGCACAGAATTTCACCTTGTCAGCAGGTTTTTGAAGAAGACGGCAAGCATGGCAGCGAGCTGTTGTGGACTTTCCTGATATGCTCATGGCTCGTCGTAAGATGCAATAAATAGTTAACACGCTCCAGCTTCACCCTGAGCTGGTTTGAGCCAGGCCAGAGTTCATGAATAAAACATGGTCAGTGTTATTTTCCCAAGGAGGTAACATGTAATATCCAAATTGCAGATACATAAGTTTTCATGGCGGGGGATGTCTGATGAATGATGTCTCAAAGAGTACTGTGCCTCGCAGTTTAAATGATAACCATCCTCACTATGTGGGAATGGAAATAAATTATTCTCTTTGTTCTCTGCATGCTTGATTTATTCTGCATAAGGTCTGCTGAATGATATGAAATGTTTGCAAAGATTTGAATTTACCCAACAGGAAGTGTTGAAAGGAGGAATGCAAATATCTGTGTGCATGTGTGCTTGTGTATGTGCTCATGGCCTCTTCAAAGTTGTATGTGCCCAGCTGTGAGGTGAATGAATTGAAAGATGTGGGTTTATTGATATATTGCTTTTAAAGCCTTGGGCTGTGATAGAAATGCTGTGCATTCTCTAGATTGTATAGTCTAAAGAGTATATTCCAAAATAATCTAGCGAAGGGTGCTGTAAATAGATTTAGCAGAGAAAGGAATTGATAATGATTTTGGAATGAGTATTAAATATGTTTATTTATTTTCTTTATGTCATTTGCATGAGTATGTTCAGTTCCTGTAGGGATAATTCATAAAGAAAAAAAGCATTTTCAAAAGAGCATTCTCATTTAATTTCTGTTTGTTGCGCTGTCACTACTCAGCTGTTGTCAGCAAATGTACTGTCGTGATTGCTCCCACAGTTTGGCTGGGGTGAAAGACTTACACTGAATCTATATTTTATGAGTTAAAATGTTTCATTTGCATCACACTGCAATAAACACAACAACACTGTGGTTCTAATTTGCCGTAGTGCAATTTGTTCCATAAGAACTGCATTCAGTGGACAATAAGAACATGGCAACTGAAACGGTCATGTAGGTTGTTTGTTCGTACCCTTTAGTATGATTCATACGAGTATTTCCACATCAGAGCAGACACCATTCTTAAGTTGTAAAATCCACAAAGTCCTCTTCAGGCCTCATACAGAGGGGGGTGAATGGTACAGCAAAGCCTGAGGCTTTAAACCTTGGGCCTTTGTGTGACATGAGATTGAGATCAACAAGCATTCAATCAATAACACAACAGCACCTTATTAAAACACTTTTGTTGGGTTTAGGCAGTAACATTGCTTGATTGGGGTTAGAAAGCATTCATCGTGGTTATCAAGGTTAGGTCTTTTCACAGTGCCACCATCATTTTACTGGTTGCCTTGGTCACACTGTAAAAAGCATGTTTCACACGTAAAACCCGACGAGGCTTTTTCAGTTGATTCATCATTTTAATTCATGGTCAGGTCAAATAGTTAAAAATCCCTCTGATTGGCTGTTCAGCATAGAGCATGAACTCATATAATCCGTTGGTTTGAAATACAGTTTTTTTTTTGAATGTATATACATTAAAAACAGGCTCTAACTGAGCTAGAGAAATGCTGGACAATGAAAACTGAACTAATAATGACCAAACATTATTGTTTTGTTTACATTTTTACTTTCCTGAATAATTTATAGACTTCTGCTCCATGCGTGTGTCCTCTTGCCATACATTGTGCGCTGAGGAGTTCATACACAGTACGAGGATCCTGTTGTCTCTGCTTGCCATTGGTTTGACGTGTAAGAGCCTAAAGATGGTGAACAAACTGAAACGGAAGGTTTGCTCGGTGCTAGGCACGGCTCTGGAGCCACTGAAACTGAGCAAAGAAAAATGTTGCACACCTTTACACAACTTAGTGATCCATCCATCCATCCATCCATTATCTGCCGCTTGTCCGGTGATCGGGTCGTGGGGGTAGCAGCTTGAGCAGAGAAACCCAGACGTCCCTGTCCCCGGCCACTTCCTCCAGCTCTTCTGGGGGGACCCCGAGGCGTTCCCAGGCCAGCCGAGAGACATAGTCTCTCCAACGTGTCCTGGGTCTTCCCCGGGGCCTCCTCCCAGTGGGACGGGCCCGGAACACCTCACCAGGGAGGCGTCCAGGAGGCATTCTCACCAGATGCCCGAGCCACCTCATCTGACTCCTCTCGATGCGGAGGAGCAGCGGTTCTACTCCGAGCCCCTCCCAGATGACCGAGCTTCTCACCCTATCTCTAAGGGAGAGCCCAGACACAATGCGGAGGAAACTCATTTTGGCCGCTTGTATTCGCGATCTCGTTCTTTCAGTCACTACCCACAGCTCGTGACCATAAGTGAGGATAGGAACATAGATTGACCGGTAAATCGAGAGCTTCGCCTTCTGGCTCAGCTCCTTCTTCACAATGACGGGCCGGTGCAGAGCCCGCATCACTGCAGACGCCGCACCGATCCATCTGTCAATCTCCTGTTCCATTCGTCCCTCACTCGTGAACAAGACCCCAAGATACTTGAACTCCTCCACTTGGGGAAGGATCTCATTCCCGACCCGGAGAGGGCATTCCACCCTTTTCCGGCTGAGGACCATGGTCTCAGATTTGGAGGTGCTGATTCTCATCCCAGCCGCTTCACACTCGGCTGCGAACCGCTCCAGTGAGAGCTGAAGGTCACGGCCCGACGACGCCAACAGAACCGCATCGTCCGCAAAAAGCAGAGACCCGATTCTGAGGTCGCCAAAACGGACCCCCTCAACGCCCTGGCTGTGCCTAGAAATTCTGTCCATAAAAATTATGAACAGAATCGGTGACAAAGGGCAGCCCTGACGGAGTCCAACCCTCACAGGAAACAGGTCTGACTTACTGCCGGCAATGCGGACCAAACTCTGACACCGGTCATACAGAGACCGAACAGCCCATATCAAGGAGTCCGGCACTCCATACTCCCGGAGCACCCCCCACAAGAGTCCCCGAGGGACACGGTCGAACGCCTTCTCCAAGTCCACAAAACACATGTAGATCGGTTGGGCAAACTCCCATGCACCCTCCAGGATCCTGCCGAGGGTATAGAGCTGGTCCACTGTTCCACGGCCAGGACGATAATCACACTGCACCTCCTGAATCTGAGATTCGACTATCCGGCGGATCCTCCTCTCCAGTACCCCCGAATAGACCTTACCAGGGAGGCTGAGGAGTGTGATCCCCCTATAGTTGGAACACACCCTCCGGTCCCCCTTTTTAAAGAGGGGGACCACCACCCCGATCTGCCAGTCCAGAGGCACTGCCCCCGATGTCCACGCGATGCTGCAGAGGCGTGTCAACCAAAACAGCCCTACAACATCCAGAGCCTTGAGGAACTCAGGACGGACCTCATCCACCCCCGGGGCCTTGCCATCGAGGAGTTTTTTGACCACCTCGGCAACCTCAGCCCCAGAAATGGGAGGCCCCACGTCCGAGCTCCCCAACTCTGCTTCCTCATCGGAAGGCGTGTCGGTAGGATTGAGGAGGCCCTCGAAGTATTCCCCCCACTGACTCACGACGTCCCTAGTTGAGGTCAGCAGAGCCCCGCCCTCACCATACACGGCGTTGACGGTGCACCGCTTCCCCCCCCTGAGCCGCCGGATGGTGGACCAGAAACTCCTCGAGGCCGTCCGGAAGTCATTCTCCATGGCCTCCCTGAACTCCTCCCACTTAGTGATCAAACAATTAATTGTGTTCAGACAGAGGCATAGGCGTAGATTACGGGGGGGGACGGTGCGGACAAGCGGCAGATAATGGATGGATGGATGGATGGATCACTAAGTTGTGTAAAGGTGTGCAACATTTTTCTTTGCTCAGTTTCAGTTTGCTTTTGCTTCCTGTAAAAAGCATGCTTGTGACACTGGATAACGATATGGATACATCATCTAGCCTGCATGTGGATTGTGGACTGTCTGCCACATAAGGTAAGAAATTGGTTTACGTAATTTTGCTGCTGGTTTTGTTTACTCGTGATGACCTGGCCAAAGGTTACCCATGGTCCTAAGCTACGATTGTGGTCAGATTCTGGCTGGTGGTCAGCTAGTACCAGCTACACACGGTGGGATTGCTATACCAATGTGGAACCTTATAGTTGTTTTGTCTGATTGAGATATGTGACGTTAGACTTGGAGCCTGGTAGGCCTATCCTAACTAAAAATGGTCTTGCATAACCTGTGTGATTATCCTAAACTGTAGGGGATTTTATTTGCGGGCAATTTGCTTATGATGTAATGAGTGAAGTCTACATTGGTTCTTCGCGAGTGTTTACTGGTGGTCAGGATTGGACAGATGCAATTATCTGGGCGCTTGTTTTTTTTTCCCTTAATGATATGGAAACATGAAATTAAAGGATATCATTTATAAACTCTGTATGTGTTCATCAAAAAAAGGGCAGCTTATTAAACATGATGCTGGAATAGATCTAGAATGTGTTACTTTTTAATGTGTTGGATGGTGGGTGGTCCGTGGGGGGCATAGAATGCATTACGTTTTTTGTCCCCACCACTTCTAAAACCAAACTGACGCCCTTGGACAGAGGCTTCTGCAGCTCAGCTGTGACAAAGAACGGTAGGTGGTCTTTCTCACCCTCAAATAACTCCACACAATGGGCCTCATGCAAGAACATTTTCGTATTTTTATTTTGAATTTCTTTCACTTTTTTCGTAAGAAGGTCTCGTACCAACACGCCACGTCAGATTCAACAAACGCTCTTAACTTCGGAAAAAGTGTTTAAACGACATGCGTAAATGATGAATGCCACCCGTGCGTATTTAACTGCTAGTGCACGAGGATAGTAAATTTGCATACTCCATGCCCAAAATACCATATAAGGCTACGCCTCCTCTCTCATGTGCCAGGAAGTGTTGAGTCATGAGAATGGTATCAAGGCGCAAAAAGATCAACTTTATGGGCTCTAAGATTGAAGTTCTGCTTTCAGAGATCCAAAAAGGAAAATCTGTAATTTTTAGCAGTGTCAGCAGTGGAATTACGGGACCTGCTAAAGCGAAGAAATGGGAAATTATTACTTTGTGCTGTTAATTCCGTGTCACCTGTAGTTCATAATGTCACCGAAATAAAGAAGAAATGGTTTGATATGAAAATGGCTTAAAAAAAAGAAGAAAAAAAACATCTCGCCATTTTACGAAACTCCTACAACAGGTCTGGATCACTTGTAAATTCTTTTGGTACCTGAAAGAAAAATTGGTGAATGCTCAAATTCTCATAAATCACTGGTACACACGACTTAAGAACAAATCTGTTCGTATGAACGGATGTTGCATGAGGCCCAATGGCTTTTTTACAGTGAGATACGACTAATGACTGATAGCTGTAAGGATCTTTTTTAATGCCATACCAATTAGATACAGTCGAATTCAATCTTGGATCTTCACTTGCAATATCCCTTCGGTACATCCCAATGACCCTGAACAGCATAAAGCAGGTATGGAGAAAGGATGGTTCATCAACCAGAGCAACCTCACAATTTGCATGAGGAGACTTTTTGAATGTAAGATTGTGAAAATAAATTCACCAGCTTGAGGCTCCAACATTTTTAGAATAAATTAGCATCAAACATGAAAAATACTGCACTCAGACAATAGAGATCAATCAATAACATGACCTCCCCCCATGTACTCTAAGTTCTCTTTTATGCTAACATAGTGATCGCTCATAATGCAAGGGTACACTCAAAATGGGAAAACATTTCGTTTTTAAAATTACAGCATTTGGACTCCCACGTTCCATTTCCAGAACCTCGTTAAAAGGGGGTGCAACACAATGGTAAATATATTTGTCATAGAATTATAATTCAAACAGAGCATACAGGTTTCCCAACATTTTGGAATGGGGATGAACAACATTGGACCTGTGCTTGCCCAACAGTGTTTTTTTGACAAACTGATTTATATACACAATTTAATGTGACAGCTTTAAAAACTAGGCTTCATGCCTTTCAATTGCTAAACTAATCCTTGAAAAAGAAAAAGAAAAATAGTTTTTATCACTTCATTCATTTGTTTACTTTTCCATGCATCCAGATTGTTCCCGGATATTAATGCCGACACCATTTTCCACATGTGTCATATAACATCCGCATGTTCAACGCATGCAACCAATGATAGCCAGCACACTTTTGAATAGAGATGCCTGAGACTGTGGACCTCAAACTATAGGTGTAGGTGCTTCCATCTGTCTGTCTCTTGGTTTGTTCCTCGCTTCTGTGGGGGAAATTCAATGTGGCATGCTGCTGTTGTTGTTTTAAAGATAAATGTGGAAATAAAATATTTTCAAAAAGGGCTATAAGGGATAAAAATGAAAGATTAATATTAATGCCACGCAGCCATGCAATATTAGATGCCTTCACTTGTGCAAAAAGGGCAAAAAATAGGCAATAAAACCAACAGGGAGGTTCAGTTTCAGATCCCCCCATATTACAGCAGCAGCCAATATAAACACCAAAGGGTACATGCAATTGGAAAATGCATTTCATAAGGGTGGAATTCTATTCAGAAGCAGAAATATGATTGTGTAACATAAAGGAAGTTGAAAAGACACTGACTCCCATCGTATTGAAACAAAATTACACGTTTTATTGAAACATTTCTTGGATAACCTGTTAGTCCTCAGTTAATTATGATTGCACAGTATGCTTTGGGATAAATGCTCCTCCTGAAAACGCAACGGATAGTCTGCTAGTTAAAGGGCAACATTTGAAGCCTGATTCTAAATCAAAGCCATGAGGAGATTACGTTTTGGCTTGGTTAAGAAAAAAGATGCGCAGGAGAAAATGTGGCGAGCATTCACGAGTTGTTATCAACCATCTGCACACCTCTCACCCACTGAGCTTCCTTGCCCTGCCTGTCTCTACACTCCCTCTGTGCACAGAGGCTGATGTGTGATGCTTCGCCAGCTCCATCAGATTGCTCAGATCTGATCCAGGCACAGCCAGATGTGACCCCGACCCCTGTGGGCACGGGTGTCATCACCAGAAACGGTGCCAAGGAGCCCTCGTCAACACATCTTGAGGAGGAGAGGGCTGGTCTTGTAGTGCCACTCTAGGATCATTTTCAAGCATTTTTGAAACACTGAATAGTATTTTTTTGGGGTGGGGGGCTAATTTCTCCATTTCAGACAGTGATAAAATGTTTTATTCAAGCCCCCACATGTCCCTACCATAATGGACGGATCCCCAGGGTTTGTGTGTAACAGGAAGCTTCATCCATCTCCGGGCTGTTGAAATTAGACCGCTGGCCTTTAAAGTTTTGAAATTCTGACCTTTAATAAGTGTCCCTACGAAGAACATCTGTCTAACGTCTGAATGCTAATGCAGGGATTCATTAACTCTCCAGGTTTTTTTCAAAATCAGCCTTATGGTGTCTGGACCATCACATGAGAGGTCTCCTCTGACAGACGCTCACAATCATTCCCTGGAACCTGCAGTATCCCTACTGGCTCTTCCCTTGACCACAGCTACAATGCTGCTCAGCTACAAGTTCATCGACTCCTTTATTTGCATCTGAGCATCTGTCAGTGTCTCAAACGTGGAGATGGTCTGCATATTTTAATGAGAAGGTGCCCTGATGTTAAATTCACTTTGTTTGTTTTTCCAGCTACTCTTCAGTCAGTGCAGAGAAACACGCCCTTAATGGTATTATTAATCTCAACATTTTCAAAACACGATGTAATCAGTGAATTTGTTTTGTTAATTAATTCACATCTCAACATTCCCATCCACAGGTTGATATTCTGCACAAAGGATGCATTAAACGGCTATGCCACTTCCCAAACTTTTATAAGTAAGGGATAATTAAGCTGAAGTTTTTGATGGGCTTTAATATCTCTAACCCACAGAAGAGTATATTGCAAATGTTTTGCAGGATCCTCAAATATTTCACTATCCACAAACGTGTATTCTTCTTCAAAAATAAAGAATGAATTGCACATTTTCCCACTCGTACACGTGGAGGAAGTTTTTCTGTGCAGCAGCTCATCTGTAAAAGATATTTGTAACATGTTCAAGACAATATACAAATAAGAAAAAGGGTCCATTTGTATTTGTGTGTTTATTTCACAGCACAAACATGTTGCGAAATTTGGCGGTTACGACTAATGTCCTCAATTATAAGGGGAGAATATATTTCTATGAGGGAGGAGATAATTTTACTTTTTAAACAATGTGACTTTTAGTAGCAAAAACACATGTTAATAAACTGTGTTCAGTGTTTAAAACATGTCCAAAGGTGAACTACAACAAAGATGCATTGAGACTGACAATAGGATGTTTTATTCTGCCTTACATCATATAAAAAGTGAGTTCTGTGACAAGGAACTTGGAATTCCCCCGAGTTTGGGATACTTGTCCTCCAGAATCCTTACTTCATATGTCGAAACATTAATAGTCAATACGTGGAGATACACTGCATCACTCAAAAACTGGCTAACGTTCCAAGACATAATGTAAGCTGTACATTATACTCTCAGATATTCAGTCAGATACACATACTGTCCCGAGATTGATTGTCTATATTAAATATGAACTGTCTCCTTCATAAAGTCTCGTAATTTTCCTGCATGGGATTTTTACCAACGACACACATTTCTGAATGACTGGATTCAGAAATGCAGTTTTCAATTCCATAACTGAAAGGGCAAACCCTTTTTACAGGCTGGATTCCAGCATGAATCTGCAGGTATGTTTTGTAACTTATCATTATTAACAACAGAACCCGTATGACATAGAATGACGGGCAGTTTTTTTGTAAATATTAAGTGTTTTATATACAAAATATGAACAAGTGAGTTTTGGCCGTAGAAACAGGCGAGCTTCTATTAGTTGGCAGAGCTTCATTCACCTTATGAAGGCCTGTATTCTTTTTCTGGCCCCGTTTCAAGCAGATTTATGGTGTTCCTTTTGTGTTAGATATGTTGGCACAGGATGCAAAGACTGTCTCAGAGAAGTCTGACTAAGTTGCATTTTCTGGTTGTCTAACACAGCAAGAATTTCATATTAAATAGAAAAGCTATTGCTGTACGTACCCATCTCTCAAAATCACTAAAAAGAAAGGTGAGAACTTGTTTTTGATGTTGCTTCACCATTCGCTATTGACACCAAACTTATGCTAGAAAACAGGCAAATGCTACAGTTGGTCTCAGTCTTTTAGCCAACGATTAACCTTGTTGTAAGGTGGCAAAGCAAATTACTCTGAACGCCAAAACAACGTGACTTAATGATGTACTATATCCAAAGACATGAATTTGGATGAAGGACAGTTATTTTCAACAATTTTTCCCAACATCACAGGAAGAAAACACACAAAAGGATATGCATGGCATAAAAGTAAAATCAAATGAAATGGACAGATCTGTTAGCCCCTGTCCATTCAACAATGCTATAAACAGGCTAGTTAACTGGCTAACTAGCCTGTTTATAGCCTGGCTAACTAAGCTAGTTAGTTATGCTAAGGCTAGTTAGCTGGCTGGTTAGGACAGCTAGGTATTATCTGAAGTGTTTGATTTAGTATTTTACACTGAGGACCAGAGGAGTAACTCAAAGAAAAATGTGACTGTGTGCCAACCATTATGGCGGGCACTGTATGTCTGTGTGTTCCTACCTGCTGTTGTAGTGAATATTTGAGAATTTTGTCTGCAGATATGCTCAGCTTTATTTACACAACATTACACTTAGAAGGGAGAAAGTCACTTAGAACTGAGCCAGATTTGGCAAAACTCTTGTCATTACACACACATCATTATGAGTGTCATTATGATTTTAACATAAGGTGTCAACACAAAGTATGTCAAACCACAAACAAGTTACACAAAGAGTAGTATCACTTAGATGGAAGTCACAGGGAGTGTAAAACTGAGTAAGTTGACTTCATTCTTTGATTTTGGGCTGCTGGAAAACATGAAAAAAGTCCTGCTCACTTTACACCTCCTGACTGTAATGGCTGTTTTGCTGACACACTCCAAATTCAGTGGCAACTGGATTAATCTCAGAGATGCAAACAACTGGCGGAATTTGCAGGCCCATCCATTGGGTTGTCAGACTTGGTGATACAGTTCCCATTCAAACCAGTTGCTGGATTTGATGCAAGCCAACCACCTGATGGGATAAGTCGTCACCTTCTTTTTTTCCTCTGCTAACTCATCATTGCCCTGACTAATAGCTGGCTTCAGTAAAGACATAAACTCCGCCAGTTTCTCAGTACTTTTAAACTCTCTCCTTTGTACTCCACCATATAACCGCGAGGCTGCTTAACAGACTGCATGAAAAAACTTTTTTTTTTCCTTTTAAGTCCGTGAATCTGGCCCATATTTTCAAGGGAAGACAAATGAGCCTCATTCATTAGTGTACTTTAACAAAGTGTATATATCTTATGTGCTGTATTGCTCTATCCACTGCTCCAGTATTGCAACTGTTTGTGAGTATTTTTGGTGACATCTGTGATGCTCCATCCCTCATTCCATGGCACCTATCCAGTAACTGCAATCAGCAGAGACCATGTCCTTAACTCTGGGAGGCGATAATCACTGCAACTTTATTCAAATTTCAAAAGCGACCCAATACATGATTGCGCCATTAAATCATTGTTCCTAGAGTTGGAAAAGTTTGGCCTCAGAAAAACTAATTAAACTTCTGAAGCAGACCATTAGCCCATCAGCATTGGCTGTGGGCCTAAATGGGAATATTCACATTGTATGAACTGCTCGTGCACTAATCCTATGGATTCCCCAGTGTTCTTTTCAAGGGGTTTAGGAGGCTCCGGAGCACCATATGTTGTGTATCATCACCTTAACCGGAGGCATGTGTCTAATGGTGTGTAGGTCTGCACGTGTGCAGGTGCACAGATGTGCTTTATCATGTACATGCTGTATGGGTCTTTAGATGTTTTGTGGATAAGATACTTCAAGGCAAAGGTAAAGATGGAGAACAGGTGGTCTTGTAATGACTCACTCATGGCTTACTTACTGTATTTCCTTCAGAGATTTTAGAAGGAGCTCTCGGTCGGCTCTCTTTCAGTCTGTCTACAGATTCTCGTTGACTTATGCTGTAGGTGTGAATGCTAAATAGATAAGTGCAAACTCACTGCAAAGCATGGCTTTAATCTGCATATATATGTCTTTGATGTGCTGTCTGAAAAGCAAAAGAAGGAATTCCTGCGCCAACCTCAGAACCTTCCTGCTCGCGGACAAGGTGACTTGACCTGAGCAAGGTGGAGCGTTTTCTCAGTATCCGGTGAGGATGGTTTGTGAGAGAGCCGATTGTCACAGTTAATCAGTTCACAGTTCAGTTTGATTGACCCAGGCAGGAAATCTCTAAATTGCTCATGCATGGAAGGAGATGGAGAGACGGCGGCACATCAAAGCGTCAGGGATGCAGATTGCTCATGCATGCTAACATGGCAGCCAAGGTCAAGAGGAGTTGCTAAGTGACTGCTTCTGATCCAGCTGTTGAGAATGAAAGTGGACATTGATTTAATGCTTCTGTTAGGTGATTCATTCAGCCTCTGACGTTACAGTTATACATCTCTCAAATGGCTTTCACTACCCCAAGAACTCAGATGTTTTCTCTTTTGAATGGCCTGAAAAATGCAGATATTTTTTTTATTTATACTGTGCCAGTATATGCAGTGCCCAATGCCCACCTTGAATACATTTTCAACATCTCCTGAAGGAGTTCTCAGATGTGTCAAGAGCTCCTTGGATGCTTTCCATTTAATCTGCGGACCACTTCATCCCAATCCATCCCAGTTGGGTTTAGATTGAGGGATTGTGGAAATAACCTGAAGGTGTCTTTTGGATTTCTGTCCTGCTGGAGAAGGAATGATGAGTCAATCGCTGAAGTAGTGAGGGTAGTTAGGTATGCCTTCAGTTTTGAATAAATCACCAGGTGTGTCACTAGCAGGATAACCAACTATAATCATAACACCTCCTCCTCCGTGCTTCAGAGTGGGAACCACACAAGCAGATACCATCTGTTCTCCATTACTGCGTCTCACAAAAAGTCAGATGTGGACTGACCAGACTGAAGTGCAGATTTCCCCTTGGTTTGATATCTTTTCTTTGTATTTCTTCGCCCAAGTCTTTTTCTTCTCTTCCTCTTTTTTCTATAATCCCTCAGTAGTGGTTTCAGTGCAGCAATTTGGTCCTCCAGGATTTGATCGTGAATCAATTCAATTCAGTTCATTTATATGGTGCCGATTCACAACAATGGTGATCTAAAAGGCCCTTTAAAAATACTGCCCAATTCAATCCAATTAGGAATTGCTCTTGAGCTGCCAATGTGAGCCTTGGTCTTCCTGTCCTTTGACGGTTCTCTTTACATCTAGTTCCTTTGAAGCGTTTGATGGTTTTGGACGTTTTTGCACAATTTTGGAGCAGAGGACAATCTTTTCTCTTTTTTTTTGCCTCAGATTTCTTGGGCTCTAATGGCCTTTAGTCATCAAGTGGAGGGAGACAGGAAAGTAGGTACAA
The DNA here is from genome assembly GCF_027942865.1 of Odontesthes bonariensis. NCBI lineage: Eukaryota > Metazoa > Chordata > Actinopteri > Atheriniformes > Atherinopsidae > Odontesthes > Odontesthes bonariensis. The sequence goes on along the minus strand of NC_134529.1, from coordinate 22,110,225 downwards.
AGAGGGGGATGACCTGAAATAAAAAGCCACAAATCTGCAGTCAAATCTGGGCCAGCTGGGACGAGGACCTTCAGCATTTAATACATGCTTCGCCTGCTCAATCAGCTGAGCCCACCGGATGCTGAGTGATGGTTGACATAATATGGGTAACACACATGATCTCAAGCACATTGAAAAGAACAATGTACACCTTTTATTCTTTTAAAATGCTATTTTGTTTGCCGTATGATTCCAAATGCCTTCCTTCAAAGTCATTACAATGAATGTGTACTGATTAGTATCAGACACGAATGCACCCTTTAACCTTGCTCAGGAATATTTTTTGTAAAGATTCTTGTCTCTGTTGAGTATAAAAGACATTGCGGGCAGGTCAGGAAGCAGAGAGAGACGCAGACTGACAATGACCAGGGTTTGGGGACTGCTGCCAAATTTCAGAAGGGAGAGGGAGGGGGTGATAAAAATGCTGATACGTTCACGCAGGTCACTTTCAAGTATTACCTTGCTTTCAGTAATTAGACTTCACAAGGAGCAGCAGGTGATTTACAGATTTTCCTGCACCAGACTTGATGGGTGGAAGTGATGGTGAAAACAGCCTCAGAGGAATATCTGTGGACACTACTCAGGTTTACTAAAGCAAGCAAACTCTTCTGCGGCCTGTGTGAGAGAAGAAAAGAAAAACATCATTAATTGTCGTTGTATTTTTAAATTGTCATTAATAAGCAAAGAACCCTTTGGCGTGGTGCTGGTCAACAAATATGTTTTTTGTTCTTTTAATCTCCACAACCTGAGTAATTATACACTTTCATTTCATAACATTTATTTCAACAGAAAATTACACTGACTCAAAGTTTTCACTCTCACACTGATAAATGCCTGGTGTCCAAACACTACAGATTACAGCTAACAACATTCAGAGAACTACAGTAGACAATGTTGCTCCACTGCAGTCAGTCCCATCAGTGGCAAGCTACAAGAACAGGAGAAGTCTCTGGACTGTAAGTTCCGATTCCATCTTCATGGGAAAAAAAGTTTCCTCTTGTTCTTTCCCATGACAGTAGTAGTAGCCCGTGAACCTGGCTGGAATCTGTTTAGCAGGCTTGTTGATTCTGATGAGCAGCAGTCACACGCTGCTGACCGGGTTGGGGTTGATTTGCAGCAATCTCAGCGGAGTTATTTTTATATATACTCACCCGGCCCTGTTTCCTCTGCTCTGTCCATCATCAAGCAGACCAGTCGTTTTATTCCTCTGGAGTTCAGTCAGTTACAGCGATGCTCGGAGATGTGAGAAAGAGGTCATTTTGTGGTGCTATTATGGCTGAGCAGCACACAATTTAAGTGGTCGAAGGGTTTGTCATCTCACTGGAGGAGTCAGCATTAGGGTGACCAGGTGTCCCCGCTTTGTGCGGGTCAGTCACACATTTTCATTACTTTTCACGCGTCCCGCAAATTGAGACGTTGTCCCACATTGTTATTGACAGTGAGACTGCAGTTTTGAAATGCATGTTTTATAATCTGGCATTTATTAAATGGCTGTGTGGAGAAAGCAGTGAGGGCTGACATCAGGCGGCGGGGCGGGCTGTTTGATGTCAATCAAACGGAAACGCGGACGCAGGTTAAGGGCAAGCCCACCAAAAAAAAATAATGCAAATATCAGGTCAGAATGGCACCGGCATGCAGCACGAGATATGGTCGGAAAGGGAGGAAATGCAGCATCTGGGAAACTGGGAAAACTACTGGGAAAGACTGGGAAACCATCTACCCCTGGGTGAAACCAGTGCAAGGCGAGTCTGGTAAAGTTAGAGAAAATACAGGACAGCCATATACTAAAGCACTATTAATTGAAAGATGTTGTAGTCCTGACTGTCTATTCTGTTTAATTGTACAGATTACGGTGTGTTAACTTGAGAGGCACTGGGAAATAGTATGAAAGCTCCACGCTTACCATGTTTTCTTACCTGAGAGAACTTGGGAAAGTCATTAAAATAAGATGTATTTGTTAAGTTTTTATTTGCAGTCTGTTATGTGCTACTGAATCAAGCAGACGGCAAAGCATAGTAATGTCACAAGATAAGGGGCAGAATGGAGATGTTTACTTCTTTAAAGTTATTTTAGACTACCTCTACGCATTGGTATCCCACATTGGCACATCCTGGCAGGACAGAGGAGCAGCTGCAGTGAGAGGCTGCAGGACTGAGAGGTTCAGGAGGTCCTTTGTTCCCAAAGCCATGAGGCTTTATAACAGTGACTGCTGAGTTCTTCTCAAATTGATTGTTTGATTTATATAGTCATTTATTATTACTATTATTATTAGTAGTAGTAGTTTTTTGAGTATTGTTATTATTGTTGTTGTTGTTAATATAAAATCATTGTAAATATTTATAATATTTTTGAGCTACTTGACTAATTTGAATTTAATTGAATAGAGTATTTTTCTTTTCTATTCTATTCTATTCTATTCTATTGTCCCACACAAACATGAATTGGAATCTGGTCGCCCTCGTGAGCTCAATTTGGGACAAAATTATGGATGTTTTCATTGCTACTCCGAAGCAGAGAGCTAAGATTATCTTTCCATTTCTCAGACTTCTCCATCATTAAAAAAGTAAAATAAAATCTATTAAAGTAGATTAACCAATATTTCTTTCACTTTTTTATTGTTCATACTCCACTTTTGTTTTTGACCAAATTGTGAAAATTGCTCTGTGATGAAATGTTTGTACGAAGAAACCTTGACATTCAGTAAGGCATATTCTGAAGTCAATTCATGACATTACTTTTCAGTGAAAGTATTCATTCAAAGTATTCGCTGGAACAGAAGGTATTATTGCATATACATCATCTATGATTGATTTCTCTGAATGAAAAATAAAAAAATGCCAAGATATGCTACTTGGCTTGATGGCTTATCTGACATTACCTGTTGTGACAGGCAGTTAATAAATAATGTACTGATAAGTGTTTTGGCTTTTTTGCTCATGAGCTTTGAATCAGACAGAATTGATTTTTCAGCACCGGTCCGCTATCTAATCATGTTAGGTATGTGTTCCTGATAAATAGAACATTTTGTGTGTGTGTTTGAGTGTGTGCGTTTCAGTTTGAGGAGGCTGGTAGGTTAACAATTTGCATTTTGAATGTTTTCCACCCCACGGGTTTTATTATTAACCGTAAATGAAGAGATTGTGTTGAAAGCTGCGGATTGAAAGAGGCCTGTATTTGCCATGACCAGACACAATTAATGTATTCATTACTTTTTAAATATCCATGATAATAAACATAGTACACTGAACATACTAATAGCCCTTATTTCACTGCTTGGGTTTATTACTTTCCAGGCCGTCAGAGCCAAGTTAGTGGGGAAAACAAAGGGGATTTGTGGCTGTGGTTAAATTGTTTTTCAAACTATATATTTATGTTTTTAGATAAGACAGGCGCACCTCAATGCTGTGGAGCACAAAAGCTTCCACTGTTCTCTCTCCGGACCCCGCAAAACCCAATGTTTGCTCGTGAGCGGTGTCTTTAATGATGCGCACTTCATTTTCTCCACCTCGTGGAGCAGCGGTCAGCTTTATGTTTGTCTTTCCCTGTAATTCTCTTTACAGAGCCTACCCGAAATTAGCATTCCTTTCCCCATCGCCCACCTCGCCTTAAACACATCCCCAGAATCCCTCGTCCTTGAACGGGGAGCCCCTTGAGTTGAGTACGAGTTGCGCCACCAATCTTTGTTGAGGGACAGAAAAGGGGTTTATTTCATATCATGCTTCATAAACCAGCACTAAACCTGCAAGGATGGGCAATCAGGAGGTGAACACATTGTGGGCCGAGGGGATTCTCCAACATGGCTGCACCTCTAGCTCCCCCGGATTCACGCCAAGCGTTAAATCAAAGATGGGGGAGCCGGCTATATGCAGGGCTTGAGATTAGTTCTGGAGGAATGATTCCATGCTAATTGGAAAAAGAACCCCTACGACACTACATAAGAACAAAACCTATTATGCGACATCATGGAGTGAGACAGTGCGAGAAACTGAAAATATGATGAATACAAATGATGACTGCGTTTGAAAGCGAGTCTTGTGAACTTGTGATGGACGGATCAGAGTAACGGGAGATGAGAGGATTTAGAATGAAAACTGCAGGACGTTAAGGCTCGTGGTGGGATGGTTTTTTGCTAAGCCATTAGGTGGGATTAAAGGTTGGTAAACTAGATGGATGGCATACGGCCTGCTCCACCTTTGCACCAGGTCACACAAGAGGACAGCTGATTTCAACATTTTTATATCATCATGACCTGAAAGGCTATTGCGAGTGAAAAAGGAGAGGACATGATGTACTGTAGCGAGAGTAGGAGATGAGAGAACCTTCTGAGAAAATAGAAAGCCATAACGACAGTGTCACATCTAGTAATGGTCGGAAGTTCAGCTGAGGGGTTAGGGTTGTATACAGCTAATTCAGGCTGACAGGGTAAGAAATAAAAACGGGTTTCTCTTCCACAGCCAACTAGAGGGCCAACCCTGTCCAATCTCTGTGATAGAGTGGGGCGCACAACCCTCCCCTACCTGGGAGATGATGAAGCAGGAGCGAGAGGGAGGTGCATTATTGAAGGTGAAAAGTTGCAATGTTTTCTGAGTGGACAGCCTCAAGGGCAGCTGGCAAGAGATTAGAGGATGTTATTAGGAAGCAATGGGCTGTACCTTCCACTCATAATCCTCCCACACGGGTGTGTGTGTGTGTTTGTATATCTGTGAGTGTGCCTAACTTGATGCTATCAGTGACATTACATTCCCAGGACTATTAAAAAAAAAATCCATCCTCTTTCATACATGCAGATAAATGTTTTGTTTCTTTTATGATGTTTAAAAAGTCCTTCACCCTAGACTATAAACATCCACAAATCATATAGTAGGGGAAGAAGCTCTATACTTCAACATTTCATGTAGCTTCCTGTAATATTCTGTCACACTTCTAAAGGACAAGATTACATCATTTCCTGAGGTCGAAGACAAGTTTTGGATCAAAATACCACAGTGAGACATTACAACACTTCCCTTTTTTAAGCAAAAAGTTATTTTCAAAGCAACTGGTTTCAGGACATAAAGCAAGCCATTCAACTCTCCTCATCCCTCTCTTCCACAGGGTCTGTCTTAATTATGAGCCACCCAGCTTCCAGCTACCACATAAACACACATTTGGACTTAAAAGTAACCCTTGAAGCACCATACTATATGCCTTATGTGAAAGAATATAGAACCTAGCCTGAGAGCTCCCACAAGCACACACAGTAAACCAAGCTCCCCCTACCACACACAAAACTGGTAGAGAAATACTTGACTTGGCGATTTTATTGACAATACCTTTCCTTGCAGTTCAGACATGAACAGATGATGTCCCAAGTCATGTGTTGAACTGACCCAGGTTTGAAAAACATAGCACCACAGATAGGAAGGCTGAAGTCATACACCTGTTGGCTGGTATATTATTGCATAATTCAAAAATTCGTAATTCCTCAGTCACATGTCAGCTCCATAAACCCTTCACTGACGACTCATTCCTTTTATTTCCTTTCAGTTATTATGAACTGATGTTTATTTGGTCTACTTTTAAACAAGGTATTTTTTTCTGTAATGGCTCAGGAAAATGTGTCATTTATTGACAAATTGGAAATCACAATTTCAAACTTCTGACTGAGTGAAAATTTTAATACCACAACTGGGAGTTGGATTTCCTTGTTAGGGTATGAAACATTAAAGCTATGATGGAGCAATATTAACAATTTTTTTTCTTTACGTAAATAAACTGTGTAACTATTGCTGTTGGACTACAGGGATGATCAAATTGCCCCTCCCTGTGGTCCACAATGACTCACACCAGGTTCTGTCTGCTGAATAGTAAATCAAATACCGAGACCAAAAGACTTTCAACCCCCCACTGAAAGTACTGCAAGTGCCGAGTGACGCGAACTTGATGTCGGGTGGAGATAAACATGAAGAGGCAGAATATTTCGACGCTTGTCATGATTATGCCTGGCTGTGGTGTTGTTGAGGGATCTGTGCCATAGGTTGGGGCACACCTGTGCCTCATTCTACCTCATCAGGAGTCCTTCTTAAGGACCAGCAGGAGTGGGTAGTCCTCACCAGATTGTCAGTGTCCTTCACGTGGTAGTCAGGTCTCTCGTGACTAAACCCTAAACCCTAAACCCTGAAGCCGACTCGAATCCTTGCCTTACCTCAGTTTTGGTCCCTCAGCTTCCACCGTGGAACCCTATGCTGATTCTTATCAGCGGTTCTGTCCTGCCAGTTTCCCTCGTGTCCGTTCCCTGCAGAGATATCTCTGCAACTTACCTGCTTGCTCACCCTCCGATGGCTCAGTTCCTCCTCACCACAGCTTGTGTCTTTCCCCCAAGAATGAAACTTCCAACCTGACAAGTAAGGAAAGACTAACCTGCTGATGATTAACCTATCTCAGTGGACACACCTGGAAATATTCAGAAATATTACCAAACTTGTACTAACTTACCTCTCTTTCTCAGAGATTCAGACCTCCCACTTGGGCCATCGTTCCTCTTACTAAATAAATCACTTTTACCTTTTCTGGTGTTCTGCTTTAGAGTCCACTTTGCCTGGGTACTCATGAGCCGTGGCAAAGCTAAACTGGAAGTGTGACATAGAAATCTAGAAAACCCTAATGCAGCACAAAGCAGAGAGAGATTCTTGTTGGTAGTCATTTGATACTTTTAATACTCAGTGTTAATACATTCAAGTCAAACTAAATTATGAATCCTCCTCTTGTATAACTTTATAAGCCTGTACACTGTAGCTTTGGTCGAGGACCAAAACCTTGGCATATTTATGGAAACAGTGTGGGAAGTTTCAGTACATTTCCTGGCATTAGATCTTACAGAGTAACTTCTGTGGTGCAGTACTAGTGAGAATAGTCAGTACTATTGACTATTGAATCTCTGATACAGTAAATAATATGGACACAATAATTCATAAAGAAGTGGCTATCATTTGTTAGTGATTTAAATCACCATTTACATTTGTCATTTACATGACATCCTGCTGCCATACTACTTGATTTCTGCTTGGCCTTGAAAACATGTGCTCCGGTAGCCACTCATTGTTACTTTTTGCTAAAGTTTTTCAACAACTGCTAAATGACTGGCAGCTGCACATTCAGCCATGTGTTTACAATAAACAAAGAAGTGCAGATGGATCCGATGATTCAGTTGTGTTACACGTGTAGGAGTTAATGTACCCCATGATTGCTTGATTACAGTAGGTTTCTAGCTTCATTGCTCATTGTTTTCCCCCACTGAGCCAGTTACAAGTATTAAAAACCTGTTTCCGCTGTGTCATTGGAGATCATTTTGTTAAAATTGATGAAGAAAAAAACAACTGACTCAATGAGCAAATGAAACAGAAAGTAATGTGGATACATAACATTGTATGTCAGATTAGTCTATAGAAATGTGTTTCACAGGGTGGTCTTTGGCGTAGTGCATATGTGTCAAACTCGAGGCCCGCAGGCCAAATGTGGCCCGCCACGTTATTTTATGTGGCCCGCGAGAGCTTAAAAGGTCTGACTGTCTAAAAGTAAATAAGTCAAATGCGTGCAGTGACCAAAAACTGCATTTCCCACAATCCATGCCGATTATGTTATGGCATCCCGCCACTGGACTGCAATGTTTCCAAATCGATGCGATTTTCCCAACAAGTGGAATTGAGAAATACAAATGATGATCCCAAAATGTCCAGGAAGAGAAAAACTGATGCAGATGGAAGGGCATCTTCATCAGTTTTTCTGTTTCAAGAAAGATTGGAAGGCGAATACGTGTTTGTGTTTCAAAGAGAAAAAACGGTATGTCTTGGTATGTGCTGGCGAAAGCCACAACCGAAAACAACACGGCATAAGCTAACTTTGTTTGATATTTCAAGTTTGCAGCTGGCCCCGGCTCGAGTCCTGCATCAGTCGGCCCTTTGCTGCATGTCATTCCCCCTCTCTCTGCCCCCTGCTTCCTGTCTCTCTAAACTGTCCTATCCATTAAAGGCATAAAAGTCAAAAAAAAAAAGAGAGAGCTGAGTTGAGAGAGCAACAGTCTAACTTTAAATTGTCATTGCAGAGATTGTAAATTCTCTTAACTTCCTGAAAAGCATGAAGTTGGTAAGAAATGCCTGATAAGTTTAAGCCATTTTGAGCACGCCTCAGACAGACACTGATCATTAATCAAAGCTTCAGCTGAAATAGCTGGAAATATCCATTTCAGACGCAGGTTGTATCGGGAATTGGATTATACTTTGTTACTTTCCACATCAGTGAACCGATAATTGTCAAAAGGGGACACTGAAGTAAAGCTGGCGCGCTCACAAGGAGCTGGTGGTGTCAGTGTCATTCCTAGCATTCTTTTGGCTGGGACAATTTTATAAGAGTTATTACAGAACAGAAAATCAGAGGGCAGAAGTCTTGAAGTTTTTCACAGAAGAAACTAGAGTGCGATGAGAAGGGCTCAAACTGGAAAGCGGAACATTTATTTTACAAGCAGCAGTGAATCTGAGACGAGAAGCACAGTTTTGAGGTGAAGCAGAGCACATTTGCTAGCAGGCAAGGACTTTATGAGTGTGAGGGTAGAGTTTTGAGGAAGAGCACCATAACATCTGACAAAAAGGAACAAAGTATCCTTTTCTTTAAATATAAGTACATGAATATACTTCCATAAACTTGCCATAAGTATGACTGACCTGGCTTAAGCCCAGCAATATAATTTTTTATTAATTTCAGACAATTTTAGAAAGAAATTACATTTTGTTTTTGTTGCTTTTCCTTCTCAGTTTTACTGTTGGTGCTTTGCTTCTTATTGCCCAGCCATGACAATAATGATCTTTTTCACAGGAAAACCTAAAACGGAAGAAGGTCCCCCAGGAGGGCACCTCTCTCTCTATGCTCTATAACCATTTATGCATTCCTCACTTTCTTTTAAAACTACCAAGGCTTTTCATGTATTATAAGCATTATACACTGCAACCATAATATAACATCGTGCTTTATATGCAGCACAGAAAGCATCAACACAATGCAGCAACACTTGAAAGAATCAATTCTTTCTTTGAATTCTTAAGAGAGCCTTTTTTTTATTTCACAAATGCATCATTTATTAAAAAAATAAATGCAGCAACATACAGCTCTTAGGCAAACACTGAGTATGTTGCTGCAGGATGTAGACGGTGACCTTAGCGTTAGGCTAGCATCAACTCGACACCATAGCTAACGAGCCACACAAAAGATGTGATGAAGTCTTAAAAGTTAGCGTCTGTTGTCACTTACCATAAGCAAAACGGTGGTGTTTCGTAGTCTGGTGACTGTGTGCATTGTATTTTTTGACCTTTGCTTTTTGCGCATTTTCACAAAATACGCTCTTAAATTCGATACGACTTGGATGGAAACCCAACTACTCCCGCCGCTCGCTTAATAATCGTTTATTTACATTCCATCAGGAGAATAAAGAGACGCGACGGTAAATTAATGAAAATAAAAATTGTAGTTTAATGTGACACTATAATAATGTACAAATATTTGTTTCAAAAACTTGTGGGCAATTTTGGCCCCTCGAGCATGATTTTTTTGGGGCATTTTAGGCTAAATTGGGGGCCAAATGGCCTGTGGCCCTTGCTAATTTCCGACGCTGATCCACACCCCGTAAAATAACATCTCCATACAATTGCAAAAACGAGTCCTCAAGGTGTCCCGCCATCGTTTGAAAAATTTGATGCAGACAGGTGTATTTAACCCTACCTCCGACGCATGACTTGTGCCTACGTCATTGTACACGCCCAGCATTCTATGTGTTTCGTGTGACGCTCTGCCACTAGGCAACGCCCCCTGAACTCGGCTTCAGGCAGCACGGGTCACCTAATACGCCAAGCGTTCACATTGCTCGAAGCGGGTCGAAGGTGCAATTTGGACCCGCTAAGGTAGCGGGTCTCAGTGTGAAAAGGGCTATTGACTGCATGTTTTTCTCACATTTATTTATTTTACATTTTATTTATTATTGTTTTTGCTGTTGTTCTAATATACAATCATTGTAAATATTTGAATTGAGCTACATGTCAATTTGAATTTCCCCCACGGGGGATGAAGAAAGTATTTTCTTTTCTATTCTATCTCCGCTTTAACCAGTGAAAGCAACAATCAGTAGACCATGGAGCTGGATGAGCTCTCCATAGTGTTCTTTTCTCTCCAGCAAAGAGTATAATTAAAGTAGTATTAATAATATTTAATGTGAAGGAGCGGGCAGCCTGTGCTCAGTCTAACTATATTAACAACAAATCTTAGTATGAACATTACTGTACATCCTTTACTGAATGTGTACATATATCCTTGAATGTCTCATAACTGATGGGTCTGTGCCTTCATGTTGAGAGTAAAGGGCCGTGTATATTCTCGCACCAGTGTGTCGCAGTGAGCTTGTCGCAGACATGACGCAGTTATTTTTGATTTATGCCCAATTTTGAAGCGCGGTCTGCGCTATGTTAATTCCACGCCACAACGCAAGAGGGACAATCACGAACAAGCTAGGATTGTGGGTGATGTGGGTGGCGTGTTTCTCTTCCGGTTACGGAGGTCTTTCAAAAACAATGGCGACTGGACGAATGCGCACTTTGATTGAGATGCAGCTGATCGATCTAGAAATAGAAGAAATATTGCTACTACTGGAGCTGGCAGAGAGGCGAAAGAATCGTCACGGTTAGCACGGTTAGCGTCACCATTAGCCGGTTAGCAAACCGGAAATACGCATAGTGTAGAGCGGATGTAGAGTTGACCAATCAGAGGCCTCCTTTCTCTCCTCCCTGCGACGATATCTGCGCACTGTCTGCGGTGAGTTACAATTTTGGGGAGGTGCACCAGAGTGTCTGCCTAAAGGGCGGATTATAGTTCTGCGTCTATCGTCTTGACGTGTTGCTTTGCTCTGGTCGCGAACCACTTTTCATGTTATGGTTCTGCAACCTCGGTCTGGAATTTCTCGGGACGCACAGCAGTTTCCCCTCGCGAGAATTTCGGTGGGCGGTGACGAGAACTTCGGGGGCGCCGGCGGAAGTGTTTATTTTTCAAAAAAAAAAAAAGTGTATGCAAGATATGGATCTGGAGTTGCTCGACATCGAAGAAGAACAGCTTCTTTTATTGGAGTTGGCGAAAATGCAAAGGAGGAAGCCACACAGACAACCGGAAAGGCACACCGAGGACCAATCACAGCCGCTTTTGTCTGCGCACTTCCGTTGGTGGTCTGCGCGGGTCTGCAACCGTCTGAAGGCTCTAGCATGGTTGCCGCGTCTGCTCGCGCGAGCGGTGTTGATGACGTCATGAGTTCGTGCCCGCCATAGGACCCTATATAGTGGCGCAAGTCGTTGCGCGCCAGTAGTTGCAATTTTCTCCGTCACAGAGGTGGCGCTGCTGCGTGAAAGTTACCTCTACTCTACAACCACGAAAGTGGAGAAGAAAACAATGCCGCTGTCAAGAGCAAGAATACTGTAATTAATGATACTGCTGCAGTTTTCGGATCATTTTAATTTTTTAATTCAGTTAATAGAGGTGAAGGTTTGAAGCCCCCGGCATCAACAGAGTCTCTGCCCTCTTCTTTGCCTTCACGTATCTGTCCCGTAGCTTCTTCCACACATTCTTACAGAACTCTCCCTCTTTCCCCAAAGTTCTGCCAATCTCTGTGTACCAGTTTTGGGAGTTTACGTGCTCCCTGTGCTGTTTCCCTGCAGTTTCGTACAGCTGCCTGTACAAACGCACCTCCTCACTGAGCCTGGTCTCACATCGGTCCATCCGGTTCGTTGTGCTCGGCGCCGCCAAGTTACAAAAATCGACTGGTGCACGACAGCGCGCTGCGCCGTCTTTTCAAGGCAAGCGCCAGGCCTGAAACGTCATTTTGACGTCACGGTCCACCACCGCCGTGACAGACGCGGCAACCATGCTACCGCCTTGATGCGTTGTCAGGATTTTTTTGAGGTGCGCGACGACGGTTGCAGAGCCTCTGCGCGGGGGGGCGTGGTCGCGCACAGAGCAGATCTGACGGTTGCAGAGCCTCTGCAACCGTCAGCATCAACAAGTATAAATTGGCCTTAAAGGGCGGTTTATGGTCGGAAACCAGGTTGTCTGCGTGTGTGTCACAGTTAACGCAGACATGCCCCCCCCCCTTACGCAGACACTCTGGTGCACCGCCCCAAAATTGTAACTCACCGCAGACAGTGCCGCAGATATCGCCGCAGGGAGGAGACAACTCCTTTGTATTTTAGTATGCCAGAGTCAAATATGAGGCCATCTGTCGGATATCTTTCTGACAATGATCTGAAACAAACCCGCAAATTTACAATAGAATGGCTGAAAAGAATCAAAGAGCCGCAGTGAAACGCCGCGGCACGACCTTCAGAGAGCTGTATAAAATGTATAAACAAATGCCAACATGTATTGCTTCAACATCAGCTGAAGCAATGTTGTAAAGAAGAGTGGTGCAAACATATAGCAACATGAGAGACTGATAACATCATGCAGAAAATGATTACTTCAAATTATTGCTGCTAAAGGGGGTTCTACAAGCTGTAGAATCATGGGGTGGACTTCACACACTGCTTCTCCATCTCAGTTCAGTTTTTGCTGAATATATAATGGAGTAAATATGTCATACGTTGCTGTTCATCTGAGGTTGTTGTAAGACCTGGTGATACCAGATGGTTCTTTATGTGGCTAAACTTACTTAAACTACATAAAGACTTATGGAAGCTCATTTTCCTACTACTGTATTTGTAACTCCTACATACAGTATACATCATATAAACAAAATGCTGCTTTCTTTTTTTTTTTATTACAGGCTCTAACTATGTGCTAAAATGTGTCTGCAATCATTATATTTCGAAATAATCTGCCTACCATATGTGAATACTAACAGCCACAGCAGCTCTGCTTTGGTGCTTCCCATAAACGTCTGACCATTTTACCATCTCTTCTGTACTCGTGACACAATGTTTGGCAACAATTCAAAATGCGATAAAAAATACCGCAGCAGATCATCTCTCTTCATCTATAATACAGCACAAATGTGTCGACACGGTGATAATTATAAGAAATTTAACAGGGGGGCTGCATGGGGAGTGAGTCGCCATAATTGCAGCTATCATAAATGCTTGCTTTATTGCCATTTTAAAGTATTCATGTTCCATGGTTGATGTGCTCAGAATGTTTGACGACAGAAGCACTGACACACAGTGTGACTGATCAGAGTAATAAAACCCCACAAAGAAGAATGAATGGAGGATAATTCTCAGGAGTTTTTGCAGAAATTGCTCTGTATTCAACCAGCTGAGCTGCTGAGAAAGTGTGCTGAAAACGCTTTAGCCTTCAAAGATAGAAAAAAAGTCCAGAGGAATAATAGGCAACTGAAACAGGAAACTGTCACCGCATTGCTGGGAGAAGTATCTCAAAAATCAGCATTTAAACTCAGAAAACAATACGCTTATTGGTCAATGTAGCAACACCTTGCGTTGGTCACCCCATGTGCTCATTTCATTTGCTGTTTCTGGGTTGGATTCTTTTGATTTCTGTGATGTTAAATGATGAAGATGGGACAGAAAGACTCAGCTAACCTGGTTCAGAACATTAGCCATAATTTGGTATATGTTTCATAATTTTTCACACAACCGCGCATCACTTTTCTTATTTGTGCAAACAGCTACTCAAACGTCTCTACTCAAAGATTTCAAATGAGGAGGTCATCAAACAGTGTTTGTATTTCCCATGGAGAACTTAGGTGGGGAAAGTAAGGAAGCTACAAGCTATTTTGCCTTTGAAGCTGTTAAAAGGAAGATGTTAGTCATGCGGTGTGTGCATAACATCATATCGGGAGGGTACAGTACACTGCAAGCACGGTTATTAGGAAAACATCATTCTGAGTTTAAGCGAAAGTATTAAGCCCCTTTGACATTTTTAATTTGGATATGCTTCTGGATTTTATGTAATGGACAAACATCAACTAGTCTAAATTGGTCCAAATTTTTGAAAAAAAAAAATTAAAGATTTATAAGAAATAACAAATTTCAACCCTTTTTCAGTTTGAAATTCCCTTTGAACTCAGTCTTTCTGCTCCCTATGGGTTTGACTCTTTCTTAATATGGCTGAATACTCTGTGCAGTCCACTTCTCAGAGAACTACTTACAGGCATTTGCAAAGAAGCCCAATGGAGACCAAGGAAGCCTCCGAACGGGCCAGGAACAACATTCTGAAGAAGTGCAGATTAGGGTTGGGGGTAGAAAAAAAAAAAAAAAAAACATCAGAAACTGTGAGCAACCCACTGAAAATGATTAAAGCCATAATGAGAAAATGGAAAGAACATGGTAGGCTACCACAAAAAAACCTGCCAATGAGTGGCAGATAGGTGATCAGGCAAGAAAGATATTAATTGTGAAGATAAAAATGAGGTCTAAATTCATGCTGAGATTCCACAAATATGTGGAAGAAAGTACTCCGGTCAAATGAGACATCAAAGGAAACCATCCTCACAGTGGAACATGGTAGCGGTAGCAACATGCTGCTGTTTTTTTGTGTCCTTTCAACAGGGCCTTGGAAACTGATCAGAGATTCCCTCTGATGGTGGATGGTGCTAAATGTTTCAGTCACACTCAGGTGGTTTGAGGAAAAACATATAAATGTGTTGGAATGGCGCATCAAAGCTTCAGACCTCAAGTCTTGACAGAGGACCCGTGGTCTGACTTAAAGGGGATAGAGAATCAAAATCGTCTTTTTCACGTTTTTGGTGTTAGTTCTGAGTCTCCCCGCTGTGGGGAGTACACACGAAGTGCCAGCAAGTGTCAGAACCTCTGTTTCCGACAGGGACAGACAGACTGCAGCAGGGTGTGCGCTCCGCTGAGAAGGTGATCGGCTGCTATGGCGTGATCTTTGTGCCACCAGGTTGAGCGCACAGTGACACTGATTTGAGGGCACAGATCTATCTGAAGGAACAATAATTTTAAGCGTGTGCGTATGAATCTCACACACGCTCGCTCATAGGTGCTCGGACACGCGCTCAACTCTGACAAACTGCTCGCTCGAACGGCTCACTCTGCTCGCTCGCGGCTCTGTCTCTGCGCTCGCAACTCTAAGTTGTATATAAATGAGCCATGCCACCAGCTAATCACTGCAGAGTCTGCAGTGCAGACTCAATTGAACTTCTACCATCACCCTAAAGGAATTAAACTAGATGTTATATTTTTTTGTCAAACCAGTAACCATTACAGATTAAACCAATAACACAATTGATCAGTTTAAAGTTTAAAAGTTAAAAAGTTAAAAAAAAAACACTGTGTGTCAGCTGCTATACTTCATAACTTAATAGGTAAAAACAACCACTTCAATACTTCAAACATTTAATTTCCTAAGCTAGGGAAGTTTTATTTTTCTACCGTTTTAGATTTTGATCAAATCAAAATCAAATCAAATTTGTAGCACATTTCATGTACAAAACAATTCAAAGTGCTTTACATAAAATAAAAGCAATGCAGCAGGGAGTGGAAGAAGCATTAAAAATACATAAAATAATATAAAGAGAAACAAATAAAAAAGTTGATGTTAGGTTTCTTTCTCTAAAATATTTGTGACCTATCCCTGACACCCTACAACAGTAATCAGTAACTAGCTAGCACCCAACTACACCAGTTCTAACATGATTAATTCTTCTTCTTTATTTTTTATTATTTATCACACAAATACCAGTCACCAATCAGTCTGTGATTGGCTGGTGGCGTGGCTCATTTACATACAACTTAGAGTTGCGAGCGCAGAGACAGAGCCGCGAGCGAGCAGAGAGAACCGAGCGAGCGAGCAGAGAGATAGAGCCGAGCGCGAGCAGAGTGAGCCGTTCGAGCGAGGAGTTTGTCAGAGTTGAGCGCGTGTCCGAGCACCTATGAGCGAGCGTGTGTGAGATTCATACGCACACGCTTAAAATTATTGTTCCTTCAGATAGATCTGTGCCCTCAAATCAGTGTCACTGTGCGCTCAACCTGGTGGCACAAAGATCACGCCATAGGCTGCAGCCTCCCATCTATCCATGACCTGCACGTCTCCAGGACTATGGGGCGAGTAGAGCTTAGATCGGGCCTAAAAAAATCAAACCCCACCCTTTCCAAGCCCGTGCACATTGTGTCCGAGCCTGACCCGGCCCGGCACATTAACTGTAATTATGAGCCCGAGACCGCTTTAAACCCGACCATTTCTTAATATGTGGGCCGTTATAGCTGACGTTGTCAACTACAATTTTGAGTTGTTTGAAGTGAACCACAGACATTTGTTAATTATCTTGATGAACAATGCAACAAGGGCGACACGTATAGCCTAAATGTGTGTTTATTCGTGATTGGATCGTAGCGTACATGGATCCGAATGAAGAGACTTAAAATAACATTGATAAAGGTTTTAGAGCCGTCCGTCTCTGCTCAATGGTTCGTCCCGCTGCGCTGAAGACGCGCTCACTGCTGCTGCTCGCTGGAATGCAGAGGACGGACCGCGCCAGCCTGGCTAGTTTTGGGATTTAAAAAAAAAAAAAAAAAGAAGCTTGATCACGCCCGGTCCGGTCCGACCCGAGAATAGTGGCGGGAAATATCAACCCAACCCGGTTCAAGTTCGGGCTCGGGTGCAGGCAGAGAATCTAAACTCTTGGGGCAAGCAGGTCGGATCACAGCTGACCCTTCATGGACTATTTGCACCACTCCCCTCGGGCAGGAGGCTTCGGTCCATTCGGACCAGAACCTCCCATCACAAAAACAGTTTTTTCCCCCTTGCAGTTGGACTTATGAACACTTCATGATCACCTCATAACCTGCCCCAGTCACTTTACCATCATTAAAACTGCACTAATGAAGCTGCATGTCACGCCCAGGGACTCGTTTTTAGTTTTCATGTTTTAGGTTATGCTTTTGTTTCTCAGTCCATGTTTAGTTTTTAGTCATGCCTTAGTTTCCCTGCACTTTGTTCATTAGGTTCACTCACTTCACCTGTGTTTTTTCCCTCAGCTGCACTCACTCTCCAATCACTCTCACTCCCTATTTAGTTTCCTGCCTCCCCTGTCAGTTTGCCGGATCTTTGTTGATTGTCACATTTGCAATCCATGCACGATTCCTGCTCACTCCATGTTCCTTGATATCACGAAGCTAAGTATTTATTTATTCCATGCCATGTCCGTTTGTTTGCTTTGGTTATAGCTACGTTTTTTGCCGGCAGCCGTGTTTTATGTTGACACGTTGTTTTTGTTTAATAAATCTACCTTGTTTTTGGAAAGTCCACATTCGTGTCCTCCCTTCCCTACACCACAACCTGACAGAAAGATCCGGCCATAAAATGGACGCTGCGGACTCGGACAAATTCTGGGATCTCTACGAAGAGTTGTTTTTAAATATTGAGCGGGGCTCCGCATTGGAGAGACTTTGGGTGGCTGGTAAGCTAATGGCGTTCCTGTCAGTGAGGCGGGGGCTCCGGGGGTGGCATGATAACCTGGAGGGCGCTTGGGATCATGCCAGGACTGTTCACCGCGCTGCTTCATTGGACGTTTTTGGCTTGGAGCCAGAACAGGTAGCTGCACGACTCACAACCTCCCTCACCTCTCCAGTTTTTCATTCCAGCGCCCCAGCCACAGTGTCCAGAGACCCAGCACCCCCAACCATTCCAGAGCTGGCCCCAGCCGTCCAGGAGCTGGCCCCAGCCAGAGAGGCCTCAGGGCCTGACCCCGAACCCGACCCAGGGCCTGACCCCGAACCCGACCCAGGGCCTGACCCCGAACCCGACCCAGGGCCTGACCAAGAGGCCACAGGGCCTGACCAAGAGGCCATAGGGCCTGACCAAGAGGCCATAGGGCCTGACCAAGAGGCCATAGGGCCTGACCAAGAGGCCATAGGGCCTGACCAAGAGGCCATAGGGCCTGACCAAGAGGCCATAGGGCCTGACCCTGAGCCTGACCAAGAGGCCATCAGGGCCTGACCCCGAGCCTGACCAAGAGGCCACAGGGCCTAACCAAGAGACCATAGGGCCTGAGAAGAGGCCATAGGACCTGACCAAGAGGCCACAGGGCCTGACCCTGAGCCTGACCAAGAGGCCACAGGGCCTGACCCTGAGCCTGACCAAGAGGCCACAGGGCCTGACCCTGAGCCTGACCAAGAGGCCACAGGGCCTGACCAAGAGGCCATAGGGCCTGACCCCGAGCCTGACCAAGAGGCCATAGGGCCTGACCCCGAGCCTGACCAAGAGGCCACAGGGCCTGACCAAGAGGCCACAGGACCTGACCCCGAGCCTGACCAAGAGGCCCCAGGGCCTGACCAAGAAGCCCCAGGGCCTGACCCCGAGGCCCCAGGGCCTGACCAAGAGGCCATAGGGCCTGACCACGAGCCTGACCAAGAGGCTGCAGGGGCCGACAAAGCCTCAGAGCCCATGGGCCCCTGGCCCATGGACTCACCTCTTCGGGCCCCTCCCTCCCACCCCCAGACATTGGATGTCTGGGATCCATCCCTTGAAGGGGGGGCTCCCCTCCCGCCGGATGTCCAGCCAACCGTGGGACGGTCCCCGGCTCCTCCTCCCACCACGCAGACGGAAGTCTGGGTGCCAACCGGACCACCGTCTCCTGCCGCCGCGCCAACTGAGGTCTGCCACGTCATCGGGGGTCCGGGCGTCGGCCAGACCACCGCCTGTTCCAGCCACGCCGTCTGCGGTCTGGGCATCCGCCAGACCACCTCCTATTCCTGTCACGCCGTCTGCGGTCTGGGTGTCCGCCAGACCACTGCCTGTTCCTGTCACGCGGTCTGGGTGTCCGCCAGACCACTGCCTGTTCCTGTCATGCCGTCAGAGGTCTGGGCGTCCGCCAGACCACGGCCTCCTGCTGCCGGTACACATGCCCGTTTCTGGTCCCCTGCCTGACCGGCTTCGAGCCCCTCCCTCCCACCCTTGGACTGTTAAGGGTTGTCTGGGATCCACCCCTTGAGGGGGGGGGGGGGGGGGGCTCTGTCACGCCCAGGGACTCGTTTTTAGTTTTCATGTTTTAGGTTATGCTTTTGTTTCTCAGTCCATGTTTAGTTTTTAGTCATGCCTTAGTTTCCCTGCACTTTGTTCATTAGGTTCACTCACTTCACCTGTGTTTTTTCCCTCAGCTGCACTCACTCTCCAATCACTCTCACTCCCTATTTAGTTTCCTGCCTCCCCTGTCAGTTTGCCGGATCTTTGTTGATTGTCACATTTGCAATCCATGCACGATTCCTGCTCACTCCATGTTCCTTGATATCACGAAGCTAAGTATTTATTTATTCCATGCCATGTCCGTTTGTTTGCTTTGGTTATAGCTACGTTTTTTGCCGGCAGCCGTGTTTTATGTTGACACGTTGTTTTTGTTTAATAAATCTACCTTGTTTTTGGAAAGTCCACATTCGTGTCCTCCCTTCCCTACACCACAACCTGACAGAAAGATCCGGCCATAAAATGGACGCTGCGGACTCGGACAAATTCTGGGATCTCTACGAAGAGTTGTTTTTAAATATTGAGCGGGGCTCCGCATTGGAGAGACTTTGGGTGGCTGGTAAGCTAATGGCGTTCCTGTCAGTGAGGCGGGGGCTCCGGGGGTGGCATGATAACCTGGAGGGCGCTTGGGATCATGCCAGGACTGTTCACCGCGCTGCTTCATTGGACGTTTTTGGCTTGGAGCCAGAACAGGTAGCTGCACGACTCACAACCTCCCTCACCTCTCCAGTTTTTCATTCCAGCGCCCCAGCCACAGTGTCCAGAGACCCAGCACCCCCAACCATTCCAGAGCTGGCCCCAGCCGTCCAGGAGCTGGCCCCAGCCAGAGAGGCCTCAGGGCCTGACCCCGAACCCGACCCAGGGCCTGACCCCGAACCCGACCCAGGGCCTGACCAAGAGGCCACAGGGCCTGACCAAGAGGCCATAGGGCCTGACCAAGAGGCCATAGGGCCTGACCAAGAGGCCATAGGGCCTGACCAAGAGGCCATAGGGCCTGACCCTGAGCCTGACCAAGAGGCCATCAGGGCCTGACCCCGAGCCTGACCAAGAGGCCACAGGGCCTAACCAAGAGACCATAGGGCCTGAGAAGAGGCCATAGGACCTGACCAAGAGGCCACAGGGCCTGACCCTGAGCCTGACCAAGAGGCCACAGGGCCTGACCCTGAGCCTGACCAAGAGGCCACAGGGCCTGACCCTGAGCCTGACCAAGAGGCCACAGGGCCTGACCAAGAGGCCATAGGGCCTGACCCCGAGCCTGACCAAGAGGCCATAGGGCCTGACCCCGAGCCTGACCAAGAGGCCACAGGGCCTGACCAAGAGGCCACAGGACCTGACCCCGAGCCTGACCAAGAGGCCCCAGGGCCTGACCAAGAAGCCCCAGGGCCTGACCCCGAGGCCCCAGGGCCTGACCAAGAGGCCATAGGGCCTGACCACGAGCCTGACCAAGAGGCTGCAGGGGCCGACAAAGCCTCAGAGCCCATGGGCCCCTGGCCCATGGACTCACCTCTTCGGGCCCCTCCCTCCCACCCCCAGACATTGGATGTCTGGGATCCATCCCTTGAAGGGGGGGCTCCCCTCCCGCCGGATGTCCAGCCAACCGTGGGACGGTCCCCGGCTCCTCCTCCCACCACGCAGACGGAAGTCTGGGTGCCAACCGGACCACCGTCTCCTGCCGCCGCGCCAACTGAGGTCTGCCACGTCATCGGGGGTCCGGGCGTCGGCCAGACCACCGCCTGTTCCAGCCACGCCGTCTGCGGTCTGGGCATCCGCCAGACCACCTCCTATTCCTGTCACGCCGTCTGCGGTCTGGGTGTCCGCCAGACCACTGCCTGTTCCTGTCACGCGGTCTGGGTGTCCGCCAGACCACTGCCTGTTCCTGTCATGCCGTCAGAGGTCTGGGCGTCCGCCAGACCACGGCCTCCTGCTGCCGGTACACATGCCCGTTTCTGGTCCCCTGCCTGACCGGCTTCGAGCCCCTCCCTCCCACCCTTGGACTGTTAAGGGTTGTCTGGGATCCACCCCTTGAGGGGGGGGGGGGGGGGCTCTGTCACGCCCAGGGACTCGTTTTTAGTTTTCATGTTTTAGGTTATGCTTTTGTTTCTCAGTCCATGTTTAGTTTTTAGTCATGCCTTAGTTTCCCTGCACTTTGTTCATTAGGTTCACTCACTTCACCTGTGTTTTTTCCCTCAGCTGCACTCACTCTCCAATCACTCACTCCCTATTTAGTTTCCTGCCTCCCCTGTCAGTTTGCCAGATCTTTGTTGATTGTCACGTTTGCCATCCATGCACGATTCCTGCTCACTCCATGTTCCTTGATATCACGAAGCTAAGTATTTATTTATTCCATGCCATGTCCGTTTGTTTTAGTTATAGCTACATTTTTCTCCGGCTCAGCCGTGTTTTATGTTGACACTTTGTTTTTGTTTAATAAATCTACCTTGTTTTTGGAAAGTCCGCATCCGTGTCCTCCCTTCCCTACACCACAACCTGACACTGCACTGTTGTTGCTCTGTATATTGGATACTGTGTATTGTTGTACACACCTTTTACATTTTATATTCATATATTTTTATTATTATATCCTATGTTACATGTTTGCACCTTACGCCACAGCCATTGTTAGTCAACACTGTTCACTAACAATGGCAATAAAACGAATTCTGATTATGAACAAAATCAACCCCAGCAATCAGTACAGCCTGTAAGTATCACATTTTATTTTGTTTTAAATGTGTGTTGTGCCATATTCCTGTTGTAAGAATTGCACGTTAGCTCTGGCTTGTTCATCTAAAGGTAATGAGCTTTCTTTTCAGTCAGTGTATTACTCTATAGCTCTGTTTTCAGTGAGAGCAAGGGCAGCCAATCAAGCAACGGCAACCGAATAGCGCCAACGCCTACCTGCATTTCATAATGAGGTTCCAGATAAGCTCTGAAACGACGCCAATAAGGCCAAACGACACATTCTAAACCCAGCATAGTAACATAGCTGTTTCAGAGAGCCTTTTAGGGAGGTTCTGAGCCATTACAGACCCAACCAATTTTTTTGGGGCTACATATCATAACACAGAACAAGTATTAATGCCCCATTCAACCATTCTCTATCACCTTTAAAGGTTCCTGTGCAGCAGCAGAACCCATCCAACCTGGTGAAGCTGAAGCTGTTTTGTCCAAAGGATTTGTCCAACTACCCCAGTGAATAGATGTGACACACCCCGGGAGACTTGCAGCTGTAATTGCTGCAAAAGACCACACTAAAAAACCTTTTGCATGTTTAGTTTGTTTCAATATTTTAGAGTGAGGCATGTTGTGTCGACAAATTCATATAAATCCACCAAAGCAATTTTGATTCCAGGTTGTAAGGCAACAAAATATGAAATGACAAAAAACAGGAAATATTTTAACAAGGCACTTCGGTTGCTTCTGTCGAGCTTCATTACTTCAGGTAATATTGGCCCAAAAAAAAAGAAGAAAACTCCAAAAGTCCAAACTAAAAACAACTGATTTTATGCCAGTTTTGGCTTTGCAAAGGATGATTAAAAACAACTAATGGTAATTTCTATAAAGCAGGGAAAAATGTTATGAACCATGGCACTGATGTGAGATGTGTGTCATCACTGTACAATTGCACAATAAGATTCAATTAACCGCTCAAAGATAATCAAATCTGTCATAGCACTTAAAAACACTGAGTCCTTGAGATTAATATGTAGAAGGGACAATGATGGCATCAAAATAAGACGTTACGTGTGAATACAGCCTGATGTTGTTGCCTTTGATTTTTTTTTTGTGTGGTTTTCTTTTGATCTCTGCTACCAGTGAAACAACACTTAAGAAATCTGATGAAACACGCACCCACACAGTGCAGATGAAGCAGACGACTTCGAGCTTTAAATAAACAGCAGCTGCGAGAAGTTTTTTTTTCTTTTATCTTTGCTTTGTTGCTTCATGAATTATGAACACTTAAATCTAAAAAAACCAGCATAATTTAGCAGCATTTAAGATTTTTATATGCTCACATGCAGCATCGAGAATTCTGCTGCTTTTCGATTTAATTAATATTTGACATGAATGAAATTTGAACGCTCAGGGCAGGTATTCTGTTCTGATTGTTACTGTGGTTGTAGGAGATTTTACTGAAGCTTCCGTCCTTCAGCCAGAGTCCAAAAGAAATCCGCCCCCTTCACAGCGTTACTTTACTTTGTGCAGATCGTTGGAGACTTTGATCGAAATCTGGGAATGCAGCCCGTTCTCACTGCTGCTGTGGCAGCCTTTCCATTAAACTGACTGCATTCAGTTCAGACTGTCACACCCTATGAAAGTGGAATAGAAATGTTACAGGCCGGACCTTGTAAGATTGCTACGGTGACTTTTACAAGAAAGTGACCAGGGAGCCTATTGAGACATGGTGGATCGTCATTGGATTTAAGTAAAGGTGTGCCTATGTGGCACCTTTAGGTCCTTAAAGAGAATTTATTATTTGAGGAAGAGTATTAAGGTGCTTTAACAACTTGTAAACCAAGACAGACTGAGTCAAAGATGAGCATGTGGCAGACCTCTGAATCTTTCATCATCACTGCTCTATAGAGACTTCACCAGTTGCTCCCTGCACTGCGGAACATTGCCATTGGAACCGCAGTAAGTTTTTAAAAAATGATCGTGTATCGGAAGCAGAATGTCATTATCAACTAAAATTCCAAATTACTAATAATGTAAATTCCTCACCGAATAATTTGCATGTCATGCAAAATATTGGGAAATTAGAAGCTATTTAAAGAGAGATAATATGACATTTTTCAAATGTCGACATAGATGTCTGACGCCTGCTTTGTTCAAATATCATGAAATAACAGTACAATCGCTCCTTTTACCGCTGTGAAATCCAATCTTTATTCACACTGGTCTATTTTAGGGTGGAGAGGTCTGCAACTTTTGAAATAGGAAGTTATCAGGGACCAAGCAAGAAGTCCAAAGAAAGAAATAGAATAAGAAATTTAAGGAAAAAAACATTAGGGGCTTTGCACGGTGGTGTGGTGGTTAGCACCATCGCCTCACATGAAGCAGGTTCCTGGTTCAAATCCCAGCTGGGGCCTTTCTGTGTGTCTGCATGTTCTCCCTGTGTATGCTTGGGTTCTCTCCAACTTCCTCTCCTGTCACCTAACATGTGTGTTAGGTTAATTGGTGACTCTAAATTGTCCCCAGGAATGTGAGCATGCATGGTTGTTTGTCTCATTTGTCTCTATGCTGTTCTGTGATGGACTGGTGACCTGTCCAAGGTGTACCCCGCTTCTCATCCAATGACAGCTGGAATAGGCTCCCGCCTCCCCACAACCCTCAGTTGGATAAAGCGGGTATAGAAAATGGATGGATGGTATGATGAAATCTAAATGTAGGAATCTAGAAATAATGGGATCAACTCAAAATGACGTAAACTAAACAACCAAAACTAGAAAAGAAATAAATCCCCCAAACAAATAGAGCGTGTGTAGATACAATAGGGGAACCTTACAACAAAATACTATTACATTTAACATCCAAGAGACCCATGTGTAAAAGGGTCTCTCTTCCAGCTGTCAGATCCAGAGCTAAGTGGTGATTGCAAAGAACATTTGAACTGACCATATATTAACACACACACACAAACAAAAACTGTCTTGAATAGATGAATAGAAATGTATAAGAAAAGAAACGATAGTTTTGTAATATAATCATTTGATTGCTTATGTAATGAAACCATCCACAAAGAAATACAAACACTGATTAGTGATCACAACAGTTGTTCTCAATGGCCCCCGAAAGCACATAATTACTGTATGAGACAGCATACAGTAAGAAGCCTGAGAGCTCACACTAGCACACACAGTTAAGCAAACTCTGACCACCACATGTTTCTTATTCAAACTTGATGCTGGGTGGAGCTAAAGATAAGGACCTTGGATATTTCTTCTCTGAGCTGACCCTGTGACACAGACTGATGAACCCAAAGTGCCAGTGTTGTGTTTTCTGAATTTTGAACATTGTAGTGACCTCAGACATCCAAACGTGCAGTAATATGCACCTTGTTGAAAGAAAGCAAAGACTTGAAACTTGCGGTTAGACCAAAATCTTTTCATGCTTTTAACAGTAAATGGCATTTCAAAAATAAATCAATCAGCTGCTATTAAAACAGCTGCAGAGGCTCAGATCTCCTGCATAATTTGGAGGTTATCTGTCCTGCTCGAGTTTTAAACGTTGTTTAACACTTTATGATGTCTTGAAAATCACCAGGAGGGAGAAATAATGAGGCATGCCAATTTACAGGATCACACAGTGCCATAGAATGTCTCATTAGATTCTTATAACGGAGCTTTTTAATGAATACGCTTATTGGAAAAACACTTCATGGGTTACTCATTTACCAACCTCTGAATTCTGCCCTCATTCGATTGGATTTTATTACATCTGCATGATGTCACCAACAGACAGTATATGGTATGCATAAATGAGGTGCACATAAACATGAATCTTCCAGCTCTGGCAGTCATCACCACCCAAGGTCCTTGGAGGATGTCATGCAACTATGCCCCCCCTCCCCGCCCCAACAACCCTGTCTTGGCAGTGTGCTGCCTCTTGGCAATCAATGCTCATTTTACTCACTCATACACACCCCTCACATTGATCTGTGTCTCCCAGGACAACCTGCATGAATCCAGGGCTGCTTTTGCAACCTACACAGATATCCTACATGGACCCATGAGGGAAGACTATGGTGTTCCAGGCCTTTTTAATTGTTGGAGTAGCAGGAAATCAGGGGGAGAAAAGTGGGCAATATGAGGCAACTGGCAGCTTCTAGCTAGATGGACTTAATGATAATGCCTCAATGACTTGTAGCTGGATGGAAAGCTGGGTGGTGGGCCCTTTAGTGCAATAGATGTCAAACACAGTCCATACACCATGGCTATAGAGATGATAGATGGAAGCAGGGTGCCAGAAGAGGCGTGACTCTGGAGTTCACTGTCATCAGTGGGCTCAAATGATTCACTTAACAGTGCAAAGATTTTAACAGTTGAATTAAATTTTGTTTGAGAAATATGATGATGATCTAGAGGGTGCATTAGCAAGAAGACCCAAAGGCCCATCAGTGCATCATAAAAGGCCTAAACAGCCAGTAGCTCAGACTGTGGCCAGATGGGCTGCTTTTAACGAAACCTTTATCCTCCTAAACAAGCAAAAATGTTTAAGTGGGTGACAAGTGTAAAAGTTAGATCCATATGAATGCCGGGATGCAGGATCCCTGCAGTGTTGCATTGTAAAAAGATGAGGAGTGTTGGTCACTTTGGTCATTAGTGGTTTCAATGTTTTGGCTGATTAGCATTTGTGGCAGACAAGGTTTGATCTAATTTCCACAAACTAGCTAATTTAAACTTTGGTTTTCCTGTCTATTCATTACAAAAAAACTCAAATTTAGGGCACACAAGTTCCTATTCCATCGATGAAATCCATGTGTTTTTGGTTCTGTATTTTGTTGTTGTGATTTTAATCTCATATTCTCGTTTAGTTAATAGTTGGTCTTGCTTCTTTTTTTATTTAGTAAAACCTCCCCCATGTATGTTCTTGTAACCTTACTTCCTGTTCTTGAATTACACCTGGATCAATTCAGCTAATCACCACCACCTGCCTTTTGTTAGTCATTTGCTACCTCAGCATAAATATTCCTTGGTTTCCATGTCCATTGCCAGATTCTTGCCCTTCTTTTCTTCACATCGCCCCAGTGTCAGCCAGTTCTACATATTTGCTTTAGATCTTTTTCTCTTTATTTGATTCATACGTTTGTTGGATCTCCTCCTATTGCAGTGCTTTGTGTTTGTCTTAAGGTAAATCCTTTATGGCCCCAATCTACCTGCCTCCTAGCCTGCATTTGAATCTTCCAGGTCTACACCACCTTGTGACATCCAAACTCCAAGTCTGGCAACACTTCAGATCAGAGTTGATCTTTTAGGGATTTATACATCTTAATGCAAAGCAGCAGACTCTGCAAGTGATAGACATGATCACTATAGTGATAGACTCTGCAGATAAAGTCATTGTAGTGGGTGACTTTAATATTCATGTAGATGTTGAAAATGACAGCCTGAATATGAACTTTAATTCTATATTGGACTCTATTGGATTTTCTCAGAGTGTTCACAGACCGACTCACTGCCTTAATCACACCCTTGATCTTGTGCTGACTTATGGCATTGAGAGTGAACAGTTAACAGTGTTCCCTCATAACCCTGTCTTATCTGACCATTTTTTGATAACCTTTGAGTTTACATTACTTGACTATACAGTTTCTGAGAAGAAATTTACATTTAGAAGGTGTCTATCAGAGGATGCTGTAACCAGATTTAAAGAATTAATTCCATCATCCTTTTCTTCACTGCCATGTGCAGATATGACAGAGGACGACTACCTAAACTTTACTCCAGCAACACTTGACTCTCTTGTTGACTGCACTACAGTTTCAATGCGTACAGCACTGGACAATGTTGCCCCTCTGAAAAGGAAGGTAATCAGTCAGAAGAGTTTGGCTCCTTGGTATAATTCACAGCTGCGTGCTTTAAAGCAGACTGCAAGAAAGCTGGAGAGACAGTGGCGTTCCTCTAATTTAGAAGAGTCTCAATTAGTCTGGAAAGATAGTTTAATAACGTATAAGAAAGCCCTTCGTAAAGCTAGAACTGCTTATTATTCATCATTGATAGAAGAGAATAAGAACAATCCCAGGTTTCTTTTCAGCACTGTAGCCAGTCTGACGAAGAGTCCGAGCTCTGCTGAGCCAGTTATTCCTTTAACTCTCAGCAGTGATGATTTCATGAGCTTTTTTATTAATAAAATTGTTTCTATTAGAGAGAAGATTGATGGAGTCCTTCCCACTATTATCAGTGATGTATCATCAAGTACAGCAGCTTTAGAAGTATCTTTAGAACCTGATTTGTATTTAGACGGCTTCTGTCCAGTTGATCTCTCTCTGATCTAACAACAGCAATAGTCTCTTCTAAACCATCAACTTGTGTTTTAGACCCAATCCCAACCAGACTGTTCA
The DNA here is from genome assembly GCF_027942865.1 of Odontesthes bonariensis. Taxonomy (NCBI): domain Eukaryota; kingdom Metazoa; phylum Chordata; class Actinopteri; order Atheriniformes; family Atherinopsidae; genus Odontesthes; species Odontesthes bonariensis. The sequence continues at coordinate 22,082,129 of NC_134529.1, read as the reverse complement.
AGGAGGTTTTCCCATTAATTGACACTTCCATATTGGATTTGATCAATCTGTCTTTGTTGACAGGATATGTACCTCAGACTTTTAAGGTTGCTGTAATTAAACCTTTACTTAAAAAACCTACTCTTGATTCAGAAGTGTTAGCTCATTATAGACCTATATCCAATCTCCCTTTTATGTCTAAAGTTCTTGAAAAAATAGTTGCAGCTCAGCTTTGTGATCATTTACACAGAAATAATCTGTTTGAAGAGTTTCAGTCAGGATTCAGAGTGCATCATAGCAAAGAAACAGCACTGCTGAAAGTTACCAATGATCTCCTCTTAGCCTCTGATAGCGGACTTGTGTCTGTGCTTGTCCTGTTGGATCTCAGTGCTGCATTTGATACGGTCGATCACAGTATCTTATTACAGAGACTTGAACATGTTATTGGGATTAAAGGAATTGCATTAGGCTGGTTTAAGTCATATTTATCTGATAGATTTCAGTTTGTTCTTGTAAATGAAGAATCTTCCTCACACACCAGAGTAAGTCATGGAGTTCCCCAGGGTTCTGTGCTTGGACCGATTCTTTTCACTTTATACATGCTTCCATTAGGTAATATTATTAGACAGCATGGCATAAATTTCCATTGTTATGCTGATGATACCCAGTTGTACTTATCTATAAAACCAGATGAACCGAATAGGTTGGTCAGACTACAAGCATGTCTTAAAGACATAAAGACCTGGATGACTCTGCTTCTAAATTCAGACAAAACTGAAGTCGTTATCTTTGGACCCGAGCGCTCTAGGGAGAAATTGTCTAGCTATATAGTTACTCTTGATGGTATTTCCTTGGCTTCTAGTTCTACAGTGAGGAACCTTGGAGTTATTTTTGACCAGAACTTATCATTTGACTCGCATATAAAACAGGTTTCTAGGACTGCCTTCTTTCACCTTCGTAATATTGTTAAAATCAGGAACATCTTGTCTCAGAGTGATGCAGAAAAACTAGTCCATGCATTTGTTACTTCAAGATTGGACTACTGTAATTCTTTATTTATGGGCTATCCCACATATTCTCTGAAAAGCCTTCAGTTGATCCAAAATGCTGCAGCCAGAGTTCTGATAAGATCTAACAGGAGAGATCATATTTCTCCAGTTTTAGCTTCCCTTCATTGGCTCCCTGTTAAATTCAGAATAGAATTTAAGATTCTTCTCCTCACATATAAACCTCTTAATGACCGAGCTCCATCATATCTTAAAGATCTCATTGTAAGATATTTTCCTAACAGAGCACTTTGTTCCCAAACTGCAGGTTTACTTGAGGTTCCCAGAGTTTCTAAAAGTAGAATGGGAGGCAGAGCCTTCAGTTATCAGGCCCCTCTCTTGTGGAATAAGCTGCCAGTAAATGTCCGGGAAGCAGACACCGTTTCCACTTTTAAGAACAGGCTTAAAACTTTCCTTTTTGTAAAAGCTTATAGTTAGGGATGGCTCAGGTGATCCTGAAACATCCCATAGTTAAGATGCTATAGGCCTAGACTGCTGGGGGGCCTCATCTGTCACACCTTTCCTCACTTTACTCTCTTTAAGTATATGTGACATTATTGTGGTCATTAACTCGTGTTTCCCTGTTCCAACAGATATCCTTTGAATGGTGTTACAGTGCTGGGCTGGGCAACGATTAAAATTTTTAATCTAATTAATCACATGATTTCCCTGATTAATCACAATTAATCGCATTTGTACGCAAAATCCAAAAATGAATTCAAAAGTACTGTATAGCTTTTGAAATGTAGTTTTATTTTAAATGTACTGCCATATGAATGCAAGTGCCATAACATTTGTTGTGCAAACACACTTTTAACATGAGCATTTTTCTGTAGTTTTTATGTAGAAGCCTCGCTCCACTGTCTGTTTTGTTGAATGACTTGCTGGTATCAATTGTGTGTTTTCCCTTTAAGTGATATTTTAGACTGGAACTATGGTGAGAAGACAATTCAACTGCAGTGTTTACAGATGACTTTGGTTCTGTCGACTCCGCCGTCTGAAAGAACTTTAAAATGAAAATGGCCGAGTAAAAGTTCTGTACCCTTCTCCATGTTTGGCAAGTTAACGCGATAATAACGTGTTAACTTGCCCAGCCCTAAAAAAAAACACTTCAATATCTTGAATTGAAATGTTAAATGTGTCTTTTTTTTTCATTTTGCTCCCTTTACTTTCTTTTCTTTTCTTTTTTTTATGGACCAACGAGAAGGGGGGGGGGGGGGGTTGTTCTCAGTATTAGTTGAGGCACAGCTCTGTCTCTGGGCAGAACCTCGAGTTGCCTTATCAAATGAGGTCACATACTTTCCTTTGGATTCAAATGGCAGTTATTGATGTCTTTAATAAGTTTTTTTTTCTTTTTTTCTTTCCTGTTGGGTATTAATGGGCAGCCTGATCCCAGGCAGTGCTGGTGGTGCCACGAGAAGCTGAACTGTAGACAACATGGGAGACAGATGGGGGGGAAGTAAGACAGGCAGAGATTGAGAGAGAGAAAGTGGAAGAGATCCCAAGAGTTCAGTCATACTAATCCCTTTGGCTGAGAGCTGTGAGTCAATTATTCTTCATTTGTCTTTTATCCTGGCAATGCTGTCTGGATATGGAGCTCCTCTGAGGTCTGTCAGGCACTTATTGATGCTGTCTGGCCTGAAGGGTGCGCACTGCTCAGAAGACGGGACCAGAGACGTGCAGGTTCCAAGAGTGTAATTGTGTCAGGAATAAGGGTTGATTACTGAATGGAGTTCTCATCTGGAGTTGAAAGGATTGACATTTCAGAAAAGCTGTATCTTCAAAACAAAATGGAGTAAGGGTTTCTTGGCAGTGTTACAACTTTGATAAGGTTGGAATTCATTGGAGACACATTTGTTTTGTGTCTTGACATGACCCAGTTGTATAATTGGACACAGCTGCTCCTGCTGACCTGTTTAGTGCATGTGTAAACTGGCAGTGCATATATTCTGATGATGGAGGGAAATTATGATGGGAGAAATTCTCTTTTCGAGGAAAAGAAACAATTCTTCAAACTTGTTTGAGAACGTTCGAACATACATACAGTACAGAGCAATATTGTTCTGAACTGGCAAAATCGTCTCACTCTGAAGTGTTTGGTTGTTACTTTGAAAGGCAGCTGGATTCTCACAAAACTACCATAATAACGAAAAGGTATCTTGCCAGGTATCAAGCTGCTGTATATGTTTTCGGTTGTTTTTCAAACCAATTCATGTCCCACTGTCGGCTTTAGGCAGGGTTTGTGTCAATGACAGCTGCTTCGGACGTAAATGCAGATGTTTGTGGCATCGGTTCCATCAGAAATGGTGTGTAATATCCTGACTGTCTCAAGGACAGAAAAGGACCATACTCCCAAATTCTTCAAGTGAAAAAGATATTTTTGCCTCTGCTGCCTTTGGCAAGACTGAGATTTTACCATATGGCTCCGCTCTGGTGATGTGATTGTAGCTAGCCCTTGATCGACAGTGACAGACAGACGGTTCACTGAAACACTTGCCAAAGTGCCCTTTTTCAAACACTTTCTAATAAGGACCTCTCAATATGCACCAGGCTAGGGATGTGCCAGCTTTTCCAAATAATAATATATTACCTGAACAGTACTTCCCTTAATAGTGTAAGAAGCTATATCTAGAGACTAAACTTGATTCTAAGAATCTACAAGAACTTGGGTTTCATGTAATATTTAACTTCAAGGTCTCTGTTAGCTCAAGACATGCACCCTTTCACTTTGCAACCCTGAGACCACATTGCGGTACATTAAATACTAATCCAAATATTTCTTTAACAGCCATTCTGATTTCTTTGAGATATTTTCTAAAGCCTCCTTTATTGACTAGCACCCCTGCTGCATTGATTGCATAACTGTGAAATCCATTTTTACCATGTAAATAGAGTTGGACTATAATTTCTGGTTTCTTTGCTCAAACATGCCCAATTTGTTCCCTTATTCCCAACAGTGCTTCTCTTCCACCACATGGAAGTACCAGTGGGAATCAGCAACCATCACACAACAAAATGAAATAACAAACTGTGTTGTATATGGTGTTACTGTAATTTTCCCCTCACATATCCTTTTCTCAAAGATGAAATGATCTAAGCTTGTAATAAAGACTGAAAGTAGGGGTGACAGCCAGGCCATCTGTTTCCCTTTGTTCTCCGTTTTAAACTAATCCGAGGAGGTTGTTCTCTGACTCTCTGTGCATCCCAAGTCAAGACATTGAAACAACTGCAGTATATCTTACCATCAAGGAATTTGAAAAAAAAGTTTTAGTTTTAAAGTTTCTTTTAGATCTTAAAAAAACTTTTATACTCAAATGTTCTCAACCTAACTAGCATCTCTTAACCAGTATTTCCACAAAGCACTTTACAATGTTTGACATGCAAACAACACAGAAGGCTAGAGGACTGACAAACATAACAAGAGTAGCTTACACTTCCATTTGCTAAACCTATCACTGACGCAAGTTGCTGCCATTGGCAGCAACTTGGTTTTCAGCATCTTACCCAGGGATACTTCCGCTTATGGAGCATCTTGGGATCTTGGGACTGCCAATCCAATGAATAAGCCCAACAGGTAAGAACGATATGGTGCAATGTGATCTTATAGCAATGGATATAAGTAGTACATCATGTAAGGCACATTTTTGTGTGTGATTCATATGCATCTCAAGCTTTTCATGTGTATTTTTGCACAGTTAAAGAACACCAAATGGTTAGGGTCAAAGTACATCGCAGGCTGTCATCCTGTCAGAATAATAGGCAAACAATGACATCAAAAGCGAAAAAAACATGGTAATATGTGACACGAGTTGGCATACTGTAACCACGCTATTTCATGACACCAGGAGGGTACATGGTGTTATCTCTTCACAGTACAGGGACTGCAGGGACACACAAAACGCATTCCAATGAAACAGAACTCGACTCTGCGAGTTAATACACCGTTTCATGAGACCAGGTTGAAGGTTGGCATTTTACCTTTCAGAGAGGAAACCCTAATGCATCTAAACAAAAAAGAGGCCACTTTTTCTCCCAAGTCATGACATACAAATTTGTTGTCAGTAACATGCAGAAGCTCTGCCTGTACAGCTCCACTGGCTGCTAAGGGAGTGTTATCGAAACACTTAGAGACAAGGGGTTCATGTTCATTGTATGATGATGTGTGGCACAGGCTGATATCTACCCATCTCAAAAATGTAGCAGATTTTTACTGTTCTGTATTCAATATGTTTTTTCACGCTGCTAATTCTTACAGTACATGTAAATAACTAAACAAAACACATTCCCGTAGATGACTGAAATGTGGCTTAATTGTAGTTTGATACTGACACTCCATTTCCAGGATTTGTTGGGACACTGTAAAATGTGAATAAAACAAATTGAATTTATTTACAAATCGTATAAACCAACATTTTATTCAGAATAGAACTTAGAAAACATCAAATGTTGAAAGTGAGATATTTGACTATTTGATGATAAATATTAGCTCGAATTAGCTTGAATTTGAAGACAGCAATATGTTTCAGATGTTAAGAAAGTGACACTGCAGCAACACTCTTTAGACGTCTGTTAACCAGTTGCTGGATCATTGCTGGATCTTCTGTGTCGTATTTTGTTTTATGACTCTTTTACTGTAGAACCATGCAGTTGTAATATGTGCAGTTTGTGGTTTAGCATAGTCTAGCTGAAGGAGTAGGGCACCCACATCCTCCCTTCAGGACCATAACCTTCCCAATCCACAAGGTACTGGAGACCCCGCCCCTACAACAGACATCCAAAAGTCAGCGAACAGTGTAAGCTGGCCAGTCATCTATCAATCATCCAAGGGGAGAGGAGAGGATCTGGAAGGACGAACCAGGTTGCTTACAGCAACGGGTTTCAACTGAGAATCATAGAGGGTTTGTTGCAATTTCATGGAGGAAAGTAACATGAGTTTTACGACAGAGGGATTGATGACTTTGACTATTTTGAAAGGTCAAATGTATCTGAGTGATAGTTTCCTTGATTCAGTTCATAAGGGCCTATTCTTGGAAGATAAGCAGACTCTCTGACCTATTGTGTAGTTGGTTGGGGGGGTGTCCCCACTGAGTTCCCTCATAGGTGAAAAGAAAAGTAAAACAAAATGACAGACACCTGAACCCAGACTGCTAAAGACTGCAGGGATTAAAGCAAAAAGAAAAAACATCCTGAGCCTGGTCTTTTTAGACTCATGCAAACAACTATATACATGTATGCAGATTATTGTCTAGTGCTCACAATGGTTCCCAAACTGGGGGCCATGGCCCCCTTCCGTGGCCGTGACCCCCCTGGTGCTCCCTATATGGTATTGGTAAGCAAGAAGCCTGTAACCAAGCCAGAAAATTTTGATAAAAACACTCTTAAATAGTGAATTTTGAGCATGCTGTAGTAAATGCAGTCTGCCATTTAGGGTACATTAAAAGGACAGTGATTTACTTTTCAAACAGTTTTAATAAATCAAATAATTCAACAATTTCAACATTTCAATAACTTTGAACTTTGTTCATCAGAAATAAAATGGCAAATTAAATACACAGATGTTAATAAAACCAATAGAAAGTTATATCAAGTAATATCAAAACAAGTAATCAAAAACATTAACTCCTACATTAAATGATAACTTAAATCAAATAGAAAGAACTAAACAAAGTGCATTTGTATCTCCAAAGTACTTTTTAGTGGGGTTTAAGTTATCAAAACTAGATTCAAAAAATGAAACAAAGTGCTCTATTTTTTTCCTCTTTTTTTCCGGGTTCTGAGTCATCCGAACTCTTCCTTTTTCCAGAGGTAGTTGAGGCTATTGAAGAGGATTTCTTGGCTGGACCATAAAACAGAGAAAATAACTTTGGTTGCCCAGAGGAGGAGGCAGAGGGCCCAGATGAGGAGGCGGAAGGCTTCTTAGTTGCCCCAGAGGAGGAGCTGGAGGGCCCAGAGGAGGAGCTGGAAGGCTTTTTAGTTGCCCCAGAGGAGGAGGTGGAGGGCCCAGTGGGTCGAAAAGGTCTTGTTTATGCAGAGGAGATGGTCTTTGGTGAAGGTCTGGTTGGTCTAGGTGAGGCAGCTGGCCTACTGGAGGAAGAGGATGGCCCTTTTGATTTCCTCGCCTGGGTCACTATTCTGTTTGCCACCGCTGTAGACCGCACCCTCATGGTCTCACTCATCCTTTTCTCCCTCATTCCCTGTTCTCGTGCCTTCTTTTTCTCCAGGTGGAGTTGGTATGTTTTATAGGAGGAAAGGCAAGAATTCCTTAAAGGCTGGTCAATCAACATTGTTGAGGCCGTCCACTTCCTGGCTTTCATTGTTGACTTAATTATGGCGAGGCTCTCATACGTTTCCACATTCATCCTGCACCTGTCTGCCTCCAGTATGTCATCCATTATGTTGAAAGACCCCTCCACCAGCGGGCCTGTGAAAATTGAAAGAAGGGCTTTCACAAGTTTGATCAGGGTTGGGTATCTCACACCTCTTTCTGAATTTCTTAGAAGTGCCACCTGACTCCACCAGTCCACATCCACTCGGCTGTTTTCTTCAACATAGGTCTTGGCCAGAGATACCAGGTCAGCATCTATTTGGTATGCACAAACGTCCTCCCGTAGTAGGCCGAGTGCTTCAGGTGGAACCACATTAGGCAAGGCCTTCCCTAATGCCATGAATGCTGAACCTAAGGAGTCACACTGTATGAGGGATGGGGTCAGAGCCGAGAGTGAGGTGACCATGTGGTTGTCGAGGGGAAGATTTTTGAGTAGAAACTCTGCTGCCTTCATGTAGCCTTCTCTGAGGGAGTTGTACAAGTTTCCAACCCACAGTGTCTTCGCCACACGGGCCTTGGTCATGGCAGAGTATCCATATTTTCCAACACACAGGGATTTGTTAGGCAGCTGTAACGCTGCATCCCGTACATCGATTTTGAGGATCTCTTTGACACTCAGGGGGATTATAGCTCCTGGCTACATGAATTTGCTTAGAAGCTCTCTTACCAGTGCCAACATTTCAACATGCAACAAGTGCACCATTGGTTTCTCATGTTGCAGTTTTTTCAGAAATGCCTGAAATGTTGGAAGGACACCTGTAAACATACAAAAAAACATTTAGGCATGTTTCCATTAGTTGTAATTAAAACTTAGAACAAGACATCAGTTACTACTATGCAACTAGGTAACTACAGTACAGTTACTAACTATACAATACTGTAAGGAATTCTCTTGAGGTGGATTACTTTTGTTGAAAAATAGACCTAACTGTTCCATTTGCACCTTGTCTTAACTACAAAGCTATGCCATCCAGGAGAGCTGGGCCATAACCACCAAGTAATGAATAAATGTATGTAAACTAGCCATGGATTTTCCTACTCATTCAAGATACCTCTGAACAGGTCAATCAAGACCGTGAGCCTATCAAAATCTGTGAATAGCACAGAGATGCGTTCCTTCCGGCTCTGGTTTGCTTGGGTCCTGGATGCTGTGGCCTGTTCTCCTTGCAGAACCTCTATTCTGGCCCTTTCCTGAGGCGAGGCCTCGTGCCTTTCAAGGACTTGTTTGAGTAACTTTCTGGAGTGCACACACACACACACACACACACACACACGTAATGTTCCCTCTTATAAAACCATATGGGGATTAAGGCTGCATGTTATAACATACAGCATTATAGACAATACACTAATACATCCCTATTTTTTTTTTTAAATGAAAAAAAAAAACTGTCAGTAATGCAATATTTTTTATCATATCATCATACTGCATTTAGCTGGCAGTTTCATGTGTTGCATTAACTACAGCAATACTATAAAGCCGTTATAGCCACTATTAAAAAAAAAACAGCTTGATTCTGCACTACAACACATTTTCTCATGAGGGATGGCAACAGAGGCAGGAACCTATGGTAGGCTATAGGCCAGAATATAACACGGGGTGTATGTTCAAAAAAAGAAAAAAGAAAAAAAAGCTCCTTAAAAAGGAAGGTCGTTTTATTTTCGCGCAAGACAAAATAGTTATCTATCAACTGTCAATCCCAACGGGGTGCTGAATGACAGCGCAAGGGATAAGACCTCCAAACGCGGCTTGTAGGTGTAGGTTTCGGATGTTGTCAACATTTAAAAGCACGCATGTCTGCCAGGTAACCGCACGGGTGAGCAAATAAAGAGGACCTCTGCTGTGTACTCTGTGTTATTTTGTGAAGAGTGCTCATAGAAACGACTAGGCTAAAACTACACAACTCCCGATTTTGTGTCCGACTTTTACATTGGGTTTCGCCGCACACAAAGACAATCGCAATTGTCGTAAGGGGGGGTTTCAGCCGAGAATCGGGCACGATAGTCGTGTAGTTTGAGCCAGGCTGAGAGGCTAATACGATTTAATTCACGCACATTTTTAAATGCTTTGTACCTACCTGTATTTATGCTCTTCGCCCGAATCCAGTAGGTGGTAGTAGTTCACAATCAGGACATCCAGGAGTTCTCTCACCCTATTGCACACCTCCAACATCTGCAGGAACCTGTTACTGATGGGCCTGATCAAGCTCTTCGGTGTAAGATGGAGTAATCTCTGGAATTCCGAAAATATTTCTTTCTGTTTCGGAGACTTCTCTATGTCATAAAACACATCAGAGCAGAAATCTTCCACCTCTGCCTTGAAAGGGCTCATCATGGCTTTTGCACCGTTAGAAACCATATGGACTGTGTCGCCAGATATGTCCAGCAGGTGTGGGTTCTCCCTGCGCAACTGTGTCTCTAGACCGGACTTCTTTCCCCGCATAACCGCACAATTGTCCAGTAAAATACTGGTCACCTGCTGCAGCCCTAAACCATAGGACTGCAGCACATCCTTCAATTCCTGGGTAAGTGCTGCAGCATTGGCTATGTTTTATTTTTCGACTAGCTAGGTGTTGCGTTTTGACAGCATTTTCCTCATTGTCAAAAAAACGAACAAGGACATTGAGGACTTTATCCATGTTATTATTGGTGGCCTCGTCGACGTTCAGGGAAAACATGTTGTTTTTCAGTTTGGTGGAAATTTGCCTTTTAAACTCAGGTGTTATCCCGTGAGTGTTGAAATAGCTGGCCAGCTGATTTGAAATGGACATTTTACTTAGTACAATTTTATCTTCCGCTACTTTTTTACACAGCTCGACCAGGAGTTGTGCTAGCGTGAAGGAGAGGTCGTGTTAGTGCGAGAAATGCACACACCCGTATTTTCAACTCACACACACGGTCAGTTATGGAAGCCGGTACATCAGATGTTGTTGTTGCTCCTGGTAAACGCGTTGTGTGTGGGACAGCACGAACAGCAGCTAGGTGACGAGGGTCTGATTCGTGTTTACGAAGAAACTTTTTGCCGCTAGATGCATATATTAGCCTCCTGGAGCACAGCGTGCAGAAGCAAGCGCCTGCCTCACTCAACTTCTTACACCAACTGCTAAATGGTTTGCCATCTCGTCCAATCTCCTCCAGCCATACCCAGCGCCATTTATTTTTCAGACCTTTATCTATCTCGAGGGTATTTTCCCCTGGTTTCATGTACTGCATCGCGCCTGCTCCTATGCCCCTCTCTCCATTAACTACAGTCACAGCCTTCGTAGTAAGAGAGTATCTGTGCAACAGTTTAGTTGATCGAGGCACGTTGTGTTAAGGCCCGCCCCGTTTTGCTTCTGATTGGCTAACACTGTTAACTTCAGAACTGGACAGCGGCGCTTCTTTCCTACCATTGGCAGAGAACGAACAGACTCGAAAGCCATGGAGTTATCGCGTTTTGGGTTTAAAAAAATAAATAAATTTATTAATAATATTTATTTCTTTTCACTCCAAGTGCTGCAGGCCGGAATACTTTAATCCATGAGACTGCTAAAGAGATTTTTAAAAATTGTATCGTGTTTTCATTTGCATTTAACACATAGTCAGCTTTTTGGGAGAATGATGTCAAATGTATTACATATATAGTCCCAAATATAACGCTGTCATGGATGACTGTATTTTGCACTGCGTGATTGGTGTGAAAATGAGAATAGAGCTGGTCTCGGTGGGTGACACAATCTGTTCCCATGGCCTTGGGCTGATAATGAAGCTTTAAATGATGCAGTGTTGGTTTGTTTCTAACCTGCCCTAGTTAACCTTCAAATGTTGCTACAAATACAACTATAAAGGATTCATTAAACCAGCGTGTCAACAACAAATCTGCTGATTTCCTCCAGGTCAACAGGTCCGCTCTATACTCTGTGTTGCTTATTCCATCAGTAGCCCTCGTGCTTTCATTTGTACCTAACCCCGTATGAAAACACAGGAGCAGAGAGGGTAGTTAAAAAGGAGCAATGCTGACAGATGGCCCGACAGAGTGATTGAAGGAGGGCAAGAGGAAAAAAAACAGAGGGAAAAAGAGGCATCCTGCTATGAAATATCTCTTTGATGCTTCTGTAGAGCCGGAGATGAAATGTCCAGTCACTCATCTTCAATTTTTGACAGAAATAAAGATGAAAAGTCTCCATTTTTTAAATCATTACAAACATATTTTCACCCTCAATTATAGACGAGAGACCATATTGCAAAAGAATCACACCAATCAGGCGTACTAACCATTACATGGTGACATACCAACCCATGAGTACTCTGAGTTCTCGAACCACTTCCATCCTTTTTGTTGCCATCTACAAACCTGTGAAATCTGGTACAAATGAGTTCTCAAATCATTCCATCGTATTCCAAACCACCTTTGTGGCCTTTCCTGCTATGGTAGGCGTCAGCCGGAGCTCATTTTGCTATGATAACACATACACAAACAAATTTACAAGGTGGAAGCGTTAGCTGCTACATAGTCTAGGCTGGTCACATCTATAGTTTATTTTGCATTCCCTGTTTGTGCCAGGACAGTGAAGGATCAGATATCTACATCAACATTTAAGTTAAAGTTTTTTTTTTAAAACCTTGACCTTATCTCTGGCATAAAATACGTTCATCTACTCACCGATAACAGTTTGGTGAAAGTCGGCCTCTTTCGGACGCTATTTAGATTTCTCGAGATCTGCGTATATCTATAAAAGTCGTCGTCCATGACGTCAAAATCTGATAAATATTCTGCCATTATGCACAAAACTAGCAGTAGCAAACTCCGTGTGAAGTTAGCCGACCGTCACAGAGCACGGAGTGAATAAGCTGTGCTGCAGTGGCGCGCGTTGATGACGTCATCCCAGTAGACGCGAGTGTAGAAAGCCCCCATAAGCCTGCCGGATTGCCCCGGATAACAACAACACGGCAGCTATGAGCTAACAGTGCAATAGGACGCGTTCATTCATTCATTCGGCTTAAAGTATTGGTGAAATAAAGACAGATAATGCCTTATTTAGAGGCTGTATTGTCAATGCTCCGTTCTCTCGAGAAATCTAAATAGCGTCCGAAGGAGGCCGTCTTTCACCAAACTGTTATCGGTGAGTAGATGAATGTATTTTATGCATTTATGAAATGTCAAAATGATGGGAAATTCTGCAGACACACAGTTATCTATATTAGTCTATAAACACAGCCCTACCAACATGGCACAACACAGAAACTGCAAAGCAGGGCAGATGCTATATAAGTCATTTCAATTTGATGAAATAAGAACGTAAAATATGTAGAGTAGGAAAAAGGAAAAGATAGTTCATAAATCCTGATATCTGTTTAAAATTCGACCTGTATGAACACAGTCCAGCCCAGAGGAGTGTGACCCATGGAAACCTCCAGCTTATTCTGGTTCATTTTATGTTTCATGTTTCCCCATCAACTGCCAGCCACCCCTGATTCACAGTCATCTTTAGGAAAGACCAGGTGGTGCAGACTTCAAAGCTTTAGCAATACTCTGACTCCTCAAACCTCAGACCAACAATCAGAAGCCATAAGCTCCTCTGGGCAGCTGAATCTCTCCCCGAAAACAAAGAGAACTTAAGCCCACAACAAAAGTTGAGTCAAGTTGAGGTCTGGGCAAAAAAAGGTCTAGCAGAGAATCATTCATTGTGCTTGTGTTGCAGTGAGTACCACACGGAATTTTTTTACGGGTAGAGGAAAGAACAGTAATTTACCAGCAATTTCTGGAATTCTTGACAAAGCTGAAGGTAAAAAGATTACTTCTGCTACAGGATAGTTCTTATCAAACATCCGCAATGAAGAACCTCGAGAGGAACGAGGTGAAAGTTTAGGGAGAAGGTTCAAGAATAGAAAGACTTTTGCAAGAAAGATGGATTTTTTTGTACTACCTTGAAAATAAAATGTACATTTGTAACTAAATACCCAGCATGCAGGGTTATTTTGAAACCATGAAAGATGTAAATAAGGAAATCCTGTTTAAAGCATTAAAGAAAAATCGGCACCAAATACAGCAAAATATTTTCCAAACGAGAGATTTTTGCAACTAATGCACAGCGATTGGTGGAAGAAAAGTTTGGGCAGCCAAAAAGACACACAAGAGTGTGTGGAGAAAACAACAGATCATTAGTGGAACATCACAGTTTTTTAATATTTAAATGTTCATCTCCGCTCTCTTTACTGCTGTGCTTTGTTACGTGGACCACCCACTCCAAGAGACATGATCCAGCAGGACAAGTACATGCAGAGGCTGAGTTGAAAAAGGCACTGGCTGTCAAGGGGGAGAAACGCAGTGAGACATGGAACACAGCCTCAGCATTCCCAACTCATCAACGGTCCAGCACAAGAGTAAAATGAGCAAATGGGAAATGAAAGTCTTATGGTTCCTAAATTGTTTTGTCATGTAAAATCTTAATCTGGCTCTAATGTAGCCAGCTGTGGCAGTCAGGCATGAGGCAAAAAAGGAAGAAGAAAAAAAAACAGAAGAAGAAGAAACACCAAAGTACTCGATGTCTCATGTTTCCATGCCAACAATGCAGAACTATTTCACAAAAAGCACAATACACCAGAAGGTCTATTTTCAACAGTGAAGCTTCAAAGGCAGAGCACTTTGCAAATATGAAAGATATGATGTTTTAAAATGACTCATGAGTGTAGCAGCTAGTCATCATGAAGGAAGTCATCATGACCGAGGTCATACATTTAGTCTCTGGGCTTGTTTTCATAAAGGCACAAAAAGTCATGATTCTTAAAACCAATGAGAATCCAGTATAGTGTTTTTGAATGTGGACACAAGATATAAGCCAATTTGAATATTTTCTGATCCAGTAAAAAATTGTGCATAAAAACAAGATCTTTTGTAAAATTTAAAAAAAAGAAAGAAAGAAAAAGAAAATATTGTGATATAAAATTTTGATTCACGTGAAAAAGAAAGTGGGAAAAAAATCCTTCAATTTGAAGGTTTTAGATAACAGGACATGATAAAAAAGAAAACTCAATGCGTGACATATCTCATCATGTCATCGTTTATTGAACAAAGACCGAGCCGAGATGCAGAAGCAACGTGTGATAAATTAAATACCTCCTTACTGCTTCCAAAGGAGTTGAGATGGTAAGTAGCAGCCGGATGCTGCTGATCAAATGTACTTGATTGAATGGTAAAAAAGTAAGTGTAAGCACCTCTATAAAAGTATAAGTTTTGGCAGTTTGCTGGTCTGCAGCATTCAGGTGTGTTCATACAATGCCGAGGAGGAAAGACATCAGCAATGACCTTAGAGAATCAATTGTTGCTGTCCATCAATCAGGGGAGAGTTATAAGACTATATTCAAAGAGTTTAAAGTCCATCATTCTAAAGTGAGAGGGATTATTCACAGGTGGTTAAAGACAATTGACAGTCTTCCCAGGAGCGGACATCCCAGCAAGTTCACTCTAAAGTCAGGGCATGCGATGTTCAGAGAAAATGGAATAAACCTAGTTTAAATGTTAACGTTTTTGACAGTACAATTAGAAAAAGACTGAACATGTATGACTTGTTTGGAAGGTCTACAAGAGAAATCTTCTTCTCCCTGAAAAGAACATGGCAGTACAGCTTAGTTTTCCAAAGTTGCATCTGAACAAACCACCAGACGAGACCAAAGGGGAAATGTTTGCTCATAATGTACAGCACCATATTTGGAGAAAACCAAACACAAGGACATCAGCACAAACACGTCATATCAACTGTGAAGCACGGTGGTGGAGGGTGATGAATTGGGCTTTTCTTACAGCCACAAGACCTGTGAGCACCCTGCAGTCATTGAGTCGACCCTAAATTCCTTTCTATACCATGTGGAAATTGGGTCTGGCAAAGTAATAATTATTGTAAGCATACGGGCAAATTAGCATGTACTGCTGATGCAACTCCTGGTAGTCAGTGAGACAACCTCAGTGACAAACCTCAACTACTTCGCTGACAAGTGAGCTTGTAATATTACCCAATATGGCAGCATCTGTTTGTCTGCTGTGTGTGTGCCTTGTGATCGAATGAGTGAAGTAGCAGACTCGCTCGCCCGGCCGAGGTATGGCCAGCACCACAGAGAGGAGGAAGTGGAGCGGCACAGACTTCCACCTCTAATTTACTCTCTGGTGTGAAGATGGCACATGTAAATACAGCTGGAATCACAGTGCAGATGTTTTCTTTAACTGAAGCTACTGGTAGCTTTATGAGATCATCCAGTACTATAAAACATTATTTTTTTTTTAAATATCGACAAACTGTTTAAAGAATTAGAGCAGAATAGTAGCCGAACAGCGTTTTCAAATGGGACCATGGTTGAACGGGTTGTCTGAATGAATCACTTTTCAGTCGCATTTCGGTAATTGTTGCACCGCCTGACAGACACCGAAAAATATGTCAATGAGGGCAGCTTTATTGGGGATTTGGCTGTATTAAGATGAAGTACAGAGAGCAAAAGAAACTTCAGATGCATTGCATTTGACATAGTTGGCAACTGCACTGCTGCTGTCACGTGCTACAGCTAGCTCACATGAGGTGTTTGCTTACAGTTCTGGCTACTTATACTGGCACCATACGTAAGTCATGCTGCCTTAACCGCCATGAATTTATTCTCTGTATAGTTTAGCAAAGACTCTATCTATGATAGAAAAAGCTAATCTTCTTTTCCTGTAAGAACCAATAAATGTGAAGTGATGTTATCACAAACAAAGGTTGATTCGAGCCAATCATGTCTTGCGACTGAAGAACAGTCACTGAACAATGGCAATTTTCATTCTGTAAAGGCATCTTGATTGAAGAGCAGATTTATTTATTTTTTTCCATGCGCTGAATCCTGATGGATAAAATGTTCAGACTGACAGAGGTGTACTTTGTTTTTCACATTACAACATACTTCATCTCAAACACAAAGGTAATCTATTATAATTAAGTCTTGATTTCATATGTTTAACCTGTACTTTGGTGTTAAATCTTACTGGGAAACATTCTAAAATGAAGATGAACTGAAGATCCCTCAAAGGAGCATTAGTTTCATATTTCCCAGCCTGCTAATATGTACAGTACAAAATGGTTTCTGCTCCATTCAGTCACCTGGCAGCAGACACTGTGTTTTGCTAAGCTGCTTAGAATGAAATTGTCATCATTTTTGTATTTTTGCCTTTCTTTATTGGATTTGGTAATGAGGTATTGATTTCAGAGAGTTTTAGATGAATATCTGTCTGTCACTCTAAGAGTTTGCACTGAGGTAAACCTGTATGTGTGTGTGTGTGTGTGTGTGTGTGTGTGCTGATTGTCCTAGAGTGAACCCATTTCTCCATACTAAAAACTAGCTAAGGAGTGAGGAGGCGAAGCACTCTGCCGTTTATCATGTTACAAATTTAAGCTCTCTTGATTGTGGTGAATTGGCTGCAGGCTTTTCCTTAACAAAATACACAGCTTGTAACCTTTTGAGTCGCGCACTCCTGGCCCAGTGTTGAAGTTCCTTTGGTCCGCTCTGCTCAAGACAGTCTAAATTTTGAGTTTTGCTCACCAGTCAGCAAAAGAAAAAGAAGTCTGCTGTGACTGTCTGAGAATATATATAATGCAGAGAGTCTGCTTGAAATTTCAGCAGCTGGATATCAAATAATGGAAAGCCAGCAGAACAACAAGGCCTGCTGCTAATTGCCTGTCCTCCTCATACTCTACCTGGCAGCTCTACGTGTCCGTGTTACACTTTACTAAAGAGGATAAGTAGGTTGGAAGTGCTTTCTCACATGTAGAGAAATGCTATGAAGGTGGCTGCCAAACCTTTCATCATTTGATTACAGTAATTATACTAATGTCGGGAAATTAATGAATGATTTACCTGCACTGAGATAGTCTATGTACAGGAGCACGTTTGAACCACATCCCTCTTGCTGTTCAGTTAAACAAGGCCTGTGTGGTATTTGTGTTCTTCTAAGGAAGGAAAGATGTTGTGAGCATGTTTGCATTATTCGCGCTGCAGGGGTATAACTATGATATAAATATAGATATAAAACTATGCTTGAAGGCAAGGGTTAAGATTGCAAAAGTTAAAGGTGAGGGTAAGTGGTAGTCAAATATATTGAGCCAAGCCTTTGTAATATCTACTCACAGTGCTAAAGGATTAAAAAAAAATTAAGAATACTTTCTAAACCCAATAAAACATGATATTATGCTTTGATAAAGGATATAACATTCTTAACGTAACATTTTCCATTTTTCCTCACTGAGCAGATTAACAAAAATGCTACGAATATCACTGCATAGTCATTACTCACTCAATGCAATAATCGTATGATATTCTCATGCTTTGGCTGCAGGGTCTCCAAAGTTCATTACAGGTGTTATTAAGATTTCAAACGCCGATGCAGCTTTTACACATAACATTACAGATCTACTCGAGATAACCTGGACTAATAGCATCCTTTCATGGGAACAAAGTCAGGCTTTTCCCTTTGATTTTTTTCTTTTCAAAAACTTTGCCTCCGCCTTTTTCTACACACAGACTGGCTTTAGTGAAAGGGGCATGTGTGCAGATCACGCAACATTCAGACCAAACATCCAGACATGCAGCAAAGGGCCACAGGCCAGGACTACGCAGCGACCAAACATAGTTTACTCAGATATTACCAAACAGATATTTTGGTCCTTTTTTTTCATAACTTCACCGATGAGTCCATATTTGTTAAAATCGCTCTTCCTCTTTTTTTGTTTCATGCATCGTCATGCCCGTGCATTATGTGGTGCAAGTTTTTTATAGGCAAAACGATTAATGAAGGGAGTGTTTACACTAAATAAATGGCTCAAGATAGGAGTGGAAATCAATTTAGTGCATGAGTGTATATTTTTTGGATGATTAAGATGTATGAATGATTCATGCACATGAAGTGCTTTAAAAATATGGCAAAAATAGAATGATGTATGTATGTTTTTGCCTATGCGTGTACACAGTTTTGTCATGAAACAACACGCAGTTTTGTGCATCTTGTTCTTAATGTGGTTGTACTTGTGCATGTTAGTCCATGTGAGTGTTCAGCCCAGAAGAAACTCTCCAGACTTTTGTCCTCCAGAGAAACCTTGTTCTTCGGTTTAAAAGAAACTCCACAAAGAACGGGATGTAATCATAGTCGACATGGGTGTAAATAGATTCCAGCATATCTGAGGACAATCTTGCTTTTTATTAGTCTTTTAAAATGAATGCGAATTCAAATAATAAGTGCAGGGACAAAAATCTTAGCCCTAACGTTCATTATCAAAATACCCACTATAGCTGCAGTGCAATTGTTGCCTGAAGGCTAACTCATGGCACCACAGCATGAGGTTAGGGTTAGGATTTATTGGTTCTTACAGAGGAATTGTTTTTCCTCAAAAGCAGTCAGAGCACTCTGAGTTCGGAGAATCAGAAGCTTCGGAGTAAAAAGTTACATAGAGCTTCAAGTGAGAGTCATATTATCAGCTTTACTTCTGCATTAAACAGTTATTTTCTCTTCCTATAGCGCAAAACAGTGAGTGTTGCAAGCCCATGTAACAGTTTGATGCAGAGATGATGCAGTCTAAATATCCCAAAACACTGTGTTTGTTCAAACTGCTATGCAATTTTGAAGGAGTTGTTTTAGAACGGAAAAATGTACTTTTCTTTTGGCCCTTTGTGAGAGAGCTTTTAGCTTCAGCTCGCCTTTCAGCAAAGATCCAGATTCTCCAATCAGGGAGCTGCCTGCTCTGACTGCTGCCTAAGACACTGACTATTCATTAGTATCTCACACAATCCGTCTTTAAGAAATAAAATCCTTTAAGAACTGCTAAAGGGCTTCGTGTTCATTTTAGACTTTTGTTTTTATCTCTCCAGATACTATGAAGTTTCTCACACCCATTCTTATGTGGATCCATTTAAGTATGTTTGCAAGGAAAAAGGGATGTTCTTGCACACAGTTTTAGATTCAATTTGTGCGTTTGATGGACAATGTCAAGTTGTCAGATATTCATTTATAAATTTGCTTAGAAAAACCCAGATGACGTGCTCCTTCTAGTCTCAGACCTCAACTCGTCTTGATGTCTTTAGGTTTTCTCTGGTATCAAAGGAATCCAGTAAAGGTTGTCTACAAATTCATTAGAACACTCCAGAGAGGTTTTGCTAATAGAAAATTTAGCCTTTGCATGAGCTTGCATGACAGCCATGCTTATTAAAAGTATGATTTAGAAGAAAAAAAAAATAGCTGCTTAGAAACATCTGAGGGTGATAGTGTCTTTTTTTTTTCTTGCCTTCATCTCATTAACACATACACTTTGACACACACACACCTCAAGCGCTGGACCATAATTCATAATGAGAAAAAGATTAAATTGGACTTATGAAGGAGGCAGTGTTGTGTTGCCAGCCAAGTGTGTCTCTTAAAAATGCATCAACACTCATTTCATTGGGCTTAATGAGCTTCAGAGAAATTTGTCCTCTTGCCATTTGGTCACAGCTTAGGGAAACTGGTCATAATAAAAACAGATTAAGCTATGAGTGAAGCTCAACTCACAAACTAGCCCAGACACGTACATCGCCTGCCACTCTGCCTTACAACAATTTCCCTTCTACAGTTTGACAAAAAAAAATTGGCCAAATAAATGATTCACAGGGAAGAGCAATACGTTTTTATTAAAAAATGATGGAGAACCTCATCCCCCAATTAGGATGGAAATTGTTTCCAACATCTGAAAATACTGGCTTGACTTCCTCATGCGCTGATGTTCCAGACATATGTGACGCTGCTCCAAGCCAAGACCTGACACACCGAGGCTGTGTGAGCCTTCTGGCCTGTTAAGCTAACAACTTTTTTCCCTCCTATAATTTTTAATGATGAAAAAAAAATCCAGAAAAAAGATGAACCAATAATCACTGTAGTTCACGCTCAGCTGCACAGATTCCAGTTGCTTTTTGAAACTGTCGTTTCTTACTTATTTAGCATATAGAATGGCCGTGGAAGCATTAAACTCGATTCAGGACAAATACCATGAGGCCAAAACTGACTTGAAATGGTTAGTGGTCCTATTGAACAAAACCATAATGATCTACATCTCCATCTGGTCCCGTGGCCTCCTGTGCCAGGAGCGAACCTCCTGCTGTCTGTCATCTGAGTATAGCCCATCACCACTCCTTCTCAAATGAGGTCAAAAGAGTGCACTTGGCACAGATTATTAAAGAGCCTGGACATTGCGGTTTTTGGCATTATCCACGTTGGCCAAATAACTCCGGTCCCACGGCTGCTGTTGTAATTGATACATTTTTTGTTTATTTGCTTTTGTAATCTTCTCGCCGAATGTTCAATTATCCTGAGTACAACCATTGGGATGCTGTTGAGACCATGATTGCTCATCATGTGCAATCAGAAAGTAGAAGCTCCAGAAAAAAAGTCTTCAGTGGAAATTCAACAGCTTTGTGGGAGGTCGTGTTTGTCGGTGATGGGTGTAAAGATGGGTTACAAGCCTCTTATTATATGGATGTTACTTTTTTTTTTAAAAAACCTAATGAGTAGTCAGTGTTTTACCTGCAATAAACACAATTCAGAATGCTCTCAGTTTGGAGAAGCCGTGAGAAATTCAGTCAGAGAAGCTTAGCTAACAGCAGTTCAGGAAGAGGTCACAGAAGAGCAGATTTTTGCCATCTAAAAACAACCCAAACCTCTAATTTCATTGTAAAAAATCAATAAAAAGATTGTGGGCAACTGCAGCATAGTGAATGTGTCACTTAGGCAGCAGATGGTTGTTTACCTTGTTGCTATTTTCGCACAACAAAGAAGGTCTGAGTTGCTCGCATCATTTCTTGCGCAGTGGCCACCAACATATCCTGGGATCCACCTGTTTGAGACTGGAGTCACAGCTGATCGGCAGTAGGATAACAGCTATGAGACAGTAAAAATGAGTTTAAAATAAATCCCAGAAAAGTACAAACACCATATTTGAAATCTTTGCAAAAGTAATATCCAGCAGTAAGCTATCCATCAAGTCTGACACAACTCCTGAGGGACTCAGCTGATCAGTGACAGGATATGCCGCCACCTACGCAAAGAAACGGAGCAAACCGGATGTTCTATGGTCGAGAAAGGAGCGGCAAAGTAGACAAGAATTTGATGCAAAAGGGATTTGATGTAAAATTTGCTACATATAGTGCAGCAGATAAGACACCGACTACTCAAACTTCACTTGGGTGAAAATTGAAATATTAATTTGAGATAAATTCTGGTTGTGCTGACCTTAAAAGCAGTCATAAGTTACAAGCTGCAAATGTATCCCAATCAAATCAACGTGCTGGAACGAGCCAGATCCTCAGAGGGCCCCCCACCCCGCAACCCCCTGCCCCCAAACATCCACTGCCTCATGACCTCTGCAAGAGTCCCATGTTCACACCCTGACGGGTCAGAGATCTTCCCTGTACGGCCCATGTGGTTTTGATCCTGAAAGCATATATGAAAAATGAGACGGAACTACGAAGAGATTTCCTCTCCATTAGCTTTGCACTCTATTGTTCAGAAAAAGTAACAGTGCCGATGCAGCAGAACCGGAGCCATTGTCAACACTGAACTACTTTTAAAGTGGAGGGGTTCCAGAAGGTTTCTTAGCTTGTAAAGAGAAAATCCCAGATGATAGAAATAGAGGTGAATAAAAGCCTCATTGTTCTCTGTCACTCATGATAAATAATATCTCAGGTTAGACAATATGTATTATTCAAGAAGATGGATTAAACGGAAAGTTTGCATTAGATTTTGATTTTTCTATCTTTTCTTTTATACTAATTCTCTTGATAGCTTATCTGAGGAACTTTGCCTGTCTGAACTCTGCTGCTCCACTTAAGTTTTCAATCAGTTTATAAAGAAAATAGAAGACACAGGAGCAAACGCATGAAATAAATTTGCCTCTGATAGTTTCATCAGAGAAAACACGTAGGAAGAACTTTGTGTCACAGGGTCAGATGCAACTGATAAATGCCAGCATCAATATTCTTGTTTCATCCCCATAGAACAGGGGGGGGGGGGGGGCATTGTATCAAAGGCTAAAAATCAATGCAATCAGTGCTAAAACATCACAATACATGTAGGCATAGATAACAGATTAATTGAACTGACCAATGATAATTTGTAGTCAACCCAAAACATGCCTCATAAGGTGTGTGCTCATGTAACAAGTCAAAGTATCTGTAGTGGCTATTCGTCCTCTTGTGTCGATAATCAAAACAAAAAAGATGTCAAAACCATAATAAACTAAATGAAATCAAACGGCCACTGAGACACCTAGGGAGTGAATTTACGCAGGTAATTGAGTCCATTGTCCAGGCAAAAATTACGTTTCTTTCGGTTTATTTCTCCAACCACAAGCAAACACACAAATGACAATGGCCTTTGCCACCTCTCTTGCCCTGTTAAAAACCTATTTGCCCTCCCAGGTGCCTGCTCACCTGTGACTGCCTGCTCATCTAAGTAAACTCTCCCAGTGCGCCCCAGCTAACCCGTGCTTTCAAAATAAAAGCACAATTAAATACCAAAATTAACTCAAACAATACTAAATATCATAAACAACCAAAAAGGGTGTATTCCCCAAACTAAACCCCCAAAAGATAACTAAATAATAAGTGAGCCAAATATACAAAATAACAAATAGCTGCTAGAGTATCCAAGATTTTTAAGACCTATTCAGAAGTTTAGAGCTTTCGAGCCACTTTAACCCAAAAACACTCTGAGGCTGCTGTTCACACGTTTGTCGTAATGAGAGATTTTCGGTGAAGGTTGCGCTCTCACAGCTAGAAACTTGAGATGGAGTGTGGGGGAGTGTCTGAACGTGTCCACAATAGCCAGGAGCGAGTGGAAAGCAATAAACAGAAAAACAGAAGATGGTAACAAAAATTTAATGATGGACTAGCGTTGAATTTGAAACTATTTTGGTTGATAAGTAGACTGTTAGGCATCAACTGTGGAGCAGTGACATGAGCGAAGGGAGAGGATAGGATCAGGACCTCCTGGAGGCTGGAGCCTGGTGGTGGATGAGCAGACATAAGAGGTGGCAGATGTTTCACATCAGGCTCCTCTGGTATCAGGAAGTGGTAACGATAGTAAGGAGATGGCTTAAGCCCGACTCAGCCTGGAGGCAGAATGACAGAGCAGAGGAGAATTTTAAAAAACATGGGGCTAAACTGACTGGTTCGAAAAGCTGCAAGATGACAACAGAATTGAGAAGGAGGTGAGTTTCACAGTGTTGGAAAATGGAAGTAATGAAGCGTGGCAGGATAAAAAGCCCAAACACAAGATGATGAGCAGATGTGAGGAAAGAGATTCTCCTTTGTGAACTTGTGAATCAGCTTCATTAAGAAACACTAAGTCTTAGAAGTATTCACACATTACTCAGAAGATTTGCTGCTACGCTCGCACTTTGTCTCACCTGCTGATCTCCAGGACATTTGTTTAGGAGGGTGGGGGGGGGTGGAAAGAGGTCCAGGGAGAATGCTGCAGAGAAATGCATACCACATATACCATCCTTCTGAAAGATTGCTCAAAGATTTTAGGGCTCCAATGCGCATGTGAACACTGCTTAGAGTTAAACTATCTCACAGAAAACGAGTACTTTGTGAGCATCCATTATTTGCCCATATTCAGATTGCATTCTGTGTATTTCGCTTTAGTTTAGTTTTCATTTTATTTGAGCAACTGGAAACATCTGGCATGCTCCAACTTCTATTCATAAATGCATGAGAGCTAATTGTGCAAGTGTTCACTTTTACAGATTTGTAAAAGCTGTTAAAGAAGTTAAATACAGGCCTGGTCTCTAAGCTTTTAATCCCCTCTTCCATCCATACCCTAAAGAAATCCAACTCCAGGCACATACCGATCTTCACACCCTTAAACGTATTTGAACAGCATTGATGGCGGTCATGATTTATTGTTTTGTTTTTGCCTTTTCTTTGGTTGCTTTTGGCTGTCTTTGTCTTTGAGGTATGTCATGGAGGAATTTCTTGAACTTCTTAGCTGTTTGTCTGTGTTTTTTTGGCTCGCGTGAGAATCAACCTCATCATGTTCTCCCTCAGCCTGGAGCTGTTCTGGAGCCGCTCTGACACTTTGATGGTGTTTACATGTAATTCTGTAATACAATGATTCCATAAAGACAATCCATCTGTATTATGCATGCTGCTGGAATGAAAATACAAAACAACCACAGCTTGCAGACTAAAGCTCTTTAATATTTCCGCTACTTAACTGATTCCCCTACAAGGGTCATGTTTCATTTATACCTTGCCGCGAATTCCACAAGCTATTTCACCATGAGAAGCAACTGGACACGCACACAGAAACAGAATCAGATAAATTCCATTCCATCTGGCCTCGAAAGTGACTATTTTATACGCACAAAAGTTTGGATACAGTCGTACACACTGTTAAAATACAGCTCAGGGCAATGTGCTTCACTTTGCGCAGGAGCCAGTTCCTAAGACAGTCAGTCATTCACTCTGTGACGCTGTTCAAACAATCAGCATCCCTGTCCAAACATGTTAATCCACCTACTTCATCCTTATTCCCATGGACGCTGGCTGCTGTCTGCCACAGCACTTCTGGATCATCCCCAGGCGCACACACTCATGCATACACACGGGAGTGTCAGCACTTTCCGCAAAGCCTCTTGTAACAAATATCCCTTTTTTGCATATTCAAATGGGACACTTATCCAATAACTCTGCTGGGACTTTGCATGATGTGGAGAAAATATGGGCGGATTTGTTTTCTGGATATAAAACAAACAGGGCTGCTGGGGGGCAATTAAATTTGGCGATATCGTCGTGTTCCCTTAAATCAGTAGCATTGATAGTAGGAAACTGTGCTGTGAACATTCTGTATCTTTTATATATATATAATATATATATATATATTCCAACACTGATTTCATACTGGTGGAGAAGTCACTGTGACAGTATTTATAGGCAGTTCAAGGCTGACTGCTAACGTCTGCTGTACTAATGCTGAAGTTTCAATATGCAGCCAGATATAACGTAAGTCATTTGAAGAGTCTGGTGGCGAGGCCATGAAAAACCCTAGTTGTAAAAGAGACTGTTTCCTTTCTGATACTGTGTTCTGTGTGAGGAATCGATAAACTTTATGTGCATTTCGCATTGATCGCTGCAACATGTTATGTGTACTCTGGTTTAAGGAACTCGCATTAATGAGATTACAAGTGACCGTTATTGTTCACATCTGAGTAACACAGTTTCTCATTTTAGCTTCTTTCTTTTTTTTCCAGCCTTCTCTTTTCAGTTGGCATACATGCAAGAAAAGTCACGGTCAATTCCGCCTAAGTCTAGACTGTATGCAATAAAATAGAGAGATAGACACGCACATGAAATTTGACATATTGACGATAAACACAGTTACCGTGATTGCTTTGAACAATATCTTTAATTCTGTGTCCCGTGAACAAAAAAAAGAAAATTCTGCTGGGACGTGCTGGCATAAATCTGTCATGTTCTAATAAGAAAACTGACCTGATTCAGAATACGTCAGCCGATGTCCTCTCGAACTATACGCACACACGTCACTTATTGTATTTTTGTACTCTTACTCTCTCCATCGCTGTTGTGTGTCAAACTGAAGATTTTGGAAGCATCGGTGTAAAAGTGCCTCAGTGACTGAGTCACTTTATTTGACTGATAATATTTGACAATGTTACTTTTTCCTTGTCTGAAAAGGGCTTGGGAATATTAACAATGCTACTTACCAAGCAGGCCAACTTGCTATCCATTTACTGTGTATAAAGCTCATGTAAAAGCAAGAACTATTGTTCTAAATATCCCTGTTTTCCATGCAGGAAACATATTATATTTTAGTAAGTGCTTTTGAATGTCGGAACTCAAATTATCCCTGCCTTCCTGACAAATTTAGAATAAACCTTCCAGCAGGTTTTGTCTTCTATTTAAAACTCCTGCTAAAATGGGGTGTTGAGGTTGAGTTTTTAAAAAAAAAATGCAGCACAATTAGTCCACCAGGTTTTATCAGGTAATTGAAGGCATATCTGTAAGAATCTGCAGTGATCTACGTTGCTGCATGAACGACACGAGAGACATGAGAAATCCGCAAGGAGAAAAGTCCACAGGGACGGCCGCTTCGCGCTATACGCACATCTGCCGGTGCAGTCAAAGAAAACAGCTCCAACAGATGTCAATAAATTTATCAACACCATTCATGAATCATAGATCACAGTTGTCTGTAATCCCAAATCCTGCACCAAACACTCTTCCTGTGCTGTTTATGTAGCTGTTTTGAACAGATGACTTTGTTTCAAAACCCACTGTGGCCCTTCAGCGATGTCCCACAGGACAACTTGACTGTCAACTTTTGTGTCAGCACAAGATATGTCCATATGGAGTGACGGTTGTGAGCTTGTTTGTGCAGATTTGTGATTAATAAAGGAATTAAATGCAATGTTTCCATAGAGCAAGGCTTCAGAGATTTGGAATTTGCAGCTATGCTGGTAGGATGCAAAGATTCAGCCAGCTGCAGCCGAGATTCTCTGAAACAGAGGAGTGTGACCGCTTAGATTTGGCTGTGGGTGGTGACGCTTTCAGCCCACATTCCCTACATGCGTTGTAGGACAACGGTTGGACCGAGGAGAGGAAGGTAAAAAAAGAGCGGTTTGTGACGTAAGTGATAGAAATTGCGCTGCCATTTCACAAATGTAATTGTGTGGGATTGGCTTTGTCTGCCCATGTGCGAAAAAGCCGTTTTTGGTCAGATATCAACTTGCCCACTATTAAAGCCAGGGCTTTCACGCTGGCTGAAAGAAGAAGGAAAAAATGGCTAAGGGAAAGAAAATAGAATCATAAGTGAAGGAGGAAGAAGGAGCCAAGGAATGCAGGCAAGATCATCAATAAAACACCAGCAAGATTCCTCGCCGTGTGACCTTGTGGGTTTAAGCAGATTTTTCTGTGGTTTGGCTTTCTGCAGTGACTGCCACCAAAGAGAATTATGAAAGTAGCTTTGAAAAAGGCTGGCAGTTCTGCTTGACACATATGTAAAGAGCATCAGACCTTGATGTTAAAAAAAGGGAGAAAGTGTTGTCGTCCATTGATCCTCTCAGGGGGTAATTAAAAGGTAATTGTTATTGCTGTTTTACCAATCTAGGATTTCGATGAGCTGTTTAAAAAGTTGTGGGGTTCATTAATTAGCCGTCAACGAAGTATAATTTGCTGTGCAAGGGGTGTGTGTGTTTGTGTGTCTACTACAAAATATCAACCTTTCGTCATTTCATGTCGTTGCACAATGTTGCACATATGGGATTACTCATTGGTGTGTCATTGTTTTTCACACACGACTGCCACCTCATGCCGGATGTGTTACACCGTCCTGCAGGTTTGGTTCTCCTGTGAAAAAACGGCAAAAATAAAAGCATTACATATCTGTGCCAAAATTTTTGTTAGCCAAGACCTGCCCCTCTTACTTATATGCTGCTACATATGGTAAAGTCATTTATTTGAAACAGTGGGCCCCTTTATTCAAGCCCTAGGCAGACATCGCTGGCAGAAATTACAGTAACGGTTTTAACAGCCATGGCTGGCTACCATTAATTAATGTTAGCTCCATAACTCAGGCAGAGATCTTTGGAAATGTCTCTGGGTGACATTGTTATGTCTCCAGCTGGAACTCTATCAATTGAGAGCCTAGTTAAAGGGACTCGCATCAAAAGAAAGCGATATTTGGGTTTTTCCTCGGAGTGGGTCCCATCCTGCCAGTACCCTGGCAATTCAGAGCAGAGGTGCTTTCTTTGAGGCTGGCATTCAGACAGAGCAGCTCTAAGGACGCAGTTCTAAGAACGGTCCACTTTGAATTCCATTCTATGAACTGCCCTTCCCCAGGGGAACTGTTTCATTTTGCATTCGCACATGAATCGGGACCTTGATAGGGACTGATGAGACCGTCTGCGACAGTGACGTGTTACTTTCGCGCCATATTCAACAACAAAACAAAACAAAACCCGCGAAAAGTAAGGAGAGAAGAAAAAAACACCAACAAGAGGCTATCGTGTTCTTGGTCTGCATGATGGTGATATTAATCATGGACGATCACATCGGACGTCTAACATCGAGGCTGGAAGAGCTCACAGAGAGAGTCAGGAGACGAAGAATCCAGCGGCAGGCGATACTTTTTCGTTTCATGAAGGAAGGAGAGCAGAGCGCCGCAGACAAAAGGAGACGACGTGTAAGTTTAAGTTTAATTTATCAAACACGCGACGGTTGTGTCTGTGTCGTATGAGTAAACATTTCAGCCGTTATTCTACTGTTTGCGTTAAGTAGATTAGGAACATGAAGAAGCGGAAATCTGACAAGGGGCGAAGCTACCAACCACCAAACACCTACGTCACATGTGTTCGGATAAAACCCAGAAAAGACCCAGCCTCGGAGAAGGAGCTAAAGTGGTTATAGGAACTGAGGGCCGTGGTCCCTAGTTCCTTTATGTCCGAATAAGGGAAAAATGGCCCTGTTCCTGAAAAGGTTATAGGAACTGCAAAAGGTTCCTACAGTGGGAATGTGTCTTTTGTGAAAGGGTGATTTTAAAGCCATAGAATTATCATTTTCTTACTAGGCTAATTTTGGTGTCTGATCCTGAATGAAAGCATCTCGTGTAAAGGAAACTAAGCCTTAAAATTAGGAGTACACTGATTGTGAAACTCGTTCATAGACAATAAGATAAGAATTTGTCCTAAAAAGTGGAATAGGTTTAGGGTTTACATGGCCCAACAACATTTTTTTTTTTTAGCGCCATCGGTTTACGTTATTCTATTTGCAGATTGGCCAATTGCAGTCAACAAATTGAATATCATTCGAAACCGATATTAGGCTAATATATCTCTGCTTATACCCACTAAAGATAAAATCAAGCGAAGCTCATTTTAGACGGTAACCAGGAGAGGCCATGCTTGAATATTTTTTCAATATCTCGAGATCATAAGTTAATTTTGTAAATTTCTTGAGATAATAAAGCTTGTTTTGTAGTGATAATGGATGAATTATATGTTTTTTTTTTTCTTGTAAACAAGGATCGTTTGTCAAGGTATCGGAAAAGTTTGTTTTCCATTTGCCACAAACAATGAGGGTGGCTGAGGGGCAGCTGCAGGCTGAAATTTAGTGGATTTAACTCTTATCTATGACCACAGACACCAGTGTCTGAACAGCAGTCATTTACCAAAGCGAGTTCAGCAAACACAATCACACGTGTATGTCTTGAGTTAATATTATAGTTCCTCCCCATGATGACATGAAATTAGGTGTTCTCATTTTTTAAGACCACCAAAATCATCTCATAATCCTTTTCCTGTTATAACAAGTTGCTTCTTTATGTCATCATGTCAGACCTGGCTGCCTGACAGTTTGATGAACTTAATACTGATCTTTGCTCCTTAAAATTAAACATAATGTACCTTAAAGTTTAGTTTCACACCAAAAGACTGTATAAACGAAATCAGTTGAAGAAGAAAGTAGCAGAGTTCAGGTTAAATATGTAATCAATCCCAATGTTTGAACTAGGTTGGAAGTGCTACTCAGGTGTCTGAGAACTTTGATCAGTTTATGCATAAAACGAAATGTGAATAATCCATGAACTTAAGACAGCAGGAGTCATCGTGAACAGTCTGTGGTCTTCTTACACGGGGCAACTAAATGGTTTTGGACAGGTGGAAGGTGTCATACTGGTCAGGCAAGTGAAAGTAACTGTGATGTCGTCCATCAAGCTTTGCACTTGGTCTGTTTACTGGTCACAGAGTCAGCTAGCAACTTGTGAACCAATCAGAGCCCGCTGTTCTGTCGCCGTGGCATTTACAGTCTTGCACACACTGGAAAACGCAAGCGTTCCCTTAAAGTTTTTCTTCTATGTCCTCCTAAGTTTGGCCAAATTCCTGGAAAAAAGCTAATGAAACCAAACAAATGGACACTGAAAAAGCAGCATGGCATGACTATGAAGTGAAACAGAGAAAATTAGAGTTGAACAGAAGACTTTTCCAGAGCCTGTTGCAAATGATGCAACGGTAATGACACACGACTGCCAAAAAAAGCACAACAATCCAATAAATATGCACCTGATTGTCCTCTTCAGCTCTCACTTCTCCAGTCTAAAACATATATTCTAATTTACAGCACACACATTGTTTCAGTGCTATTTTCTTCAAAGTGGAGAGTAAGGAGCATGTTACTGGCTGTATTCTGTTAGTTCCTGCCTCGTGTCAGGGTGTTCCTGCCTAATTATTTTGGCAGATCCAGTGGGGGAATCAGTTCTGTCAGTTTTTCCCATGTAGATTCTGATTTAGAATAACTTTGGTCGTGTGTGTGTGTGCCAACAGTTTCATGTTTAGCTGTGAGACTGTGCTGGTTGCATGATAAAGAGAATAGAAATGCGAGCAATTATCAGTGTTGTTACTGTTTCGTGGTATTTGGAGATGACCTTCTGGCAAACATTTCAGCCAGATGATGCCTGTTTTTAGCAGTAAAAAAAAAAAAAAAAAAAGTTTAATCCTCCCTTTAAGGTTGGGGGTGTCATTCTGATTTAACTCTTTTCTGTGTTTACTGATTCATTCATATTCATACGTGAGTTAGAGAAAGTTCACAGTGCTGAGTCGTGTGGTGACGGGCCCGTATAAACGTGCTCGGAATACGGTTCAAATCTGTACAAACAGCTGTGCTTTCTTGCTGTGTCTTGTTGATTTTTCAGTGATTTCTCCGTGGATTGAAGGACTTAATTGTGAGGACATGATCATTCATTAATGAAGTACACGCAATTACAGTATGTAATAATTTCACACGGATTCATGGACAATCTGTGTTATTATCTGTGTCTTTGGGGGGGAAATGGGCGTCTTTAATCGAGGTGAGCGTAATCAGTCAGCTTCATTCTTGTTCATTCAAGCCCAACGCTCATTATCTGACGATGATCGAAACAAGGATTTAATGCAACAACAAATTATAGAGATGAAATATGCTTAGATCTGCCCATTTTCTATTAACAGGCTCTATGCGTTTGATTAATGGTGGTAATTTTTAAAATTACCATCAAACCCAGTGTCAGTCTCCGTCCTGTATGAATTTGATCTTTTTTTTTTTATCAATTTTGAATTTGATCAAAATTGTTGCCAACAATGGCGGGGAAAACATTTTCTTCTTTCACTTAGATTTACCTTTCTGCTTTCCATATACATTTCACTGTGCCTGCGTTTCTCGCGTAATTTATCTTCCAATTTAAATTCTACAGACAAAAGATGACAAATGCGTCTTTCTTTTCCAAAGCTCCTTACACCAGACACAGGAAAAACCTCACCCAAATTCCATCCGACTTTAATCCGACAGTGAACGATTGAATTATCTCAAACAGTGAAAACTTTCTGAAAGAGGATAAACAAACAGTTGTGTCTGTCTTTTGTTATTTTTAACCCCTTAGGTCAAAATGTTAACAGATGGTATATCAGATTGCCAGTATTAATACCAAATGATTTAATATTTTTGATTATATACTGAGTTATGAAAACGCTAAACGAGAGCAGTAAAAACCAGTCATTCATGTAAATGACGTCGCTGTATCTTGTTCATCACAAATGCAACAGATGGCTTAGAAAACATCTGTCGGACAAACTTCTGTGATCCTTTTCTGTTTTTTTTTTATGCAGAATAAAAGCTTGAGTTACGCAGATCTAACTTAATCCGATTCCTGACGTTCTTATCTACAAAATAAACAACACTGCCATGGATTTCAGTGTAATTCATCATTTGTTCAGAGGAAGGTTTATACAATATCAGACTCTGCTTTTCTTGTGTGAATAAATCTCCCGATTACTCAATCACGTCCCTGTCCAGGCCTGTCTAAAGCGTGAGGTGGATAGTTTTTGTGTGTCGGTGACAGCCACCAGCAACACAGAGGCAGAACTTTCAGTGGGAAATAAATGCTGACTAATGTTATGCATCCCTGGATGAGGTCACGCCCGTCATTTTGAGAGACAGTCCAGCCGAGGACAAAGGACCTCTGTGGGCCAGATATCTGTGGTGATTACAGATGAGTATTCTTCCATTCAGACGCCATCTCTCTTTTTAATAATCTCCATTTTTGCCCTTTCTCATTCTAATTTTTCTCATTTTCTCCACACTTAACTTTCCCCTCACAATGTCTCCTTGTCTCTCCTCTGCCTCGATTTCGCTGTGTCTCTCCCTCCGGCCCACCAGACAGCTCACATCATCAACATCCACTAAAAGATCATTTCTATCCGAGAAAAGGTCAAAATGAGATCTCGAGGTTCAGCACGTTCCTCTTAGAAGCTGATTAAATGGAATCTCTACCAGCGACAAACTTAATTTAATTTATTTTGAACGTTTCCTTGAATGAAAGAAATATCTAAATTCACTGCATTTAAATGTGGAAGTCAATTTAAATCTTGGCATTTGATATAGAAAAGTTACATTTACAAAAGGTCTGTTTTATGTAAAACAGCTTTAACTTTTTGACAGTCTTTTTACATTATGGAGAAAAAAAAGCAGATAAAGAGAAATGTCAAGATGCCACTAAAAGAATATGTGATCAAGCAGAATTATTTCAATTTGGGTGGATCAGACCACGAGGACGTCATGAAAGACGCCCACCAACAAAACGAAGGGAAATTTTTGATGTCTGTCTCTTCATAGCACAGCTTCGCAGACCAGCTTTTAAACAGTTTAAATTGACATTTATTTGAACCTATTCCTTCTTCTATTTCTTTTTTTATTGCCTAGTTATTGTATTTTTCATTGGACGCTATTTGTTTTTAAACTGTCCTTTGGGTAGTTCGGGTTGTTGTAAGTGTGCGACATGCGTAAATAAACTTGACCTTGATTCTGTTGCTAGTACGGATTAGATTTTACAATGCGAATCAGACTTTTTTGACATCCCTGAAGAAATATATGTACAATATTTTCAGTAATAAATACAAATGAAACTTTTTTTTTCATAACACTGGGATGCAATGCCCAAAGCCATTAAAGAACAGCTCTGTAATGTGTACTTTGGACATTGTGCTGAAAGATCCAACCCCTTCGAACCTACTTTTCTAACACTGGGTAAGATATTTTACTCTACAACTCTTGAAGATCTTTTTAGTTTACCAGTGCTTTGATAAAAATTAATGCCACTAGTACAGATACAGCAAAGCAGCCATAAAGCACGTATATAACCCTTCCCTTACCATGTTTTATTATAGGACATAATTTACTTATTGGCTAAGTTTTGTATCTTCTAAACAACTGCCTTCTTTATATGGATTGGTTTTGTTGTTGCTGTTCAATCATAGTGGACATTTTATTGCAATCTTTGATCACATAAAAATCTTTTAAATATAATAAATGACAATCATTCTGACCAAGGCTGTATATACTCAAAGTATAGATTTAAAAATGAAAATTATAGTGCACACGACACAATGCACTTGTCTTGTGATTGGGAGTTTTTCATTTGTAGTGGGGTCCCGCTGGATGACTAATTCGCAAGAAGTGGTCACGTACTATAATGTAATATCGCCAGCTTGTAGGAGTGGTCAAAAGGTTTTTTTAGCCAACATAAGGGGAGACAGCACCGCTCAACTTGGGAAGAGATCAGAACGGTTTTTGTTCCAAGTGAATAAAATGGAACACATAATGGTTTTAGCATTATGAGTTATTGTATCTTTTATATATTTTATTTTAAAAAATAATATTTTTTTTATGATTTGTTGGCTGCACGGTTGCATGGTGGTGTGGTGGTTTGCACTGTTGCCTCACAGTAAGAGGGTTCTAGGTTCAACTCCCGGCTGTGGCCTTTCTGTGTGGAGTTTACATGTTCTCCCTGTTTTATGCGTGGTTTCTCTCCGGGTACTCCGGCTTCCTCCCACTGTTAGGTTAATTGGTGTCTGTAAAATTGTCCTTAGGAGTGAGTGTGAGTGTGTGGCTGTTTGTCTCTGTGTGGCCCTGTGATGGACTGGCGACCTGTCCAGGGTGTACCCTGCCTCTTGCCCATTGACTGCTGGGATAGGCTCCAGCTACCCCGCAACCCGACCAACAGATTCAGCGGGTATGGAAAATGGATGGATGGATGGATGAATGGATGGGTTTGCTGCACTTCTACTTAGATATTCAGTTAAGACTTTTTGCTTTTAATGGTATGTTTGTACAGTCCCATGTGGACACTTACTGTCATGGTCTGGTCTGAATTTTTGTGTATCTTGTCCAATCGTGTTATTCCCTGTAGGAACTGTGTTGGAGAAACAACCAGCTGCTCACCTAGATCCCAAACTGACCTTCGCTTGTGTGAATACCTGCACACTGTTTCTCGCCTGCACCCACAGAGTCCCTATGAGCATTCCTAGAACCCACGTCTCGTGTCCTTTACTTGTCTGCCCGTCGGCTGCATCACTGACGCCTCTAAGCGCAATTGGACCATCCTCAATTAACTTGGACTTTACTTCCGGTTCTCAGTCTGCTCCTTGGGTCCAGTGAATTTGCCTTGTGACACTTACAAGCTGAAAAATGTAGATGCGCCACCCACCAACCTAGATAAACAAAGAAATAACTGACGGTCACATAACCAATCATTTCTGCCCCTTAGACTCTGTGCAGGTAAACATCTGTGTTCTGTGCTCATTAGTCACTGATCCAAATATAACTAATTTGGTTACATATTATTCATTAAATACTGTGTTATTAATCATATATATACAGAGAAGACAGCTAATGAGTTTTTGGCTGAAGTGAAGCTGGACGCAGCTGTTGGCAAGAAAGTTTACCAACTAACTAATTAGTTTATTATATGAGACATAACAGTATTTAAATATAGCTTCATGGCACTGTACTAGTGTAAATCATTTCTGATGTGGGTTTTAGTATTTCTAATTTCTTTTGAAGCTCCAGACTCCATAAATCTGAATGTTGGAACTTAAATGGCCTCAAAAAGCCAACTAGCGCAACAGGACACCATTAGTCCTTTTGTACGCTTTCTTTAGTTTAGTATCCCTGGCAACTGCTGTACCTGTGAGACGCTGATTGAAGTTATTTTCCTCTCTGCCAAGCCGATGAGAACTCAACATTAACAGGCCATAGGGTTGCATTGTCAGCACACTAATGAAGCCAGTGTGATCCTTTTTTCTTTTTTTTCTTACAAAGTGTCATTCTGGATTATGGCCATCATATGAGGGTGAAAGTAGGTCTGTATTAATGCCTCAGTGAGACCAACCAGCATGCGTCCATGTGCTCTGGCCTTCCCCCTCTGCACTGACATATCCGCAACACACTGTGGATACATGTGGAGCCCCGGCGCCTGCACGGCCCGGGATCCCCGCTGTCATAGCACCGCCCAACTGACACTGGAGTAATTTCATCTGACAGGTAACTTAGCAAAGCTTTGGTCCGTTGCAGGCAGCAGACCAAATGCTGGAGGATTTTGTTGGGCCTGTCAACCTTGTTTTCAGCTCGGGGCGACATTACCTCACAAGATTTAGATATGCAGCCAGATCCTGATAGTCTTTGTTGTTGTTTTTTATTTTCTCTAAATCTCTTGAGAACTTTTAAACATCAGATACAGAGGGCACTCTTTGCATTCTGAAAAAGAAAAGCCTTTTATTAACGCTTCCCCCCGTTCTCTGGCCTGCTTGACATATCAGTTATGTTACAGTGCATCCTTAGTGTTCGGAGATAAGACAGGACAAATGAGATGCTGTGGGAGCCCCTCGTGACAGCCGACGGGGGTCACAGCCGGCCAGCCGCTCCGCCATTAAACGTCTGACACATTTATTGGATGTGGAAAATGAAAATATCGACAGATTTAA
Organism: Odontesthes bonariensis; assembly: GCF_027942865.1. Lineage (NCBI taxonomy): Eukaryota > Metazoa > Chordata > Actinopteri > Atheriniformes > Atherinopsidae > Odontesthes > Odontesthes bonariensis. The sequence goes on along the minus strand of NC_134529.1, from coordinate 22,045,953 downwards.
CTCCAGGGTCACAGGCTGTAGGAGAGACAGGTTGACTAAATGACTCGGACACCTGCAGAATGGAGAAGAATCCGCCACTGTGGAAAGAGAGCTCGCCACACTCATAACCAGTGCTGTCATTACACGACTGTCTCATTAGGCCTGCGACAGGTGTACGTAATCAAATGACAGGTGTTGGTGATTATACAACAGCGACATGGCCAACAAGCGCTGTTTGTGGCCATGTGGCATATTGAGGGGGACAATGCGTGAAATGTCATGAAATGTAATGAAACGAGATGAATTTTCCCATAAGCGCTGCTTCCACAATGTGGCAGGCATCAGCTCACAAATCCAGGCCAGTCAAGGCTGACATGTTCCCCTCTCCCATACCTTCGCTCCATCGAACCTAATCATGTTTTAGCGCATTTCAGAAATATTCATTTTGAACACACCACCATGTTGTCAGTTTCTTTGTCAGTTTGTGGAATAACACAAAAATTCAAGAACAATTTCTATAAATTAAACCTATCCAATCCACCACTGGGCAAGTGCTTTCTTGACATTTATTATTTATGTTTGCATTTTTGTCTTCATTTGACACATGACAGCAGAAATTGTAAGACAGATGACATGTCAACAAGCCAGCATTGAAGCAAGGACACTGTGAGCATCCCGCACGCTTTGGGTGATAAATCTAATCATTCTTAACATATTTTCACCACCTCCGTGATTGAGTCAGTGTGTATATCAATGCATTGTCTGATCCAGATTTGCTACTACTTCAGAGCCACTGAATAATGGCTTCCTTGATTAAGAATGTACTAATGTAATATAGAGCATGCATGAACACATTTTGTACTATGACAATATGAAGTAAACAGTTGCAGAGCGACAATGCAAGGAGAAACAACATTTTCTTTTCTCAGAAATTATTACATTATTGATGTGAAAACAATAACATAGTTTGTATAAAGTAGAGCGGAAATATGACTTATGTAGAACACATCCACCCCCATTCACCCCAAACATGAGCCCCTGATGTCTGTAGTATCTAATGGCCCTGTCACACTGTTGAGTATGAGAGAAGCGTATGAGTTGCGTATGAAAATTAATAATATAATTTTCATACGCACGAAAAGTCCTTGAAAATAAAGAATTGTGCGTATACTTACCGTATTGAACCTATGAGTAGCTTATGGTCAGCGTATTGACAGCGTATGGCCAGCGTATGTCAACGTATGAACAACGTATAACCAGCGTACTCTGCGTATGACTAGCGTATGAGTAGCATATGAACTGCACATGCCCAGCGTACGTTTCAACGCGCCTATATCAGCAGCCTTTCCACATTGCTCCATTATTGCAGTAGACGACGCGCTATCAACATCTCTCGAGACATTCATCTCGTTCATGCCTCCCAAGAAGCAATCGTAGTTTGCCCGGGCCCTGGGCCGAGGAAAAGGCAAAAAAACACAAGAATCATTCTCACCCAAACCTGCTGAAATGCCTGATGCACCTGCGGCTAATGAGTTACATACTTCTGAGCGATCAAGATCCCCAACTCCTCCTCCTGACCGCTCCCGTGAATCGTCGGTTGCCTCAGATATGTCAGTTGCCGCCTCCATCTCCGCCCGTCTGACGGAGATGGAGGCGGCAGACGGGCGGAGGCTATAAATACGCTAGCTGTACGGTACACCTTCATGCCAATGTATGGCTACTTATGTCCAGCGTTCTCGACCTATCAGTAACGTACCTATATCGTACCTCTAGCGTATTCAGCGTATGCCTAGCGTATGCTTAGCGTATTAACCATACGCACAAGAGTTTTGAGCATGTTCAAAAATGTATTTCTGCCTCAGCGTATGCCAACGTATACCAGAGTGCTTGAAACGTATACAACCTATGCCTAACGTTCCCCTAGCGTATGTCAGCGTATACCAGCGTATGAGTGATAATTTTCATACGCTGGCATACGCTAGTGCCATACGCAACAGTGTGACAGGACCATAAGAGAGAATAAAAGAAAAGAAAAGAAGGTGAAGATGCTGGCAGCTGGGTTTAAAGGAAAAAGTCATAACAGTGGCTTACAAAATGGCTAACCTGCAGTAGAAAGAAAACTAGACGCTGCCGCCGAAGACCACAAACGAACCTTGGAGTGGCTGAAAGTATTTTATGAAAAGTCCAAAAACTTTCCGTCCCACCAGGATATCTTTTCAAGGTTTAGACTATGTGTTGGATGTATTCAGGGTCAGATGTGCATTATCCTCACCAGTAGTCCCAGAAAGGCTTTTTTTCTCTCCGCATTCCTCAACTTGAGGTCCAATTTTACTCAGTTCTTTTACTGCAGGGCCTTTTTTCTTTTTTTTTTTATACCCTTGCCTTCAATGAAATTAGATGTGAGGCAATTTATTCGTGCCTCGCACAGAAACGTATGTGCTATAACTTTTACTCTCCTGCCATGCTCAGTTTCATTTTTATCTTCGATACCATCTATGTTTCATAACCTGGCAACCTAAACAGCTTATCAATAATTTATAACCTGTCTGTAAGGCATTACTAAACAGATGAAGGAATACTTTTTTCAAAGGCTGCCAGGTATGAACAGTGCCTCGGCAAAAGATAAGCTCTGTCTGACATCTAACAGAGTATGTTTAAAAGAGAAAAAAGAAGACCTAAAAATTCTGTTTGGAGGCTTGTTTCTTATTTGTCTGAGCGGTGCATTTTTAAAAAAATTGTTTTTTACAGAAATGATCTTAAAATTAGAAGCTGAAGAGAGACTGTATGCGATACTAAGCTATACTCACTGCGTTCCACTTCAGCTGTTATGAAAAATAGGACCACTTTTATTGCAGTTGCTATTCGGCTCGGTGAAAATCCTGCAATCCATTGTTTACACCGAGAAAAAAAACTCCACAGGTATCAAACTATTGGTAACATGGGATTGTACACAATCTCTTCTTGTTATTACAGAACAATCAATGTTTTACAGAAAGCGGGGGGGGGTAACTGTATTTTAGCCAGAGGAATTAGAAGCTCCTACAGTGCTGATACAACTGAGGAAGCAAAGCACACTGAGGCCACAGGCAGAGCAGAGGGGGGCAGGTTCAGTTGGAGGTTGTGGTGGTTGGAAGGGAGGGAGGGAATTAGGGGTGGGGAGGGGGTGGAGGAGTGACAAACACTTGGGTACAAATCAATAACCTGCATGCAGTGATAAATCCCCCCCCCCCCCCCCAAGTTCCAATGGCTGACTGGCCCTCACATCCTCACACCCAAAACAATCTTGGTCCCTTATGTCACAACAGACAAAAGTTATCTCTGCCATAGATCACCATCTCTCTGACGCGTCGTTTTGAAGCATCGCTAAAGGAGACAGAGGATCCTGGGGTTGGATTGAACTATGTGAGGTAGATATGTAAGGAGAGCAAATGTAGCTTGTCAGCAGAGGTGGGTAGAGTAGCCAAAAATTGTACTCAAGTAAAAGTACTGTTACTTCAGAATAATATGACTCACTAAGTAAAAGTAAAAAGTAGTCATCCAAATAATTACTTGAGTAAGAGTAAAAAAGTGCTTGGTGAAAATACTGAGTAAATGTTGAGTAACGTCTGATTTATTTGTTAACACAAGTATTCAATCAGACGGACAAAAATACAAAATAGTCATCTTTAAGCAAATTAGAGGTCATCCAATTGATAAAAATAAATTAAAATGAATTAATTAATTACAAAATAGCTTAAATTAAAAATAATCCAGGTAAATTCAAGAACTTCAAGAAAAAATAAAAGAGACTTAGGAAATGTTTAAAACATATGTGACCCATATGTAACCTAAAAAAACAAACATTCGTCTATCCATGGGGGAAAAAAACGAATTTAGGAAACTTACCGCTACATGTTTCCTCAAGTTAGATGTTGAGAGTTTCAAATAAGAAGAAAAAATCTAATTACTGCAACAATATCATTTAATTTTTTTCATTTCATTATATTTTAAGAGAAAACATTTGTATTGCTGTCACTGTTTCGTTGTATGTAGAAATGATTAACTAATGAGTGTGATGCTAACATACACGTAAGAAATGTATTGGAAGATTCTTTAAATAGCAGACCAACTGGTCACAGGTGGGGGTGTCAGGATTGGGTCTAAAAGGGACAGCCACCAAAGCTCAGCGCTTCCACAAAAGGCTCATCATTCTGTGCAAAACTTTGTTGGAGAATCATCGGTCAGTTCCAAAAAAAATACAATCTCAATGCACGATTACAATAAGCCTTTGTCTTTGAACATCTATCGTTCATAATATTGTGAAATGTTAGGGAGTCTGAGGAAATCTTGGCGCATAAAGTCCAAAAACATAAAAACACGGCTGGATGACCTTGAGAAACTGCCATGAAGTATCAATAAAGCTATTAATAAAGCCACATGGGCTTAGGAGTATCAGGGAAAACTATTTCCTCTCATTATAGTTCACCGCTGCATCCAGAGATGAAACCTGAAACTTATCATGCAAGAAAGAAGCCGTGTATCAACAGTTCCCTGGACGTCTGTTTTGTGGCCAGATGAGTTCAACGTTCTACATACCAAAGATGACAAAGACCATCCCGGCGGTTATCAGTGAAAGGTCCAAAAGTCAGCATCTGTATTGGTGTGGGCGGCGCCTCGGTATCCACAGCATGGATAATCTGCACATGTGTAAAGGTACCACATCAATGGCATTTGCAGAGTTGGAGTTTTTGGAGAGACACGATTTGCCATCGAGGCTGAGAGGTGAGTGGTTATTTCAGCCAGACAATGCCAGACTTAGTTTTGAATGACTTTCAACAATGTTGACTTATTAGACACAGAGTGCCTGTGCTTGAGTGGCCTGTCTGCAGTCCAGATATTGTCTCCTCTTAAAAATATATGATGCATTGTGAGGACAATCAAACAACAGCCGTGGACTGTTGAGCAGGTACAATCTTGTATTTAGCAATAATGATCCCAGTATCTTCTGAAAACTGTGACAATTACTATCTTTAGTTTCCAAACGATGAATAAATGTAATTAAAAAGAAGACTTGTATAACACAATGGTAAACATGCCTCTATCCCAACGTGATGAGTGTCTTTAAACTTGTTTATATTTTCTAAATACAGCTAAGTTGGTTAGTAATGACACTGATCATCACTTTGGACAAGTGTCTGTTAAATTCACACGTTCTGGCCACATCATAACTATTTCCGGAGTATAAAGGCTCGACTCTTTCACACCGACCTGCGGTGACGGATGGAAGAGGCTTTGTAGTGGGAGCAGAGATTGGGCCAGGCGACGGTGATGTGTTGATCTGTCCAAACTCATTGGCTCATCCAGCCTTCATCCAAACCAGAGACAAATTCATGAAAAATAGACGAGTAGGTTTGAAATTCAACTCAGGGCTGTTTGACATTATTCCTCTGCAGGTGTCAGCTATCACTCTGCCTTGTTTGGACCAAAACACAAAAGGCACCTTAACGCGGCTGAGCTGGTCCAGTATTGTCGGTATCAAGTCGTTTGACTTGGGCATGTTGATGTATTAGCAGTGTCATCATTCAAACAGTGTGTGGGCTTTGGTGCAAGGCCACGGCACAAGCAGCTATTTGAAAAATCAATAGGAGCCGAGCAGTTTATACGTATCTTTGGAAAGGATCAGCTCGGCTGCAAAGGGTTTCACCAGCAGGCAGGAACATTTCATTTCACCTCGCAAATTGGGAGGTAACTAACATCATAAACTACCAGGAAATACAGCGTTATCTTTCTTTTTTAATGCAAAAAGCTCCCAATCATAAATTTGCAGCTCTATCGACACAGAATAAACTTGCATGCAACAACTGGTGAGCAGTGTAGCTCACTGAGATAGACGCTGCTGTGTTTTCAGGAATGATATACTGTTCTACGTTCTACGGCTGATGCATTTTTTATGTCCAAAACCAGAGGGGCTTTCTCTTCTCACCTTCAATTTTGAAAGTGTTTACTCAGCAGCAGTCCTGAGAGCTGATAAAATAAGTTAGAGCAGCTGAATTAAAAATGACTCTTCAGTGTGGAATCTGTCCCCAAAAGAGTTCCCCGCGGCACAGATTTCCTTGTCGTAATGTGATTGGAGAATAAAAAAAAAGGTCTCGCCTCACCAATAAGTGCTGCCTCGGAGCAGCTGCTGTTCTTTCTTCTTTTACTCTATCTCTACATTCCCGTTGTGTGCTTTTGCTCCAGGTTCCTTCTCTTTTGTCTTAGCTTAAGTGCAGGAAATCCATATCTGATGGATATATATGCACTGAAATACATGGAAAACATTTCTGTGACACTGCAACAGCACATAATTTTTTTTAAATGCATGAAAACATATATTGTGTGGAATAGACGAATGAATTAATAATTTATCAAATTATTTATAAAATAAATTAAAAATAAACATATTATTAGCGGTTAAAAAATACAATTTCATCTTTCTTACTTTTTCACTTGGCGCTATTTTCTCTCCCTTCGTATCACTGCGTGCTGCCACCTGCCGATAGCTGCGCCTGTTACGGTGTTTGCTGCTCGGAAGCAGGGGACTGCTCGGTCTGCAGTTCGGTCTGCGCGGTCTACCCCGTGAAACAGTGATACGAAGGGCGAGAAAATAGCACCAACTGATTGTGAGGTCTGACTTTTTCCTGCACAACGATTTTGTGATGCAAATGTATTACTCTTTTGAACACATATTGTTTTAAGAAGCAAAACGCTTTATTTTTGCAACCCCAGCCAACTAGCCGGACTACCTTCGTCAACGCCAAAACGAGGCCGGAACTCGGCTCACGGGACGCAGCGAGGGGTAAGAAAATGGTCATAAATTATATTGCTAATATGGGATGTCATACAGCTTCATGTCAAAAGAGGTCGAACTATCCCTTTAAGGTTGGAATTAGGTTATGGTTAGGTTTTAAAGGTTAGGGTTAGGGATAGGCATCTACTTGTGATGGTTAGAGTAAGGGTCTGAGGAATACATTTGGCAATGATGTATCACTGCAAAGTTTGTGTGTGTGTGTCAGTCTCTTTACACTTCCATAAAGCTACTTCAGTTAGCCCTTGGCTACACTGTAGAATACAGACGTGTCATAGAAGTGATTAAGAGTTTGTAATGAAAGATTTGTTTCACTGCATTTTTCCCCCCACGTAGCTCTATCAAAGCTAATGTAGATGATGTATAAGTTGATGCTCTGACTTCACAGTTAACTGACACTTCTGTAAAACAAAAAAGAAGAAGAAGGTAATGTACAAAATCTCATTTTAGGTGTCACTCTTGGCACCTAATAAAACACACATTTGGAAGAGGAGGAGTGATGTTCTTCTGCTGGTTCATGTCCCAAAGATGGCTGCCCCAGGTCAATGTTGTGCCTCGAGGGGATTTCACAGTGAACAAGATAAATCTCATGTTAGCCTGAACGTGTGCTGCCTGCAGGAAGCTAGCTTTACTTCTGTGAATTATTTACAATGATGTATAGGCCCCGCTGCCGGGAGGCTATTCTGTTTTTGGCTACAAACTCATATCTGTTTTCCAAGACATATCCGTCACTAGGAGAAACTGGGAAAAAAAATAGGTGGACATGATATATGTTATTACCTCCTTTTTTTGTGCAGGGCGCTCTAACACCTGAAAGAGTGGAGCTCAAGCAGGATTTCATAACACACTTATGAGGATTATAGACTCCTGAACTCAGTAAGACAGAAAACTAAATAGGAACAGAAGAAAAATGAAAGCAGGTTGATGTGTGCCTGTGGGTTGGTGCGTTCATGTGCATTTCCAAGTTTACTTCTAGGTAACAAATCATAACAGATATTTAATTTGTCATCAAAATTTATCATATGAGCATTTTATGAGAATCTTAGAGGCATTCACTTCACCCCAAGTAAAGAGCCAATGACCTCTCATCATAGCTTTCATAATGTAAAGTATTTTCATTTGTAACTATATGTTGTGATGGGACAGTACACACAAATGGACCAATAGGCTATGAGATGATTGCTTTTATTTGATGGGTCAGATAGATTGCTTTACTTTATTTTCATCGGTTGGTTATAGGCACATTGTACAACCCCATCAGAGAAAAAGATTAGCTCTGGATTAGATTAGGTCCGGATTGGTGCCACATTCGTGGCAGCCTGCAGCAGTAGCTCTGGACATATTGTATCTTTCTTTGCATCTTCTTTAGATTTTCTAATGAACTTTTATCTGTCGGAGCACAGAAGGTTTTTTTGTGCTGGGTTGGATGCCGTGCTGCTGGAATGATTTCTGATGGTGACTTTTAAGCCTGATTTATAGTCATCCGGGAAAGGCCCTCTCCGTCGACGGAGACTCTCCCGGAGACGTTCTCCGTCGCTTGCGTGCTTCTGCCAAAATTCCTATCTATCCGTCGAGTCGACGGAGACTCGCAGAGACCGCAAGGGTTGTAATTGGTCGACTAACAACATCCTTTCCGGAATCACTTTTCCGGTTTAGCTCCTTCCTCTCAGAACAACGACACCGCCATTTTTGAAAGAGTTTACTGTGTGCCGGTCAACATTTGGTCAAAATTATTTGCATTTCAAAATCAATAAGCTCCAACTCCAACAACAGTCTTCCTCTCTCGGTCGCCATCGTTCACTGTGAGGGGTGGAACGGAGCCGGGAGGTAAACAATCAATCAACGACTTTCGCGATAGACGTCGCGAGATTAGCTCGTCTAGCGAAGCGACGCTTACTGATCGGGAGGTGAATTGCCTTGCGTATCCGACATCCCGACGGAGAACTTCGAAAGGTTTAATAGCCTCTGCGTGACCACGGAGTCAGATTGGCGGATAGCGACGGAGTAGCATACCGAGGCCTTTACATGTGCTGCATAACAATGACAGCACGAAAGTTTGTTTGCATGTGGAAGCAGCTAATTGAGCATTCCAAAGCCTACCAGTATGCAAAGCCTGGAATAAGACAGATACAATACAAACTGAAAGAGAACATGTCTAGGATGCAGAGCAGGAACAAACTGGAGAGAAAGGAAGGAAGGAGTTTTCAATCATTTCGTCCCTTGATCATCATGGGAAATGTGTGATAGAATTGATGGGCTTGGGGTCAATGATGGAATATGAGGAAGGTTATACTATTTTTTTCCCCCAAAACAAGGCTGCAGGAACAATTCTGCCACCTCTCTACTTATCTATAAAACTATACGGACAGACAGAGACTGGAGACAGAGAGGTAGCAGTAAAGGAGGGATTACAGTGCTTGTTAACAACAGATGGTGTAATCCTGGACTTATTACTGAGAAGTAACATCTCTGCACCCTAGCTGTTAACCTGTTGGTTGCAAGTTTCTATCCATACTGTCTACTGTAATTCCACCTGTGTTACCTGCTGACATCACAATCCATTCATGACGATCTCGGAAGTTTTCAAACAACTTCAACGTTCTAAATTTTGTCAACAGATTTTTACGTCTATTTTGTTCTCTGGGCAGTGACAATTGCTTCTCTAAGATCATTAATTATGTCTTTCCTCCTTGGCCTTGAGTTAATGCACACATGAAATTTCCAGATCAGCAGACTGCCAAAACATACTTTTACAAAAGTGGTCACACTTTCCGATAATCAGTTAATAAAGTGCATTTGATTAGCAGCTCCTGGCTACGACATACCCTTTCAATTCTGATTGTGTCATGAGGCGTACTTTATTTTTCCCAGGCATATAAACATGTAATGCAGTCCGTGTTTTGATCATGTGATGGTCTGTGCGGAAATATCTCTTAACAAATTGTTTGAAATGTGCCTAAGAAAAATCTGAATTTGAAGTGCCACGTGGCCCTATCACCATACCAAAATGAATTGGTACACACTTTACCTGACTCCCGCCCTCTGGTATTCGCATACCATCTGGGACGAGCCCACAACCGACATGATTTCAAATGGGGCTATTTTTTCTAAAACTCGTGCATGTGATTGGATGAAGAATCTGTCCGTCATCTTGACTGACATGCCACTTCAGCCACTCCCAATGACTCAACCCGTGACGTAGCTCAGAGCTTACCTGACTCCCGCCCTCTGGAGCATGAATGGGCGGCCATAACGCCGCCCATTCATCCAAAGTCCCACCCAGCGATTAATGATTGGCTCTGATTATTTTCTAATCGGACGAAACACATATGACTCCCAGGCTCCTCAGATGGATGTGTGAGGAAAGGGAACGCCCCCGCGTGTAGTTGGTGAACGCAGCCAGATGACGTGAGTAAGGTTAGTACACACTAGCCCTTTGGCATGAATGTACTAAACAAGGGATAGGCCAAAATGGTGGAACCAAACTGGAATTGGTTCCTTTGAGTGTGCTGTAAGAGCTGTATAGTTAATGCATAGACATGACACAGAATGTTAACAACTTCGTTCTGGCATCACCATTTTTCAAAGACGGTGCTGCCAAGAATGTGTGGATATTTTCAGCGGACCCAAGGAAACTGAATGTAATTGTCTTGTAATTAGCAAAGTTAGTGCAGTTACAGAATAGAGATGAGTATGGCTGGCTTTTAAAGTACAATGTCAACCAAAGTATATAAAGCAGCAAATTCATTACACTGAAAAGGAATAAACTGGATAATATTAAAAGGGAGTATAAAAACTTATAGCGACGCCCAAAATAACTTTGGGGTCGCTAGAAATGGCACAATTAATTATGCAAGTCTAAATAGAGGTACACTACAAACGAAGGACCATCTGGGTTGACCACAGAGATGCAAATATCCGCTCATTTTTCTGTTCATTCACCGGGTTGCCAGCCTTGGTGTGCTCATCTCCAGCCAAGCTAGTAGCTGATCCAAGTCGCTGGGTCAGACATTCAAGTTGCAAACCAGGTGGAATGAGCAATTGGCTAACTCAGAACACAATGCCACCGTATCAGTAGCCAGCCCTGGCTTATCATTGCCAAACTTCTGCAAAGATATAGCCTCTGTTTTAAGGCGCCATTTATACACAAAGTTTTACTGTGCTGTATTCCCGCTCTTTATTCGCCTGCATATTTGTTTCAGTATGGAGCAAAATTATCATGGATTTTCTTTTCCTACTCATTAAAACGTTCTGTTCATTCTGATGCAGTCGCACAATTTAGTTACCGACACTGTAAAAAAGGGAAATTAGGTCACATAAATTTGAAGCACGAGCTGTTCCCAGGAAATACAAAGGCAGTCTTTAGCTTTATAGGTTTATCTTCCAACCTGTTTGAAGTCGGGATTCCAGGTCATTGGCATTCAAGCACAGATAAGCAACAGAGATGGTTACTTAGTGTCTGAAGGTGACTGACGGCTCCAATTAAAGTGAATTTTGTGAGCTAACTTTAAGAAGTGGATATCGATTGATCTTGTTTTTTTTTTTAAATCCTTCATGTGTGTGATTGAAACTGCTCAATTCGTCCAGGTTTCCTGGCTCGAATTTGAGTTTTTGTAAGCTCCCAGAGGACAAATGTGCCAGTTTGAAGCCGAGATCAAGAAGGCTCGGCTGAATAAAAACAACACAAAAATGCATTTCGCACTGAACAGTTTCCCAGTGTTCCAGTAGCGATTGATCGCAATTTAAAAGACTGGACAGACTGTTCGAGATCTTGGCGAGGCAACAAAATAAAGACATGTTTGGAACAATGACTTGTTCCATCTTGAGGTTTTTCTTTTGAAGCACCGTCCAAATATCAAATATGTCAAAACTGTAAGCTGTATTTACACAATGAATGTAATAAAAAATAGGAGAGCAGAGTTGTCGGAGTAGGTATACACCGCTTTAAAAGCACTTCTCTATTAAGGTCAAGATGAGTGTGCCAACTTGGAGAAAGTGGAAACAACTGGTTTTCACTGAATTCTTATTTTAGCACCAATCTTGCTTTCAGTTAAAGTTCCCATGGCATGGTATAGTAGTGGCGCTTTAAATGGGCTTGCGGAGGCTTCAGGATGTTATACACGCAGGCGTTCTCAAAATTAACCCGGAAAACGCAGATTTGGCCTCTTAGAAGAAAGCAGCATTTCAGCGCTTTCTCCAGTGCCCTGTTTTCCTAATGAGAAGCAAGGAGGAGCGCGAGGGGTGTGTCATGGCTGAATGGGGGCGTGTCTGATTCATCTGTTTTGGCTACGCGCATGTTAGCTGCTAGTAGAAAAAAAAATAGCAGGTGAGCAAACCATCGTACCGTTCGCCTTCGACCCGGAATCGGACCCTGAAGCTGAGGCTCAGGCAGTTCAGCAACAAACTGCAGATCAGCAGCGCCTTCAGCAAAACGTCTCAGAATGGTGAGTTTGAAATGTTATGTCTGGAAACGTTTATAGTTGGGTTGGTCCGAACCACTGAGGTGCGCAGATACTAGCAGTCGCTTAGCCTACGGTAGCCTAATTAGAGCAGAAATTGTAGTCACTACATCAGGACTACCTAAAATATTATTTTTGCTTACAAAACGTATAAGTTCCCAACTTATTTTGCAATGTGGGCACGTATTTGCAGTGCTAACATTAGTGAGTATGGCTGCTGGCATCTCCAGTCTCTACACCAAGTAACTTTCTCAATGTCGCCTTGCATTGTACAACAGTAACACTGCCAAAGTATTTCCCATAGTACACATTGCCAACATGTTATGACAAACAACTGTAATAAACGCCGGTGGGTAATTTCATGAAAATTGCAATGGACTTTTTACCCCCACAAACACTGTCCTGTTTGGCAAATGATTCTCCACCCGCTTATGATCAACCCAGTGTTGACATAAGGGGAGCGATTTATAACCAAGTTTTCTAGACAGGTTTACATGCTATAATATACAAAAAAAAAACATACCTCATCATATCCTGACCATGTGCTGGATCCAAAGTGTAACTACACGAAGTGAAACTTATGCTACATATTTCTGTGTACACCTTTTTAGTAGCCTGTCTTCACTGGGAACAGCCAGCTGTTCGTTGCCCATGTAGTTATACAGCAGCCTATGGCATGCAAAAAACATGATAGTATTCTGACCAGCATGTAATTATTCTCCATGCTCACCTGTTAACTCATTTACTTGCCACTAAAGATGTTTCATTGTTATATTTGCCGGCATTACCTGAAAACAGAATATCATTACACTGCCTTTTTTTTTAATAATAGGTGTCAATGTGGAATTTGCGAGACAATGCCCACAGAAAGGGAGAATAGATGCCTACTTGTTCCTGAAATGAGACTTACCATGTCTAGTTCTAATCTTTATTAGGTCACAGCACTACTAGGAGAAGTGGCGGGAGAGCCAGTATGTATGGTGGATCATCCAGGGTTTGAGCCGGTCTGTCTCAATGTATATTCGCTACAAACCGCTGGGCGAGTCTACAGGCACCATTTTGGCAGTTTACGCCTGAGAAGAAAGCATCGGTAAGCGTTATAAAATAATTACTCATAGCCACATACATAGAGTTTACAGTATACCCACCCAATAGAGCCTGATAATTCAACTATGCAGACAGTATGAAGAGTGTTTGTAGATTTATTTACAAGACATTATTAAAACACAATCAAGAATAATCCATAGGAATATGTAAATATGTACAACATAGCAATAACAGAAGAACAACAACATTCTCTGCAAGTGTCATTTTTTCTATCTGTTCTTCCAGGCGCTTCAGGTATTTGGCCTACAGGCAATTCCTGGCGTGGTGCTGGGGCTTTTTGGGTCGCCGGATCAGAGTGGTCATTTCTGCCTGTGTGGTCCTGCGTATCCGTGCCGAGTACCCCGATGATGAAGGACACTACACCGGGTTTAGACTGCCTCACGTGTGAACCTTGACAGGAAGCTGGCGATGACCTCCTCCTTGTCTGGCCTGTTGAACTGCGCCGACAGGTCTTCAGGGACACGGATGGCCAACATTGCATTGGTGTATGGCGCAGGATTCACAAAGACTTCGTCAAAAATTATGTCCATCAGGACATCCACATACCCTTTTCACACAGAACATTTATACATTCACGCGCACACGCACAACATTTGTATATTTCAGTTAGTCATTTGTACATTTCAATGTTTATATTTATATATATTTATATTTGTTCTATATATTTATTTTTGTTTAGATTTCTATTTCTCACATTTTTTGTATTCCTATTTGTTGGAATTAAGTTCAGTAAATTTGATACAGGCAAAAGTAGTTCAATTCAATTCAATTCAATTCATTTTTATTTATATAGCGCCAAATACAACAAATGTTGGACTTGAATTCTTGAACTTTTGAGGTCTTACCAAAGGTTGGCTTAGTCTTTTGACGTTTGACATGCACTCTCCCTTCTTGGATTTGGGAAAGGAGATTTTGAAGAGAGGTACACCGTCTGCTGTCTGGGCCTGTGGTCGGTTCGCATTTTCATTAAAGTGGATCGCTGCCAAGTACAGTCTGAAAGTACAAGAAACAATGTGTAAACAGTGTTTCCCACAGAATTTTCAATTGTCATGGTGGTGTGGGTTAGCTGGTAGAGACACATGCATCATCATGGGAAAGCATATGAAAAGCTCTTTTCCAAAATGCTATAAAAGCCGTTCTCATTACTTTTTTTAAATCTGATTTCAAGACAGCATCAGGAAAAGTGATATTAGCTGAGATTCACATAACATGTTGAAACATTTAAATGCTGCTTTTAATGGTAGTAACAAATAAAACAACATTTTTGAAAGTAGGTATAAAGCATTTTGGAAAAAGCTTTTCATATATTGTGAAGTTTCATAGGAACTATGATCTGAAAACCCCCTAAAAGTATACATTTTTTTTGGTAAATCAAATATAAATTACATTCACAAGACAATCTTTTCAGGGGACCTGGTCTAGGTGTTTCGTGCCTTATAGTGCTGGAGAAACCCGGCTCAATAATGACATTTCAGACTACAAGAACTTTCAAGAACTACAAGGTCAAACATCTCACCTGCAAAGCATTCCAATATAGGGAAAGACAACATTCTTCGGTGCAAATCGGAGGATGACAGAATGGAAAGCGTCCAACGACGAGGTTTGTAGGTGGGGGCTGAGCTTTGCCACGTCATTCAGCGTTCTTGTGCTGGTCATCACCTTATCCACCTTGTCGAAGACTGGAGTTTCTGTAGACGAGAATTGTTTAGTCATTAGGGAAAAAAAACAGTACATAACTGTACATCAATGATCCCCAATAACTGTCTGAAACTGTAGCCTATAACAAAAATGGGAAAGTTTATAGCATAAGCTCTGTCTGTGGCCCAGTGATGGGCCAGGATACAGAAATAGCATGGAAACACATAGTAAACCCCATGTTACATACAAGATGCAGTTTTCGGAGAGAGAAGTCCGCACACTTAAAATCCTTTTTTGTTTTCTTTTATTATTTCATGGCTGGATTACATTTCTCCTCAGAAGACTGTTGAAGTCGAAACGTAATCCAGCCATGAAATGATAAAAGACAACAAAAAAGGATTTTAAGTGTGCTGACTTCTCACTCCGAAAACTACAGTCAGCCTTTGTCAGATATTTTACACATTTTAGTGAGGAAAGTAATGAAACATTACACAAAGGATAAGAGAAATACCAATTTTGAAACTACACTACAGTAACTATACTGAAAGTGACAAGTACATACATTCACTCTTGAAGAGGGGCTTCTTCAAAGATTTCTGAGTGGCTGCAGTCCTAGTGACAATGGGGTCAGTCTGGCAGGCAGCATCCCTGGTCCGGGATGTCTGGACGTGAGCACTTGATGTGCTGGCCAGTGAAGAGTGAACCTGATGCAGACAGAGAGCACACATCTCATGGTTCGAAAGCCGAGCATTACACTCGTGATAAACTGACGAGTCATGACAGATTTGAAGTCAAAACTGTGTTCGAATTGACAGAATAACGGTGTATGTTCGAGGGTAGTCAGCAAACGTTTGCTAAACATCCCTACCCTTCACCTAGCCACAACACCCGATCGCGTATCCCACACGAAAGACGCAGAAACGACTCGACGTAAACAAAAAAAAATACTAAAAGGTCACCAAACCGTAACAAAGGCTTACAAAATATAGTCACCAATCGAAAGAAAGGCTTACAAAATATGAATTGTTTTCGTTGGCCGTCATTTTCCGTGTAAGAGACAAGTATCTAGCTGCAGAACATGCCAATAACTAGACTTGCTTACCTAAGTATTCATGCTTTATGTAGTCCCCTACACGTAAGATACTTGGTCAAAAGACAAATGTCTTGTTTTACAACCAATTTTCCAAATCTAACCAGTTTAACAGAGTATTGGTTTTGTAGCGCAGTGTAGGATAAATACCTCCATAGCTAATGTTGGCTAGTTAGCTGGCACCCATAAAGTAGCTAGCGGCTAGGAAATAATTATGACTTACTTGATCGGTGTGGGTAGCTGATGGACTGGCAAGGCTTGGCACTGATCCAGGCTTCAACTTCAGGTGTAGGGCAAAACCTGCCCTATCCTGTCCCAAGTTGTGAAAGCATTCCTCTGTGAAATGTTTCGCGCAAACATTGACGCTCTTTGGGACATGCATGGGCACCTATCCCGCGTAAATTAAATTAAGCCATTCCGTTTTCAAAGGGTCAGAGGATGGAAGCGCAAACAGACTCTTCTCTTCATCTTCACATCCTGGCACAGTACATTTCGCATGGTAAAGTCGTTTGGAAGCCAATGCTGTATCTTCTGTCTTCAGTCGTAACTGGTGAGTCTTCTTCTTCTTTGGCGAGTCTAGGTCTACTCCACATGAGTTGGGCGGGTAAGGTAATACAGGTAGTTTACCAGCAGTGGGTGGAGACAGAGGGCGTGGCGGAGAGAGGGCGTGGGGAATTTTGATCAGCTCATCCTGGCATGACGTCAAACCAGGGGCCGTGAATCACTGAGACACTTGGACGCGGTCTTTTCAAAACATGGAGGAAATGCTGTACTGCTTAGTGAATACATTTCGCAATTTCTACCCACTGGGGTGACTTAAGGAGGCTAGAGGAACTCATTTTAAGGCTAAAAAACCTCTGAGAATGAAATTTTCATGCCATGGGACCTTTAAGTTATACAGTCCCCGTGGGCTGGTTTTATATTTCCCTGGGTCCATTTGTATTTGTTTTGGGTTTTTTTGCTAGCCTGACTACGTCATACTCACGATTCTAGTCAGAATGTGAGTCTGATACCGCTCAATAGAGATTTGAGTATGGGGCGTGTTTCAACCGAACCAGGAGAAAAAAATGCCTCTTCGCTCAATTGGATAGACCTACAACCAATCAGAGCAACGTAGTATGTGACGTAGATTAAGCAACACACACTTGTTGTAGGAAAGACGGCAAAAACATCTTTCTATCGATAAAAGCCTTTATCGCGTTCCTCTGTTCGTCTTTCAAAATGAATGCAATGTGGAGATCCTGTAGAACAGACTCGATGGCAGAATCTACACACCCTAGCTCTCCAGCAGCAGCCATGTTCAGCTCTTTAGTGACATACTCGATAATGTCCCTGTTGATCATCTGTCCATCATCGTATAAAGCCCGCCCTGGCAATCTGATTGGGTCAACCGATTCTTGGTCGGGCATAATGATTTCCCAACTGAGCAGAGCCAGACCGAACTTCCCGACCAAAACTTTTATGGGCGGGGCTAAGTTCGGCTGGCACCCAGGCTAGTTTTTTGCTTTGATATGTTAGAACCTTTATAGATGCCCAATTAGAAGCTATTTAAATTTTCCCTCTCCTTTTTAGCGTGGGTTTACGTGCACATTCCAAAGACACGCATGCTACATTTACTTCTGATTGTAAACTGGCTGTAGTTATGAGTGCAAGCATGGATCGTAGACTCTCTCTTTGTGTTATCTCTGTGATGGACTACCAACCTCTTCAGGGTGTACCCAGTGGATAGGCTCCACCCCCAAAAAAGATAAAGAAAATAGGTGGATTTGTCTGGCTGCCCGGTGAGTGGAGGTTTGATATTGACTTGCATCTTAAGTCTGTTTTGGTCTCCAATAACCCAAGGAAACACTTTCACACAATTTCAAAGCATTTTGCAACCATCACCACTGGTCACTGTCATCATGAGCATACAGTGCCCACTGGGATTGTATTAGAAGCCACTGCTGCCTGCTGTTTGGAATTAAAGAGGGTAAAAGTGCTGATACCAAAGAAGAGAGCTGCAAGTTTTATCAACAATTCTTATTCTCTGTTTACATGTGCATAAGGTGTCTTTTATGTGTTACAGGACATAACGGGAGCAAAATGATTCATAAAATTTGTGGCAAAAGATTTCTGATTTGATTTGCAGAGCACCACCTACAGTCTCAGAAAGGCAATATCAGACAGCTCAAATGTTCCATGTTGAACATTGGAGGAACATACCCTAATTTATAGCTAATGGGGCTTTACAGCTAACATACACATGTATGAGGAATCAATGAAACTAGAGGCTAAATGGCTTCGAGAAGTTGGCAAAAGCTCGAGAAGATACTTAGGGTGTTTTGCTTTTGTGGTGAAGATGGCCGACCTGACATGTTCTGTGTATGGCATCTTACTGAAAATGTGATGAGTGAAAGTTAGCAGTCGTGATCATTAGTTTGTTGTGTTTTGTCCTTTCGGTTTGAGGATAGTCTTGCACAATGGCAGAGGAGACTTAACAGTACTGCAGAACTGTTGGGTGAAGATGTAGGCGGGGCCATTTGAGCATATTCATATGATGCCATATGAATGAGTGGGAATCATTCATAGATTCCCTCTCAATTAGGAAGAAGATGCAGAGTCATACTACGACCAATATTATGGCCATGGGAGGGTTTTTGTGGCAAAAGCATCAAAATACACCATTTTTTTGTTTTTGGGAACTCTTAGTTCGTAGTAGGGCTGGGCGACTTAACTCCTTATTATCGCGTTAACTGGTTAATTATTTAACGCCAATAAATATTGAATTTTTTATTATTATTTATTATTATAATAAAAATTATTTATTTTTATTTAATTATTATTATTATTTATTTATTTTTGTAAAAGTCTGTTGCGGTCTGCTGTGGACTCCTCAGTCTCGGTGTGAAGCTCACGGAGCTAACCGGCGCTACTTCCTGTTTTACTTGTTTCAACATAAAAGCACGTATTTCAAAATAATTTTTTTTTTAAATTCTGCATTTACAGCC
The DNA here is from genome assembly GCF_027942865.1 of Odontesthes bonariensis. NCBI lineage: Eukaryota > Metazoa > Chordata > Actinopteri > Atheriniformes > Atherinopsidae > Odontesthes > Odontesthes bonariensis. Next base: position 22,026,867 of record NC_134529.1, on the reverse strand, counting down.
AAGTTGAATTGTCTTATCACCGTAGTAGTTCCACACCAGCAAGTCATTCAACGAAACAAACAGTGGAGCGAGGCTTCTACATAAAGACTACAGAAAAATGCTGATGTTAAAAGTGTGTTTGCACAACAAATGTTATGGCACTTTCATTCATATGGCAGTACATCTAAAATAAAACTAAATTCTAAAAGCTATACACTACTTCAGGATTTTTTGGATTTTGCATACAAATGCGATTAATCGTGATTAATCAGGGAAATCATGTGATTAATTAGATTAAAAATTGTAATCGTTGCCTAGCCGTACTTATTAGTTATGTGCATTTGTCACCATGAGTTTTGTCTTCCTGGTAAAAAAAAATGCTTCCATTTTTAATGCAAAGCTCAATTTGAATAAACCTTCAAAATCTTTAGAAAAAAATCATATTAAATTGGACCTTTGATAGAAATTTTGTTTTACCAAAACAAACAGGGGAAGAGACAAGACATAAATTAATTTCTCCCAAATCCCTTTCCCAGAGTTCCCCTCACTGCTGTGAAGCGAAGAGGTGGAGCTCTCGTAGCTGCGTTATGAGACGATAATGTGAGGAGATTGAGCAATCGAGCAAGCATGACACTGCCTCTGGCTGTGCTTCTTGATTACCAGTCGTTCCCCGCTTCTGTAACCTCAATGGGGCCCTTCACCATGGAAACTCCTCATCGCTCACTTCCCATTGCGGCTTATTATGGAGCCGCTGCCACAAGCGCTGGTCCAGGATCAGGTCAGCAGAGCCTTGGCACTTCAAAACACACACATCGCCAGTTATTAGGGCTGATCTTGAGTCAGACTACAAAGATAGTGCTATTTAAATATGTGCCAGTGTGCCTGAAGGTCTGATTGTGGTTTCACTATAATAAAATACAATTTCCTGGTGTGATGATTTTGTTGGGTTATGTATTTATGATTTGTACATTGATCCACTCAGATTATGTAATCAGGAGATAACAAATGCGAGCAAGGTTGGGGTTGCTTCAGATACTACTGTGCTAGCAGTGGGCTGGTATGGTTGACTCGTTGGAAAATTTAGATAGAGGCAGCTAGAGCTTTGATCAGTAAAACTCTTTAGGGGACGGAAGGGATTATTTAGAAATATTTATAGAGTATGTTCTCATGTTAAATAATCATAAACAATAATGCTAAAGATAAATATTGCGAGGTTCCTAATCCATATGAGTCATTACTTGTGGAGACAAAGTCAGCCACAAACAGGTCTAAAATAGATTTTCTGCTTTTGTTGCTCTTTTTGTGGCCTTTTCCTTTTTAATTTGAACAAGAAAATCGATTTTCTGCTTTAGTTGTTCCTTTTGTGGCCTTTTCCTTTCCAGTTTGAACAAATCTGGGCAGTAAGTTGAGCAGCATGGACTTCGTACAAGAGCAAAGATCTTGACCAAGGCTCATTTTTTGGACATAAACAACATGGGTTGACTGGATTCGCGTGAGAATTAGTAACCATACACAGCTCTTCAAAGTGGTGCGCTGGGACAAGCAGCGCTGAGGGGTTTGTCAGGCATGATTCCGAAGGTGACAGTGAGAAAACAAAAGTTCACTTCTCTGCTGCTTTGCTGTTAAAATGGGCCCCGGAAAGCCTGTGGGCAAAAAAGAAGATGAGAACTAAATACATCTGTATCCTAGACAACAAGTTTTATTGTCTTCACAGTTTACTAGTGCTGCTAAGGAGCACCATCAGCCTTAACCATACCTCCAAGCTGAGACACAAATTGCCTATGGTGCTGTTTTGTTCCAGCAGCCATCATACTTCACGCTTTAGCTTCCTGTCGGATAAACTGCAGTTTTATTCAGTCATAAGGCTGCAGAGGTGGAGAGTCTACGCTGTGTCCAAGATCAAGCCCACATTGATTTACAAATGCTCCAGAGAAATCCATAGAGGATTCACTTGCACTCTTTCGAATGTGTAGTGATCAGTTTCATCGTTAGGAATGAAAAGCAGGACACGTCACCGGTGGCACACGGGGGCAAATCTGAGCGAGTCTATCTTATTCAAAAGGCGTTTATATTCTTTATTTTTTCAGATTTATAACTGTAATGATCATTTTCTTTCCCGTGTATTTCAGTTTTTCTATTTTCTTTAAGAAGTCGTACAGAAAAGATCAGAGGCCAAGGGAGCTTAGAAAAGGAGGATTGTTGAAAAGAAGCAGAGCTGTGTAAAAATGTATGGTGTATCAATTTTTATTGACAACTACTAAAACCCTTTATTATGTGTTTTACTAGCTATATAAAAACTATGACCCCAAAAGGAATACTGGCAATTTTATCTAATGCAGGCCAAGGAGCTTCAGCAAACAAGAATGTACTAATGTTGACAATGGATGAATAAAAGTAAATATGACATATAAACATCTTCCCATTCTGACAGAGACAGTGTTCACTGTGCAGAGGTTATGAAAACAGATGGTGACCTCATCAGCTGCAGCATTCTCCAATCCACAAGTACTGTTTTTAAAGAAAATTCATGGAGGATCTTTATGATGAAATCTTTGTTGTAGCGAGTAACATGGTTAGACTTGGAGATACAACTTTAAAACAAGTTCTAAATAATACAGTTAACCAGCGCAGAGGGCTGATATGAACTATTAGTTCCCATGAAACAGATACAATTATGTTTTTCACAAAACATGGGGGGGGGGGTTCCAGGTCACTTCCTTGCTAAATACTCACATATGGTGCAGTGCAAGACATTTCATATTCATTTCAATTCATGTTTTTTGTTTATGCAGCATCGTTTACAAAAGGGCATCTCAGGGCATTACATTGAGATAGTAGGTTCAATGCAAGTTCAATACAATTCACTCCAGTCCGTTATAAATACATTTATGTCATGTAAGTTTATATAAAGTAACCTGCATCAAACCTTCAATTCAGTCCCACGAGCAGGCACCTCCAGCAGAATCAGACTCAGGAGGGCAGCCATTTGAGTTTAATTTCACGAGGCTTTTAAGAATGTCACCGGAACATTGGGAACGCACCGTAGTTTTCCAATGGACTTATTAGGTAACCCTGTAAAAGAGAGCCTAAACAGCCAGGAATCAAAGCATGAATGAACATCTTTCCGAGTTAAAATTTCAAGATGGAAAACAGGTTGTAATAACCTTATTAAGTTGATAATAAAATAAATGAATAAAAAGCACCCCCTTTCATCAAACTAATGGGGGTCTGACTGATGAATACAATTTTAGGTGCACTTACAGACCTTTCGGTGAAAAATTAATTGAGAGTAGCTCTTTTTTTTTTTAATCAAGGGAGGGATCTAATAATAATGCTTCTCGAGCTTTCAGAGAGAGTAACAGAAAGCAGGGGTGGATGAATAAGTCTGGTCTCCTCTGGTTTTAGGTTCCTGGCTGTTTGAAGGAGGCCACGTCGATTCTTCGCTCTCTTTTCGGAAATATAAGAAAAGAGACTTTGTCCTTGAACATGGTGTGATTTAAAAACGCAACGCAGGGACTAAAAATTCATTACAGCCCTATTAATGTTTCGGACTCATTTTCTGTCCCACTGAATTGAGCCTCTTTAAAGGTGTCTCAAATTGTCGAGAATCCAGAGTTCAATAAGATGCCAAAATACATTTCTGCATGCAACAAATTCCAATTAGTTCCAATTAGATCCTCCGGTGCAGCGTGGCACAGTTTTTCCACAGCTGAATGTTTTGCTGAGGTTGCCCCGTCTGTCTCTCAGGGAGCCTGTGGTTCTTGCTCAAGTAAACTGTGGTGCCCTCACAAGCATATTCCCATTTTCTGCTTCACTGAACTGGTGGTCCCCAATAATCCTAACACCATCATTTAGTCAGGCAGGCTGTGGAGTGTTTTTTCTCCCTATTTTCTCCGTCCCACACAGTCGGCTTGGATTCCCTGAGCCTAGCAGAGTAGAATTAATGTGTACAGTTGGTTGGACTTTTTTTTTTTCTCTTTCTTTTTATGCGCCTTGAAATAGAGTAAAGAACAATCGCCTCAAGAAAAAGTGCTTTGAATTCACATGGATGTTTTTTGGAGCCGAATGCTTCATTCTATTCCGATTTCCTCTCATTCTCATGCCAGCATCTTGCCCACACCTTACAGAAGGCGCAGTTCCCTCTAGTCAAAGAGGCTTTCAAATGCAGGCGCCTGGGCGAAGTGCTTTTCCATCATCTCTCCGATGCCCTGTCATGCGGACAAGCAGGCTGGAACAGAGGGGCCGCTGCGCTTTTATGCCGAGAGACAGGGGAGAGCAAAAGAGAAAGAACAAGGTCTGGTGGTGAAGAAAGTGTGCAATGAGGGGGGATGGGCAAAGTAAAGCCTAGCTGTGAAGCTGGCACTCGATCAGGTACTTGTAATTCTGTTCAATATAAAGCAGCGATGAAAAAAACCCAACAGAATTTATCTATAAGAACGGAAATTGGAAGGAACTAAGGAACAACAAAAAAGACGAGTGAAATGCTCAGCAAGACAATGTCGAGGCAGGAGAATTAAAAAGTTAAGCTTCTGCGCTAGTCCTTTGCTCCGTGTCCTTTCAGACTGAGGCATTTTTCCTCCTTAGAGATAAGGATTTGATTATCCAGGACAAGCTCTTCCTAGGCTGAGCCCTCTTAGTTCCACAGGCGGGAAAAACATCATAGATGAAACAATATGTTGTGGATATGAATCAAATGGGGAGCGTTATCCTCTGAAAGAGCCGAACAGCTGCGTTAATAAGAGGTCTTCAAAGAACAAAGGCAGCCAAGGCTTACGATGATGGACGCAAATCCTGAGTCTTGGTAACTACCTGCTTCAGCTCACATTCTGAACACGGCTGACAAGAACTTTGAACTCTCACATCCAGTCACCTGGCTCTTTTTCACCAGCTCGGATACTTCTAGACAGATAATACACACGCAATGTTGTTCTCTGAATTTCAGCTGTTTGCACCATTCTTTGTCAAGATAAAGCATATCTCCAGGCTGTCAGTCTTTGTTTCTGAGTATACATGAAGATGTACTACACTTATTTATATTCTCAGCTTTCTCGCAACCCCTTGAAAATGACAGCTTTTTTTGAAAAAGGTAAAAAAAAAAAAAAAAAAAAAAAGAATCTGGGTTATCTAGGAAGATGAATGGCTGCTTTTGGTTTTATAGGATGAAATTTTTGCTCGTGCATCTGATGTGGCGGATTAAGAGAGATCCCAGAATTCAGCAATTCTGACAATAAAGTCAGAAACTGAGATGTGCATTCCTGCTGAGACAGCAGACCTCCCAAAACGTCAGATTTCACTGGATTCACAACGCAAGCCAATAAACACGGAGTAGAGGCAGCACACGGGAAAGCCAGAGACCTGTGAGAGGAGTGTATATCTCATTGTGTGTGTGTGCGTGCGTGTATGTGTGTGTATGGCAGCATGCTGGATGGATGATGTCGATTTTATTGTTTCAAATCCACCTCTCCTTACCTCTTGTGCTTCACCTTCTTTAATATATTGTCATGTATGTTTTGGGGAGAACAGCTTGAAAACAGGCAAAAGCGTCGATCACTTTGACACAAAACTCCCCGATACACCAGTTCCCTACGGATGCAGTTTCAACTAAAAGCAAAAGGTTTGAAACACACACATAGACACACATTTCTTTCCTTCTTTTTTTTTTTTTTTTTGAAGTGAGAGTTGTGTGAAGTACTTATGAGTAGTTAGTGTCATACCTTCAGTACACAGTGATCAGGGGGAAAGAGATGAGAAGGGCAGGAAAAGAGATTTTTCCACAAGCTATAATAACTCAAACGTCAGAAACATAACCGCAGTTTGAGTGAATGCGATATTGTGATATCGAGTCATTTTTGCCACTTTGTCACCACGTCCTCTCAGCCATATAAAGCGCCGACCATGCCACGCAGACCCAATCCGTGGAACTGTCTAACGCTAATGTGATTCAGTGTTAAAATCCACATTTGCTTGAACTGCTACGCATTTTTTGAAGTTTTCGGTGGCTTAGATGGGGAAAAATGCACTCTTATCATGGCCTTGTTCTGATTACTTGTTAGCTCAGCTCGCCTACCATAAATCTTCTGATTCCTCAAACACGAAGAGTGCTCACCATTGTGTGCGCCGACTGCTTATGAGTACTTCACAGGCTTTAAAGAATGCAATGAAAAGAAAAGAAAAGAAATATCCCTTTGAAAGAAGTAAATTGGTAATGAATTTACCGAGGAAGATGATCCAGGTACATAACCATTTGTGGTAAGTATGCGGTTTATTGGAAGGTGAAATCACACAAAGGCCTTTTCAGTCCATGTTCTCAATCATAGGAATTCGAATTCAGTTTAGTTCCCTTTTATTTAGAAAGCAACAATTGACAACAGAAGTCATTTTAGGGAAATTTGATTAAATTAAATCAAATTCAAGCTCATAAATTTGTATGTATATCATGACAATCAGATGAGAGTAAGCACCCTGTTTTATTTGCAAAGGATCTACCAAAGTCTGATCTTTACAAGTATTGGTTTTAATTTATCGTGGCACAAAGTAAATTTCTTTGAGGAGCTCTGAAAAGGATTTAATGAATATGTTATGAAGTCATCTGTGAAGAGTTTGGACTCCAGTCATCCTCAGTCAGGCAGGCTGTGTAGACATGGAAAAAAATCCTAGATTGATAGCCAGTAAAGGGCCAAGGTTGGAAACACTTTCAGCCTCCACTCGTGGAGAGCCTGCTTATTCATTTGAGTCACTCAGTGTCAAAAAATAGAAGAAATTCAAGACTGTCGCATTTTAATGGAAATGCTATGTGTGTAGCACATTTTGCCATTGTTGATTAAGATATCTAAAATGCAACAGAAGATGTTTAAAAAGATGAAAGTCATGTCTCTTGTTTAAACCAAATCTGGTGATTAAAGAACAAAGTTTTTTTTAAATTACAGCAGCTCCTCTATTTTCAGCACCATTGATTGGCAGGCTGGAAGCTGGTGGGAAATACAAGTCCCCAAGTCCAAAAAAGTTGGGGCGCTGTGTAAACAAAAACCTGAAAAAGGGACTAATACCTAACAGCTGGATGAAAATGTTGCAACTAATTAGTACAGCAACATCTTTGGGTATAAAAAGAGGGGTTGCACCACCCATTCCGACATCCCGCCATTCCGACAAGGCTTTCCATATAAGGAAAGGTGCGTTACTCAACAGATAACAGTCCCTTCTTTCTGTTCGTGCATTTTACATGTTTTAAGACACGTGTACAGATGTGATACAGTCTTTAAAAGCATGTCGGATACCGTAAGATCCTGACAATGTCATAGGTCTGTGGTAATTTTCAAAACGCATTTCAAAAGCAAATTAATGATTTTCAAATAGTTTATTACACAAAAAGGAGCGACAAACACTGTTCACTTATTGATTTCTAACTAATAAACTACTAAAACTAATAATAATAAGTTTTGGGTAGCCTAATATATGAAATTGGTTTTATTTGCAGCACTGGGATGTCCGACACAGGTGAGCTGTCATTGATGTCTGTAATTGCAATTATTAATGTTGCATAATGATGCCAGCGTGCAAAAGACAGCATGGGCTCTGTGGAGAGCTCCGCTCCAGCTGGCTGCTGTGACAGGTCACTAACTCTATATTTCTGCTTAATCTAACATGTTTCAGACTTGCCTGATTTACATTAATACCTGTATTTTGATATTTGAAATTTACGATAATAATTTATTACAGTTGGTTTGCGAGGTTGTGGAGTTCCTCTAAAAAAAAGAAATAGGCTTTAATAGGCTATTAAAGGAACTGTCAGAATGGCGGGATATTTAGAAAAAATAAAACCTACCAGCATTCCGACAATGGGAGGAAAGAAGTATCGGAATGGGGGGACGTTTGATAGAAAATTAAGTGTCGCCATTCCGACAATTGAAGGCCCATGTCGGAATGGCGGCATGTAACCTAAAAAGAGCACCACAGAGAAGCAGAGTCTCTCATAAGCAAAAGATAATATCATCAAAACCTTCCAAGAATCTGGGAACATCTCTCTGCCAAGGGTCATGGTCAAAGAAATATTTTCTGTGAACACAGTTCGTCCTGCTAGCCACAAATGCAGATTAGCTCTCTATCATGCAAAGATAGAGCTATATGTGAACATGATCCAAAAATGTTGCTGTTTTTTCCAGTGTCAAGGTGGAACACTGGCCTGTGGTGGATGAATCAAAATGTGAGAAGGAGATGGACCATCTGTCTTTTTATTGGCAGTCAGTTCGAAATCCTGCTTCTCTGATGGTATTGAAGTGCATCAGTGCCTATGGAGCTGGTAACTTACACATCTGGAAAGACATCATTAATGCTAAAAGGTGCACACAGATTTTAGTGCAATATAAGCTCCAATCCAGACTAAATCCTTTTGAAAAAATGTTTTTGCATATTTCAGCAATGCTATGCCAATTCGCATGTTGCATCGATTATAACCGCATGGTTTTATAGTTGAATAACGTGTAGGTGCAAGACCGACCTGCCTGTAGTCCAGACCCTCTTTTCACAAATTGAAAACAGTCAACACATCCTGAAATGCAAAATGCAACAAAGAAGGCGAATGCAGAGAAAAAAGCTTTAAAAGAAAGCTTAATTGCAATATTGTGTTAACGTATAATAATTCATAATGGGTCCAAACAAGAGGGAAAAAGTTCCTTAAAAGTTGTATAAGAAATATATAGAATTTTAATTTTCTAAAGATTTTCAACATTTTATTTTGGATCTGATTGTTCAGAGAAAATCTGATGTGGCGACAGCCCTGCTGGTGGTACTAGAGTAAAAAAGGAGTGGATCATGAGAAATAAGGTTGGAATCGGAATCGTAGGTTCATAGACATTTTCAAAAAAATGTTAAGTCCGTGTGGTTGGCTCATGTGCTATTTATTTAGCCCAAAATATTCCTTTCTCAAGGCACAGCTGAAATAGTCAAATGCTCATGTGGAATGTAAATTGATCACTGAAATTACAGACCACTGTGGTATTCTTATTTACTGCCTGATATCGAATATTACAAACACACAAAGCTTTTCTTTGTCTGGTGAGCTTAATGGGGGGATTGGGTTTGGTTAACAGAAAGACGTAAACCACATGCAGGTTTATGCCTCAGAGATTGTCTCTACTCTGTATTTCTCTCTTCCTCTTGAACACTTCTTGTGTGCAGCATCTAAATGCAAAATGTCAGAAGTAATTGAGAGATAGAGATCAGAACTGAAGCTGGAATTAGGTGAGGCTAAATTGCCTTCAGGCCCCTGTATTAGTTCATACCTGTCATTCTCTTGGCCTTTAAAATAAGAATTGTTCGGATCACGTGCGCCCTCGAAGTTTAAAGTGCTTTACTCTAACTCCGGCATTTCAATTTGAGAGGCTCAGATGAAGTCGGCTCTGATCTGATCTGATCTGAGGCTTGATCTGCTGCCCTTGCCTGTATAAGCTAGCCTGAAATATTCCAGGTTGATCTTTGTCCTTTAGAGAACATTAAACCCCACTGATCCCATATTACAATTTGCCAAGCGGTGGCCAGTCAACGCTCCTAATTCTTGTCTTTTTTTTTTCTTTTTTTTAAAAAAGAATAACAAAAACGAATCAAACATGAACTCAGCTGAGAATTTACTTAGTTTAGATCTTTTCCCCTTTGCACTTCAGTTCCAGCCATGATGAACGATTCAAAGGGTCCTTACTTCAGTGATGCCAATCAGCAGCCACCAGTGGAGGCCTAAGGATATGAGGATTCTTCTTTAGCTGTAAAAGTAATTTTTTTTCTCCACGTGTAATTTCTGCAGACTAGCAAAGCATCCGAAACCTGACCCAATGCTCAAAAAGCCTTTATTAAATCATCACAGAATCTTTTACCCATGTAGCGATCAAAAGCCTGCTAAAGGTCCCTTTTATCAAATGAGTACAAATGATACGTATGAGGACTGATAAAATGAAAAGAATGAGAACCAATTCTGCACCCTTTTAATCACTCCTTTTGCTGCATCAGACATCTTTTAGGTTTGAAAGATCCAAGGATTTTTTTTATTTTTTTATCTTCCTTTTGACTGCCTCAGATGCCAGCTAAAGGGAATGAGGGATTCACCCAATTAATTTACAGCAGCCTGCAATAAAAAGGCTGAAATGAAAGCGTCCAAGTGAACGGCCTCGCAATTCAATTAATTAAGTAGAGTGTGTAATCCGCAACACATGAAGCACAGTGTGAGTGAGAAGGTGATGTCATGGTTCTAACGGAGAGTTGGAGACTTTTGTTAGCTCTGCGGATGTAGGTGTGACTTATGAGATGCTAGACTTCTGTTAAGTTTTTGATTTTATATGAAAACTTCAGGCTGATGAAGCTGAAATAAGCTGTGTGGGCAGCAGTGTCTGTATGGTTCAATTCATTTAGATATTAAAAGTTTTACAATACTGCATAACAGACAAGCCTTGTACTGCCGGCCTATGGGAGGCTGCATTAGTGTAGGAAATGCTGATACCGGTTCGAGTTGCAACTCAAGGGGAAACAGTGGCAATTTACTACAACAGCTTTAGGTACGTCAAAACAAATCGCTTTGTGTGTTTACTTTTGGATACCATTGAGTTTTGTTTCATCTAAAGCTTTAAGCTCTAACTCCTTACCCCAAGTGAATTTCTTTTTTTTGATGGAGTCTACATTTCTCAGATTGGAAGGATGAATGAAACTACTGTGTAACATGTTTCTCTGAGCTTCTGACAGCAGGACGTCTTCCCAGGGACTTGGATGGTGGTCAATCTAGCTTTGAGAGAAAGAGGAAAGTGTGACCATAAAACACTGGAGTTTGGGCCAACCTTTTTCCACTGCATTGCAAAGTAGGAAAATTAACACTGGAGGCAAGTTTTCTGTTTTCATGACGATACAAATTATTATTTAATCAAACCACGCATCCTTAAATTTAACCTCAAGGGTAATGTTGCATCTATTCCTTTTCTTAATGCTTATTTCAGCCTTTCTACATTCCTTCGTTTAACGCACAAAGACACAGACACACAATCAGTCATATTTTTATTGGCATAGTTTGTGGTTTATATTGTCTGTTTCATGTTGTCTGTCTGTAGTAGTAGTAAATAAAGGTGTGTTTGTATTACTCTTCTGTGAGACTGTACATTAAAAAACACCAACAGTTCAGCACAACACAGTGAGAAGGTGTCATCTTGCAGATTTGTGTGGATGCAGCTACTTAGTGGAAGAGTCCTGCCTCCTTTTTATAATTGGCTTCACTACTCTTTATCTCAACTCTTTAAACAAAGATGTAGAAGGAAAGTTTTTTTCCTTAAATACATTAGTGGAGTAATTTGCTTAATCTCTGATGTAGACTCTGAACCCAAGCAAAACATTATAATTAGGGCTGGGCGAGTTAACTCGTTATTATCGTGTTAACTTGTTAATTATTTAACGCCGATAAATATTTTATCGCGCATTAACGCAGGTTTTATTATTGTAAAAGTCTGTTGAATGCATCACATTCACAGAGTTCCAGCAAACACCAAGAAGCATGTAGTAATAAAATTAAAATAAACTAGCAGGTAACATCACCGTTACAGGTGCTCCTCGGTCTTGGTGTGAAGCTAACGGAGCTAACGGTGCTACTTCCTGTTTTACTTGTTTCAACATAAAAGCACATATTTAACAATAAATTAAAAAAAAAAACTCCTGCATTTACAGCCAAGTTGAATTGTCTTCTCACTGTAGTAGTTCCAGTCTAAAATATCACTTCAAGGCAAAACACACAACTAATACCAGCAAGTCATTCAAGGAAACAGACAGTGGAGCGAGGCTTCTCCATAAAAACTACATGAAAATGCTGATGTTAAAAATGTGTTTGCGCAACAAATGTTATGGTACTTTAATTCATATGGCAGTACATTTAAAATAAACTAAATGCTAAAAGCTATGCACTACTTTTGAATGAATTTTTGGATTTTGCGTACAAATGCGATTAATCGTGATTAATTAGGGGAATCATGCGATTAATTAGATTAAAAAAATTTATCGTTGCCCAGCCCTAATTAGAATCCAATACTTTAAGCTGAAACAGGGCCAACACACAGTGCCCATAGGCATCCATTTATCCATTTTCTATACCCGCTTAATCCAACTGTCGAGATGCAGGGGTGGGGGCTGGAGCCTATCCCAGCGTTCATCAGGCGAGAAGCTGGGTAACATGGCAAATGATGCCAAAGCACACCTTGGGTCCAGTCTAATAATCTTTTTTATTATTATTATTATTATTATTATTATTATTTGCTTGGAAGGGTTTCTAATTGAATGAAAAGACCAAGTATCTAAGCAGCAAACATGGTAGGATCAATTATTTTATCATCTCCTTTAGCATTTGAAAAAACAGTAGAAAGTAATTTGTGAAAGAGATCATTATGCATGCTAGATTGCTTTATGCAAAGCAATTTTTCCACTGCAAGAGAGAAATTTCTTTAAGCAAAATTCATGGCTGAATTAAAAAGGATAATTTTCCTGTAAACAGAAAAAAATCAATCAGAAGGCTAAATGGTCATTAGAGGTCAAAATAGATAATAATGATATACACATTGCTAATGTAAGGACTGATTAGATTCAAAAGTCAAGATTTTTTTTTATTGCCATATTAACTGATCTGGATTTGCCTTAGTGGGCTCACCAAAACACACACACTGACGCACAGAAAAAAACACAGACACATACATACATTGTAACAGTCGTGGTAAAACCAACTCTTAATGCGCATTATACATTAAACAAGTGTAAAATAGATAAGTCATTGCATTATAAAGCATAAAAGAAATGGCTTTAATAAATAAAATCCAATACATGGAAGCCCACTAATAAAACATCAGCACCTGTAGGGAATTCGAGGCAACATCAAACAACTCTTAAGACTAAATGCTTCCAGTGTAATGTGCATTAAAAACACCTGCCTTATTGCACAATTATTTAAACCTGCCAAATAGCCTGCAGTGCCAAAATTGGGGTGTTAAGTACGAGGACAGCTTCAGATAACATGGTGTCCTGGAACAGGAATGCTCTGTTCTCACTGCTTATTAGTCTTTTCTAAGAGGGAAGGAAATGGAAAGATTTTTAGACAGGTGAGAGAGATCCTTTGAAGTTCAACTTGCAAACTAACAACCCAAGTGAGTGAAAGTATACAGATATGTATTGAGATCAAGGTACTTGCTGAGCAAAATAAATAAATAAAAAGCCTAAAAATAATGCATTATAAATATATTCAGTGCAGTGCAGAGTTTTGTCCAGAGGTAGGACAAGTTTAACCTTAACAGACATGGACCAGGAGGGATCATGGACACAGGTGCTTTAATGCTAAGCTTATTAATTATGTACATACACCAGCAGATGAAAGAATGTTCTAAAGAGACCAGGAAAGAACTAAAGAAAGTATCAGGACATATTGTCTATTGGAGAGAAATTATTCTGCGGTGTAAGGGAACCACTGCAGAACTGAGCGAGTGTGCTGCTGAGTTAGCCACATACATCCACAAATCCCTCTTTTCATGCAGTGCAACTGATTTATATTTAAATTAAACCCGTTAGATTTTCACTTCAGCTTCTTTCACATCATCCCACACACGTTTAAAGTCTAAGTAAAGGAGAAATAAATGAGTTTGTCAAATCACAGAAAAACGTGCAATTAACCACTCAGCCAAACAGGAATGATTAAAACAACCACCAAGTAATTAAGGTTAGGTTTCAAAACAAAATGAGCGGTCCTCTGTGCTGGGGTGGTGACTGCTGAATATAGATCTCAGCTCTGCTCAAACCAACCTGTTGCATCTATTCCATATTCATAATTAAATATCTCTGTCACGTTCCGACTGAGACTAAGATTACCTACACTGGTAAAGTCTTCTGCCAAGGATTCAACCAACATACGTCTGTGTAACATCAATGTGCCAGTGGGGAAAGGAGAGGCTTTTGCTGCAGTTGTCTAGAGTCAAAGCATGTAAAACTCTTCCTGGTACCCTCTATCTGCTCACTGTCACCGCTACAAACACAGTAAGTCCCTCATCACCTTGTGAATGGTGTACCTGTTGTGAGTTTTACAACACAGCAAGTAAATTATGTCTGTTAGACATCCTCTACATGCCACGCCCTGCACGTAACTCAGCTACGTTGCTGAACATTATGATTTGCAGGGGTTTTAATATTTTTATCCATGCCATTCTGTAATAGGCAAGCTATCCTGTTCAATTAGTTAAGCATAACAATTGAAAGATGGTCTGTGCTAATAGAAAAATGTCTTGAAGTGGCCACCAAAGTTACCAGCCAAAAATGGCCACCTTTTTTGGCAACGTTATTCGTCGCTCAAATACTACATGTTTTATTTATTATATATTTTATTTATACAGTGTCACACCGCGGTGAGGTCAAGTGGGGTTTTTTTGTCCTGTCTCCATGTCTTGTCTTGTCATTTCCTGTTTTATTTTGAAAAAGTAACTCTCCTCATTCATAGTAGCCCTTTTGGATTGTTCTATTCCTCCTAGAGAGAGATTCTGATGTTGTCATTTTTATATCGTTTGGTTAATCATAGTGAATGTTTCATAGCCTCTTGCTTCCTCCGAGTGGAGCGATTCTTTGTTTTCTTGAATATTTGCATAGTCTAGTGCCTCCGGTTTTCAGGAGTCTTTATCTGTTAATTCTTACCATAGTCTACTTGGTCTTACCTCCTGAGTGATTTTTTTTTTTTTTTTTCTGTTACGTATAACGTTTTACAGTCTTTTGTGTTCTCCTCCTTTTAGTGGAGCGATTATTGATCCTCAGCCCTTCAATAAAAGCTTGATATTGAAGAACCTTATCCCTGCATCTGCGTCCTGAGTTCCTGGGCCTGCCATACAGCAGGAAGGTGAGATCTCATCATCATCATCATCATATCCCTCATACACTCCTGTTTCATCTGCTAAGAAACCATACTGTCCCCTCACCTATTGCAATTTGGCTTTCGATAAATGCTCGGTCACTTGCTAACAAGGCTTCCTTGCTGAATTACTTTTTGCCTCCTTCAGATTTGATTTTGTTTTTTTTTTGTTTTTGTTTTTTAAACTGAAGCCATTCTCCCACACAAACACCGAAAAATATGTGGGCAGTTTGATCCAGTCTTTGACAATTACTGTGGATCACAGTAGTTGTACATCAAAGCAGAAAATCACTGCTAGAAATGAGTGGGATGCAATGTATCTGTACGCATCCAAAATAGAAGGGAGTGATCGGAAAGCAGCAAATAGGTCTGTAAAAATGACTAATATTCACCAGCACACATCCCTTCCTCTGGGAACATTTTAGGACAATATTTATTTGTGTGAAAGTTGGCTTCATTAGGGTAAGTTGACCCCTTTTTCTGAACTGCCTCCTCTGAACTGTACATTTATAAACTCCCCTTGGGTAACTGGCAAGAGTGGATAAACTTTAGTTCTTTGGTTCCTCTGTGCAGTTGTGTATCATCCACGTAGTTCAATAAGGATTTCATGCAGGATTTTTGCAGACTTCTTGGCAAGGGTTGATATGATCATTTTCAAATTTTTGTTCATTTTGCCACAACATGGCAGAGACTTAGTAATGTGATTATTTCTTTACACATCACTCAGTCCTACTCATGAGAAAGTACACTCACTGAACCCCGTGCTGCCGTATGAACATCGTGTAAGCATCAGTGAAATGCATATTTACAGGAATCCACTAGTGATGGTAGGATGGAACGGGAGATGGACTGAAAGATTGAGGCTTCTTCAGATGCAGCATCACTCCATTATGGCGATATGGGAGAATTTAGCTGAAAGGCGAAGCTTTTAGTTTACTGGTCCATGTGTGTTCCAACTCTCATCTACAGTCGCAGGATCTGGGTAGTGTCCAAAAAGAGATTCTAGATGTTAGTGTTTGAAATTAATCATGGCTGGGCTCAGCTTTAGAGAAGAGGTGAGACACTCATAAATCCAGATAATTTATTCATGATTAAATGTATAATTTAAACCATCAGTACATAAAATGTTATTTCTTGGCTGCACCAAAAATGTCCTCTGTAATCCAAGTCCAGCAAAGCAGATGGAAAGCACCCAATGTAAAGCTGGCCAAAACGGACTTGCACCCTTGGTTTGACTTTAGCAGCAATCTCGCTTGGACATTAGTGTCTTAGCCCCTTGTTTTAATGTGTATCTACTTATCTAGGTGCTTATTCACTGTAAACTTGTGGTTTTCTCTTTAAATTCGGTTGAACAAGGAAGCGCTCCTGATGTCAGCATTTCCAACAGTTCCACATAGCCACACTACAGAAGCCTTCAGTCCTCAGTCTATTGAATTTCCTCCATTTGGGGATGAATAAAGTGTTTTTCTATTCTATCTATATAAAATACATAAATATGTTCTTGAATGGGCCATTTAATTAGAGCACTGTCCTTTTAACGGTACTTGTACTGGAAGGGAATCGAATTGCTGATCAAAATAGGTCAGTTGGTGTGGACTGTGTGAGAAAGCGTTCAAGGTATCCTGCTGCCTCTTATTTTCTCTGTGGGAGATTGAAGTACATGTTTATATAACAGAATTCAGCCTAGATATATCATCATTCTTATATGAAATAAGCCTATTGGTAAAACCCAGCTGCATTTTGGTCAAATCTGCAAGGTGATTGCCCAAAAGATGAAGAGTGCAGACCATTTCTACATTTTTGTAACAAAGAAACTGCCGATAACCTTAAAATGGCTTGGTACCACAAGCCATTTTGAATCATTTGACTCTATCCAGTGTTGTGCGTGAACGAGTTCAAAAGAACGCGTTCATTGAACACGCTCATTATACATTTTTTAATAAAGAACTTGAACGTGAATTAGTTCACATTATGTGTCATGAACGGCAGACATCACTGTAAATGAACGTTGGAATTTGTTTTCCATTGAAAACTGAGTGACATCTGTTTTCTCTTTTGAAACGCAACGAGAGAAAGTTCCTCCCTCCTGTATTCTCGCTGGTGCCGCTTAAATCATGTATAACCAGACAGAAATGGTTTTGACATTGTGTGCGCAATGCATTGCGGGCAACGTAGTGTCCGGCTGAGAATAGTTGAATAACATACTGGCTTCCGCACGACTTTACGCGTGATGAATTGCAGCAGAGCGGGGTGGGCATAGCAGTATCGCAAGCCTAAGCTATCATATCCACACGTCGAGAGCACACGCTATATATCTTAAAGATCGCGTTCTGTTTTTTTATATCACGCGTGGTATAAGGACACCCGTAAAAAGCGCCCCTTTTCTATCGCAAGCCAATGCTGCCATATCCACACGTCGAGAGCACACGCTATATATCTTAAAGATCGCGTTCTGTTTTTTTATATCACGCGTGGTATAAGGACACCCGTAAAAAGCGCCCCTTTTCCTCCTTACGGGACGCGCTGTATAATGCTTGAGCACGCGTGCCGAAATACACCACGCGTCCTCTAGATGCTCACCTCGTGACTGTAGGGTGTTTTTCTTCCCCAAGTTTTTAGCTTCTTGTCTTAAGCCACTGCTTTTAACATCTTTGTGTGCCTAAATTGCCTTGCATGTGTCTTATTATTTTATGCTACATCATTTTAACATGTGTTGGACATTGCTGTCAGTGTTGCAACTGCACACTGCGCCTATGTCTTTGTATATTATATATAATAAAACATAATAATCAAGCTGGAACATCCCCTGTGTAAAGGTAAGTTCAGTGTGGCACTGGCCATCTAGAGGACGCGTGGTGTATTTCGGCACGCGTGCTCAAGCATTATACAGCGCGTCCCGTAAGGGGCGCTTTTTACGGGTGTCCTTATACCACGCGTGATATAAGAAAACAGAACGCGATCGTTAAGATATACAGCGCGTGCTCTCGACGTGTGGATATGGCAGCTTTGGCTTGCGATACCACGTAGCAGGCAACGACGAGAGCGCGGAGGGCTGGAGGAGCGAGCGAGCGAGCGAGAGAGAGAGAGAGAAAGCGCTCCAATTTAAAAAAAAAAAGGCTAGTGGAAGTGATGGCACGGAGACAGACACCGATTCTCCTTATGAACATTTAAAACAATTTTACACTCTTGCAAACCAAGACCCCGACGGCATTTCATATTATATATTCTTTTTTTAATTAAATGCTGGTAGATTTCATTGCACTAAGTATAGAACTGGTCTACCTTGTCTGTACTGCTGCAAGTTTCATCACCTGGTAAGAAACCCACAATTGCAGTGTCATGAGCAAATGTCTACAGTGAGCAGTTTCAAAGAACGTATAGTGATTTCTAGCTCGTAGTGTGAAAAAAAGTATTTATTTGAATATCTCACGAAAAAAGTAAAATGAACTCAACTTTGAACTAGTTCAGAATTAAAATTGTGAACTTTGAACGTGAACTGTTCACTTTGAGCATGTATGAACTGAACTTGAACTAGTTCAGAAAAGCTGTGAACTGGCACAACACTGACTCTATCTAATTTACTACGGGAGGATAATTAAATATTTCAACGATAGCATTACCTGTCTATGCTAAATCTATTTGCAATATTCTCTGTTTACCATCTGTAATATCAGGATAATTCAGCTGCACTTTTTTTAACCAGACAGCTTCTCTCATCAAGAGGAAGCAAAATCTTACAAGCCCTTGAACCAACGCAATGTGCGGCTGGCTCTTCACAAAATGAATCCAGACCCTGTAACTCCTGGAAGTAGATACAGATCATTTTCTTGCCCTTCTACTTAGGCCGTAATGTGAACCTCGAAAACTCCTTCAGAACACCAGGCTTGTTCCACGCTCTCCGTACCAAACACGCTTCAGCTCATGAAAAGATTGAGTTATGTTGAGGTTTAAAAAAAAGTTTCGCCGCTCAGAACACAGTACGTTTTTAGTTTGCAATGTTTAAAGGAATAACTAGTGCCTGGCAAGGCGTATGTACATATTCGGCAGGCGTAATAACAGTTTGGCTCGCGAGAGGTGCCACGGTTGAGAACTCATCAGAATGGACAAATCGGATAACTGGTATGTCAGCTGAGCTGGTAAACAGAAACAGCCCCGCAGTAGCAGCGCGATCATCCAGCAGTACCGAAGAAGACAAAATTTCGACCAAAAGATTTGTTACATGCACATATCTTCTGTTAAGCATGAGGAAACACAGAATTTCACCTGCACAAGGTGGAATGGAAGGAATCAGAAGGAACAAATAAAGAAGCACTTGCTGAGTTCTTATACGATGCGTGGCCACATGCTGATCTTAGAGCAGTGGGAAGAAACCTCAGCTTGTGCATAGCACATCAACACCAATGTCACTGTGTGACTGTACTGGAAGGTGTGCAGTCTGTTCATGCTGTGGAAGACCTGCAGTGTGACCACGAAGAATGTGACACTGGTGTTTTTGCATGCACAACATGCTGCACAGGAACATAAGACTGTCATTATTAAGAGCCCTGACACTGATGTAGCAGTCATTGCTGTGAGTCTGCAGAAAGAATTGCCATGCAGCTTGTACTTTTTCACAGGGACGGGCAACAGAACATGCATAATGGACATTACCAAGGTGTAAGGTAAGGTAAGGTAAGGTGACTTTATTTATACCCGAAGGTAGATTTGGTTGCAGGTAAAAGTAGCAAAAGCTTGCACAGACAGACAACACAGTACTGACATCAGTAACAATAAAAGCTTGCACAAATAACACAATACTAATGACAGTGACAAAGGACAATAATAAAGTAAAAACAAGGACAACAAAAACAGAACATGACAAGCAGACAAGTGCTCCAAACAAGGACATAGAAAAGAGTAATAAACAGACAAATAAATATATAAATAGATCTATAAAAACACGGCTAAACCCTAAAAGTAGGACTCATGTACTGTTCAGTGTTTTAATAGCAGAGGGGATAAAACTACATCTATATCTCTTGGTTTTGCAGGCAGGCATTAGGAACCTACGACCTGAGGGGAGAAGCTGGAATTCACCATGTGTCATCAGCTCTCGGAGCCAGTGTGTGTTCAGCCTTGATTGGGATCAAGATTCAAGATTCAAGATTCAAGAGGGTTTATTGTCATTCCAGCCATATACACAGTATACAGTGCAATGAAATAACGTTTCTCAAGAAGTTTTTCAGTGCAACAAACAGCAACAATAAAGAACAGCTGGGACAACAGAGGTGATCAGATCAGTCTCTGAGCGTTGAGGAGTCGTATGGCCTGGGGGAAGAAGCTGTTTTGTAGTCTGGTGGTGACAGACCGTATGCTGCGGTACCTTCTGCCAGATGGGAGGGGTGAGAAAAGTCTATGTGAGGGGTGGGTGGGGTCTTTAACAATCGTGGTTGCCTTGCGGATGCAGCGTGTGGTGTAGATGTCTGAGACGGAGGGGAGAGTGGCTCCAATGATCTTTTCAGCCGTCCTCACCACACGCTGAAGGTTTTTGCGGTCCAGTTGGGTGCAGTTACCGAACCAGGCGGTGATGCAGCTACCCAGGAGAATCTCTATGGTCCCTCTGTAGAAGGTGGTGAGAATGGTGGGAGGGAGGTGGGCTCTCTTCAGCCTTCTCAGGAAGTAGAGACTCTGCTGAGCCTTCTTTACGGTGGAGCCGGTGTTGAGGGACCAGGTGAAGTTCTCCACCAGATGGACACCAAGGAATTTGGTTTTCTCCACAATCTCCACCGGGGAGCCTTCAATGTGCAGAGGCTCGTGGTCCCTCTGTGCTCTGCGGAAGTCAACAACCATCTCTTTAGTTTTGTCCACATTCAGAGACAGGTTGTTGGCTTTGCACCAGGTGATCAACTTTTCCACCTCCTCCCTGTATGATGACTCGTCGTTCTTTTCGATGAGACCCACCATGGTCGTATCGTCAGCGAACTTGATTATGTGGTTCGAGTCGTGTAGTGCTGTGCAGTCGTGGGTTAGGAGTGTGAACAGCAGTGGACTGAGCACGCAGCCTTGAGGTGCCCCTGTGCTCAGTGCGGTGGTGCTGGAGGTGTTGTTTTCGATCCGGACTGACTGGGGTCTCTCCGTAAGAAAGTCCAGGATCCAGTTGCAGAGGGTAGTGTTCAGGCCAAGCAAGCTCAGCTTCCTAGTCAGGTGCTGTGGGATGATAGTTTTGAATGCTGAACTGAAGTCTATGAACAGCATTCTGACGTAAGTGTCTTTTTTGTCCAGGTGGGTGAGTGCTAGGTGGAGGGTGGTGTTGATGGCGTCGTCGGTGGAGTGGTTGGCTCAGTACGCGAACTGCAGGGGGTCTAGGGTGGGAGGCAGATGGTTCTTGATGTGCTTCAGGATCAGCCTCTCAAAGCACTTCATGATGGTAGGGGTGAGTGCGATGGGGTGGTGATCATTGAGGCATGACACAGGCGACTTCTTGGGCACAGGGACGATGGTGGTGGTTTTGAAGCACGATGGGACGATGGCACTGCTCAGGGAGATGTTGAAGATGTCCGTAAAGACATCTGCCAGTTGGTCTGCACATCCCCGGAGCACACTCCCGGGAATGTTGTCTGGGCCAGCAGCCTTACGTGGGTTGACTCTTTGCAGAGTCTTTCTCACTTCAGCTGTGGTCAGGCATAGCACTTGTTCGCCAGGAGGGGGGGTGTTCTTCCTTGCCACCACATCATTCTCTGCATCAAAACGACTGTAGAACACGTTCAGTGCATCGGGCAGGGAGGCATCACTGTCACAGGCCGGTGTTGTTGTCCTGAAGTTAGTGATGGCTTGGATTCCCTGCCACAGCTGCCGTGTGTCTCCACTGTCTCTGAAGTGGCCGTGGATTTTCTGGGCATGCGGTCGCTTTGCATCCCTGATAGCCTGGGCCAGTGTTGCCCGCGCTCTGCTCAGGGCCTCCTTTTCTCCTGTTCTGAATGCTGTGTCGCTGGCTCTCAGCAGTGCACGCACCTCAGCAGTCATCCATGGCTTCTGGTTAGAGCGCGTGGTGATGGATTTGATGACCGTGACGTCATCAGTGCACTTACTGGTGAAACCAGTGACTGAAGCCGTGTACTCCTCTAGGTCAGTGGAGCCGTTGGTGGTTGCTGCTTCCCTAAACATTTGCCAGTCAGTGCTCAAAACAGTCCTGGAGGGTAGAGATGGCTCCTTCCGGCCAGGTCTTTACCTGTTTGTTGACTGGTCTGGAGCGTCTGACCAGCGGTCTGTATGCTGGGATCAGCTTGACGGAGATGTGGTCAGAATATCCCAGGTGGGGGCGGGGCTCGGCACGATATGCACCGGGTATGGTGGTGTAAACAAGATCCAGCGTGTTCGCTCCTCTCGTTGCAAAATCTACATGTTGGTAGAATTTTGGAAGCACTGTTTTTAGATTTGCATGATTGAAGTCTCCGGCGACAATAAGCAGTCCTTCTGGATGTTTGTTTTGGAGATCACTGATGGCCCCGTACAGTGCGGTTAGCGCTTCCTTAGCGTTAGCGCTGGGAGGAATGTACACAGCTACAATGTGCAGGGAGGAGATCTCTCTCGGTAAGTAGAATGGTCTACATCTCACGACCGCGTATTCCACCAGCGATGAACAGGACTTGGAGACTAGGACAGAGTTGTTGCACCAGTCCGTGTTGATGTAAACACACAGTCCCCCGCCTCGTGTCTTACCGCACAGCGGGTCTCTGTCGGCTCGATGCGAGGCTAGTCCGTCTAGCTGAATGGCCGCCTCCGGGACGCGGTCGCTGAGCCATGTTTCTGTGAAAACATACACACAGCAGTCCCTAGTGTCCCGTTGAGTAGTCCATTGTAGTTTGATGTAGTCCAGTTTATTTTCAAGTGAGCGGACGTTAGAGAGCAGGATGGATGGGAGAGCCGGTCGGCTAGCATTAGCCATCAGCCTAGCACGGACACCGGCTCTCTTGCCCCTCTTCCGTCTTCTCTCACACCGCTTTCGGCGCCTCCTCACCCGGCCCTTGTCTTCAGGCGAGCTCGGGAATTTGCGAAGCAGGCTGGTAGACTGTAGCGCGTCCTTTGTCTCCGTTGGTAACGCCGTTGGGCAGTGTTTAAGTCCCATAAGTAGACTCCGTTGGTAGACTTGTGATACTGCATCTGAGTGTTGCAGTTTAGCGGCCTCTTGAGTGCAGTTTGTAGATTTCAGACACATAACTTAACGATATAAATACAATAATACACTAAAATTACACTGTTTTACACAGTTTTTCCTCTCGAACCCCTCGAAAACGATCGCGCCGCCGCTTTATTGATGATCCATACATTCACTGGGTGTGACACCACAAGGCAAAAAGAAGACATTTGCTGTGGAATGCGAGAAAGATGTCTACCTGAAGGCTTTCAGAAACCTGGGGACTGAATTTAACTTGGACCACTCTACATTTGCATTACTTTCCAAATATGTATGCCATTTGTACGATCAGCCAACCGCAGAAAACATCAATGAGGCTAGGTACAAAGCTTTCTGTATGGCATTATCAGCCTTGCCAGAATTATCTATCCCCCCAACAAGTGATGCCCTCCACCAGCACTGCAAAAGGGCAAATTATCAGGCTAAAATAATGAGGTCATGTGTAAAGCAAAAGATTGGCGCTCCATCTCCCACTGGACATGGTTGGCATCTGGAAGATGGAAATCTTCAAGTGACATGGATGACAAGAAATCCAGCACTGACAGTGAGGAATAGTGTGTGTGTGTGTGTGTGTGTGCGTGGTTTTTTTTTTTTTTTTTTTTTTACCTCTATTCTATTCCATTTGTATCATTCCTTTTATTATGGTTATGTATATATGTATATAAGTTTATGCCGGTTGATGTAAATGCCAGTTGATGTGTATCCCTTACTTGTTTTGACTTTTTTATGTGTTGCATAGTTATTAGTGAATAAATCAATAAATGAATACCTGAATGGTCCTTATCATTGATAATTAGAATTATTTCCATTCATTAATAAAAAAAATGACAACATGTTGTTTGTACTATAAGTAAAGCACTGTTTGGAATTAATTTAGCCCCTTGTTACAAACACGTGGATGGTTATCAATAATTATTGGAATTCCATTAATTGATCAAAATGACAACATGAAAGGTCACTTGCATAATTGTGCTTCGTGCTGTAAATAAAGCATTATTTAGAATTTATTTGGCTCAATTTAGAAATAAATGAATGAGCATTATCGTTGATAATTATTATTTTATGTTCACTTTAAAATTATATTTTGCGAGATTCCTTTCTGTAGGTTAGATTTGACAGCACCAAGCAGGTTGTCATTTTTCCAGTTTGTTGGCGTAAATCGGCAACGTGATTGGTCTAGCGCGGTCACGTGGTGTCTTGTGACGTCAAAATCGTCATTCAGCCGAGGAAAATATTTCTTCAGAAAACGTCTCGGTTTAAAAAAAGTACAGGATTCTGTGACGCGTAACTTTTTTTATAAGTGCAAAATAACTTGGTAATTTTTATCAGCTAACGGGCATGTAGTTCGGAGAGCACGGAGCGAGCCTAAACGAAAACGGGGTTCACCTTACGGCCTAACTCCACCAAGCCCAGATCTGCTTCTCCTGAGCTAGTGTGTTGCCAATTCCAACATTCACTCTTCAATAAATAAGTTTTTCCTTTTCAGTTTAAAGGTATAGTTCGCCTCTTTTGACATGAAGCTGTATGACATCCCATATTAGCATTATCATTTATGAACATTGACTTACCCCCTGCTGCGTCCTGTGAGCCGAGTTCCGGCCTCATTTTGGCGTTGACGAAGGTAGTCCGGCTAGTTGGCTGGGGTCGCGAAAATAAAGCGTTTTGCTTCTCAAAACAATATGCCTTCACAAAATCGTTAGCCAGAAAAAGTTAGACCTCACAATCGCTTAGCGCTATTTTTGCCTCCCTTCATATCAATGCGTTCAGCCACCTAGCGATAGCCACACCTGTTACAGTGTTTACTGCTCGGTCTGCACTTCGGTCTGCACGGTTTACACAGCCCGTAGTGATACGAAGGGAGAGAGAAATAGCGCCAAGCGATTGTGAGGTCTGACTTTTTCTGGCTAACGATTTTGTGATGCAAATGTATTACTCTTTTGAACGCATATTGTTTTGAGAAGCAAAACGCTTTATTTTCGCGACCCCAGCCAGCTAGCCGGACTACCTTCGTCAACGCCAAAACTCGGCTTGAACTCGGCTCACAGGACGCAGCAGGGGGTAAGTCAATGTTCATAAATGATATTGCTAATATGGGACGTCATACAGCTTCATGTCAAAAGAGGCGAACTATCCCTTTAAGGTGACAGTATAAATTGGTCAAATTCCAAAATCCAGAGAGGACTTGGAACAGTAAGGCAGAACAGTAAGCTAGCTAACTGCTTGTCCATGGCTAATGCTCTGTAGAAGGCCTATTTATATTGTTCCAGCGTTATGGATGGAGACACTTTTGCTTGTCATGGAAATGTGATTTTTGATTTTCCCTGAAGATTCTAAGCAGAACACGCCACTACAGGCTCATGAGATGTTTTAGGCATTTATATGAGTATGAAAAATGAGTTCAGTATTCATTTATTTATTTTGTTTATTTGTTGATCTATCAGCACATTTGAT
This sequence comes from Odontesthes bonariensis, assembly GCF_027942865.1. NCBI lineage: Eukaryota > Metazoa > Chordata > Actinopteri > Atheriniformes > Atherinopsidae > Odontesthes > Odontesthes bonariensis. The sequence continues at coordinate 22,001,377 of NC_134529.1, read as the reverse complement.
AGAATTACTAAGCAAATTGTTAAAATGTGGGTGAATGTCTACTATATAGTAAGTAAAGTACCAAAACTGGGGCACTTTGAGCCCTTTATCAACTAAAAATATTGCACTCAAAGCAAAGAATTCAGTGAGAATCATATTCAAAGTGCCTTGGGAGAAAAACAACAGCATTTCGATATCTATTTTTCTTTTTTTTTCTCATATGCTGTCTTAGCTGCCTTTAGATGCAGATCCAACCTGGCACTGCAGTGTTTAAAAACCATTTAACAATGATGCTAGAAAAATCTGTTAACCTCAAACAAATGAGCGCTGTGCCTTTTTGGAGGCATTATCTTGTGTTTTGTTAAGAAATTGCCCATGAGCCAAAAGTTCCTCACTCTCAGCTATCAAAGGAAACACCTTGTCTGACTGCAAGCTGCAGCGTGCACGCACAGATTACCTTCACAGCAAGCATCTTTCAAAGCAAATCAAGAGATTGGTGAAATAAGGAGACATAAAGAGGCAAAGTCACATTTTCCCTCTCCGAAGCTAGGCGCTGGTATAAAACAGGAAATAATCAATTACTTCTCACTGCCATGTTTGTCCAATTTGAGCTGGCATCAAAGCCGAGTTCAGCTGAGGAGGATGAATCTGGTTGTGTTTGAATTAGAACTTTGATTTTTATTTTTTTATTTTTTTTTCATGAATTTTCCTGGTTTTGATGCAGCAACTGCAGCTTTTATCTGAGAACACACGTCCGGATGAATTTTCAACAGGCTCAGCAACTTCTTGAAGATCAACTTTGTTTACAGCGTCATTGGCTCCGATGTCGCTGATGATTTTTCTACCTGCCTTCAGCCATTTGGTGTGCTCATTCTATCAAACACTCTCAAGCCCACGTCAACTGCATTTTCATACCGTCAAGCCTCGGCAACTTCAAAATCTCCAACTTCCAAACAAACTCTACATTCTGGTCCAAAATGTCAATGACTGTGTGTAATAGTTAGATAGAGTAAAAACTTCTCAGACTTTGATGATCACTAGAAATAAAGTGAAATGGCACTTCAAACCAAATGAAAACTAGCTAGATAGAAATAAGAATAGAATATTGGCTGTTGTTATCAGCATATCGTTTAAAGTTGTTTTTTGTGGTTGTTTTTTTTAACTCAAGCTAAACAAAAGCATTCTGTTATCGGAGATTCTAAAAGATTTTTTTTTTTTGTTCAATCAGGATTGGCTTACCTTATACCTTCTATTGTTTGCAGCACACAAAAGATAGACACAACACACAAAGTCAATTTTCAGTCCCGTATATGTTCTGATAAAGGTAGACAGTAACCACATTTACTGTGGGCTGGTGCTGTCTTTTTCGAGCCAGCACAAAGTTGTACCCTGGGGCTTGAAGCTCTAAACCCTGCTTAGATTTTAAATGTAGAGCCACTGGGCGTGGAATATTACCTTAAACCAACCAACAGTATACTGCATTGTTGTAAAAGGTACCCAACCTTCTCTAAATCCTTCCTAGAGAGTGGACATAGCAGCAGTAAATAATTGCAAACGGTGTATAAGTAATTGCCCCTCACACAAACAAAAAGGTGAACAAAGTGCTCAATGCATAAAACAAATAATGTAAGTACCACAAACGGTCAAGTTGGAACTGTTTTTAAGTGCACAGATGAAAATGTGTGCCACGATATGCCCACCACAAAGCCAAAAGGACCAAAACTGCTGCTGAAAAAGATACTGTAGCAGACATGTTAGAATCCTGAACAATTGACGATGTAATGTAAAATCAGGCGCTTAAATCAGAGGCTGCTCCCATTCACTCTGTTAGAAGTCTTATAGTTACTATCAGAATGATTTTGAATATTTTATTTTAAAGTAGCACTCTTGCATTCCATTGCATTAAGATTAGTTTACTTTAACCTGCAGGATTTACTGTTGCAAAATGATTCATTTCAAGCAAAAACTATAAGCTTTTACAACACAAGTAGTTTGGGTTTGTAAACTAAAGAAAACCAGTATTGACACGTTTACTTAATAAAATGGCAAATGGGAGCAAATGATGTCAAACTGCCTCCAAAGCAAAAACAAGTAATAAAGAAACAACCTCAGACTGGAGTCGGATTATATTTGCTCCCAGCGTCACTGATGCCTTTGTGGGGATCTCAGAGACGTTACTGGCTAAAACAGCATTATTAGTCAAAGCTGGTAATGATAACTGGTTCTTCTTACCAGGATTATCCAGAATGAAGATGGGTTTTTTTCAGTCAGATCCAAAGTACCGTAAATTCCGGAGCGGCTGTGGGTCGGGAGGAAGAGCAGTCTCTCACCAATCGGAAGGTAGTGTTGATTTATCGTACAATTTCATTGGACCACTGTTAACTATTTGTTAATTTTATTGGTCTAAGCAAAATGTTTTTGGCGGCATGAAAAAAAAAATGAAAAAAAAACATATATTAACTGCACCGTATTATAAGCCGCAGTGCTCAAAGCCAGGGATTAAGTAGCGGTTTATAGTCCAGAATTTACGGTATGTTCTGGTATCTCACTGTATCCACTGTTCAAAATGTTTTTGGAGTCATCATCCATAAAGCATTAGGGAGGATAGAATTTGAACTTTTATTATCAGTGCAAATTTTTTATGCACTTAATTTTTTTTAAATTAAGATTTAATGGTTCATAGACATGTTATTTAGTTGCTTGGATGCACTCCGATGTCGCTACCGTGCTCATAACACTATTAACAGTTCATGCACGCATCCAAAACTTTGTTTTGTTAAAAACGGTCTTGAAATAAAAAGGCCTTGCTATGCCTTTCAGACGGTAATTGCATACTAATACTGGCCTGCACTTAGATCTCCAAACTCCTGCCCGCATCTCAAATTGTGTTGATCTTGTGGAGTGATCATGGCACGGTTGTTCAAGTTGACTACGAGGCCAAACTAATTATGCATGCATGTGAAAGCCAAGTAGCGATAGCTTGCAGTATTGATTCAAAAACATTTTTTTTCCTCACTCTAAAACACTAGTGTGAGGCGTGGGTGTTTTCCTATTTCATGAAAGATTGAGAGCAGGCAAGGGGGGGCTGCATTGTAAGCAACTCTTACCCTTAGCTCTGCATGTAGTCCATATGAGAAACAAGATAAAAAAGAAAAACATCTTGTCACATCATCTCATTCACAGATGGATACCCAATCCAAGGCAAATGTCAAAAGGACCCATGACAGACAGAGCACCTGTGAAAAAAGAACACAATAGATTTACAAATGGCTTTATATGCCGAAAGGTGATGAAAATCCCACTGGAAATGTCTCTGTATCGTCTTATTTCCAGGGACAAAGAATAAAACAAGTTGAATGTGTGTCAATGCAACCACAGATGATTCTGTTTGGTAATGATGTTTATACTTGTAAGGAAATATTGAGGGATACAGAATCTTGTCATTTGTTTCTGGGATTCATTCAAAACAAACTGTGCCGGAAAAAAGGCAAATAACAGCACTTGGTCGTATTAAAGTTGTCAACGGTTCACTGCATAATGAAAAATAAATATGGAAACATAAGCAGCAACTCTCATACTTACTGTATTTACTATTCCAACAATTTCCCTAAAGGTCACTTTTGACTAAAAGTAGCATCACTATTTCTACTTTCATTTCTGATTATTTCCCAATTTTCTCCCTTGGGATGATTTGAATGACAAAGCTCTGCAGAACAGAGGCTAAAGGCCTTAGAGTTGGCACAAAGCCACCTCCTCTCCCATCCTATTCCCTCCAATACATATGCTAATACTTCAAGTCACAGCTGGTCGAATAACTTCAAATATAAAACATTTTTTTGGTAAAATTCATTCAAACTAGCATTTCTAAAGTGGCATTGTGACAAAATAAAGCAAATGTCTTGGGGAGTTTCCTTGTCTGTAAAGCTTAAGCTCCCTTATGGAGCCAAATGTCAATAAAAGACCATCTTTTAAATTGTAAGGCAAACATTTATCAAAATGCGTAAAATAAATACTTTATTGATTCCAAAATGGGACATTATTTTGCAGCATAAAGAATCAAAACAATGAGTTATTACTCAGCACAATTGAAAATAAAAATCTGCTCTGTCTCTTTTTCTCAACAGCTTCAGTGTTTTAGCTCCAGCTCAGTCTATTGTCTGGGAGAATACCCAGGTATCTGTAGTCCTCAACAACCTCCATCTCTTCTCCCATGGAAATAGCATTTGGCTTATTCCTGGTCTACATTTAAGATAAGGTGCCACAAAGTGGCTGACAAGTACTTCTTGTCCATCACTGATACACCCCTTAACTGCAGAGTCATTTGAATATTTCTGGAGATAACAGGGCAGTTGTGATCTATGGTTATCAAAACCTAGGGACAAGATCAAGACAACTGAGGACATTGATAGGGTTACTGGCAATAATAGAGAAACTAACCAAGAATTGAAAGTTACTAGAAATTAAACAGAACATACTTGGAATACAAAGTCTAGAGAGAAACATGAACAAGAATACCAGCAAGAGTTAAACACATGAGATTGAACTAAGGACTTAGGGAAGAAAAGCTAGAAACTAAACAGAACACAAAGAAAATACAAACCCTTATAACAAAAACAAGAATACAACAGGATCTAACAAATAGTAGTGAAGTAAGAGGACTAAACTAAAACAGAACCCAATAAAGCACAATGTAAAACTCGTGCAAACAAAATACCAGAAAAGGGATTAAACAAGACACAATGAATAACCAAACCAAAGCACAGAAGAAAAATCAAAGCGATGATAATAATTAAATTCTGATAACTCAAGAGAATAAAACATGGAAAATCAAGAAACCAAAAGGCAAATGACAAACTGGAATGCAAAAATCCATGAAATCAAATCCCATGAACATAATTACTCTGAATTATACTGGAAGTCTGAGGGGTACCGAGTGAAGACAAACGGAGAGTACAGTTCCATGTAGTGCTCCTGACCACAGAGACACGTCAGTCTTATAAGCACTGCTGTTTATCTGGTAGTTAATAATCGAGGCATCAACTTCTATTTTGTGGAGCTTTTTAAAAATACACGCTGAAACGTATTGAAAAGACTAGAGATATCAAAGAATACGATCCTCATAGTGCTACCAGCTTTGTACAGGTCAGAGTGAGCTTGCTGAAAAAGGTAGACCCAAACCCAACCCCAGGATGATAAGTTAACTGTCTCATGATGTGGGATGTTAGAACAACTAGTCTGTGGTTACAGAGGGCAGATGGATACAAGGCAGGATGTCCCCCACACAGAAGATGATATAGCCAGTCGCACACTCAGTGATGGCATTAATGTCATCTCTATGTGGCTCTTGGACTTAAGCTTAAACAAGCTTAGTGCAAAGTATTTAACATGCAAACTGAACAGTTAAAATAGAAGTTAATCATGAACTAATCAGAAGTCCTTGTATATGATGACAATAGTGTGCTTTTTTTTAAAGGAATACTATGTAACATTTCTACCTTAAAATAACAGCTTGAAAAAAATTGTGCGGCTAGAATGAGTTTTAATATTACAATTGGCCTGTCTCCTATGCCCTTCGGAGGTCTGAGTTGGAAAAACTGCGCTATGTAACTTTGCCGGACCGGCCCGGTAGCGGGCGTCGACAAACTGCTCTACAGCGCCACCTAACGTGAGATAGCCCGAACCGCACATCGTAGAGATCTGAAACTCGGTATGTATGTAGATCCCCTCAAATCAAGCACAAAAGTCTCTTGGAGGTATGCTCTAAAACGTACAAAGAGGCGGCCATTTTGGGTCAAAGGGCAAATTTTGGCCATTTTTCAGATTTACACACCTTGTAGAAAAATTTTCACGCCCTAGGGATTTTGAGCCACGGACTTCATCTTTGGTCGGTATGCAGTTAAGGGATGGGGGAGCAGTTATCAAAATTCGTGAGTTTTTGAGCATGTTTAGGGGGCTTGGCCAAGCGGCGAACTTGGCGTACTCGCCAGTGTAAACGAAACGCTATAACTTTCACGTAAAAAGTTAAATCTGCACCAAAGTTTGTATGAGTCATCCATGTTGGATGCATGTCGATTCTATGTGATATGCTGACGTCATCTAAGCCCCGCCCCCTCAGAACAGGAAGTCACTTTTTTTCCTTGGAAATCTCCATCTCTGGCCCCCTTCACTTAATCAACATGATCTAGTGTCAGAATCAGGGCTCTAAATTAACTTTTTTCATCACCAGCCAAAATGGCTAGTTGATGTTAATCTCACTAGCCAAACACACACTCACTAATGGGTCAAAGTGGCTAGTAAGTTGGTCTTTTCTACCAGCCAAACTTAAATTTCACCAGCATTTGGCCGGTTGGCTGGTGTTAATTTAAAGCCCTGGTCAGAATACAGATAAACAAGTTGGTCTAACTTGCTTTAAAGCACCAACAGTTTTCAGTTGAAGACGTGGCTATGGCGGCTTGGTGAAGTCAGACACCGCGCCGTTACCATACGTTTGGCTCTAAATTCTACAGTTTTGAGCCTGAGATGCACCAAACTCACTGGGATCGCTCCTAATCCACCCCCCAACAGGTGTGCAGTCCAATTTGATGGGCGTGGCCTAATGCCTCCACAGCGCCCCCTAGAAACTCTAAAAAAAAAATCAGTCCCAAGCCATTCTTTCACCAACAATCATGAAACTCAGCACACCTGTGCGTTTTGTCAGGACCTACAAAATAGTGTGGGCATGGCAGAATGGCACATTCCAATCCTTCGCCGTTTGCATACGTTCGGTTCTAAATCTCACATGCCTCATCCGATTTGCACCAAACTAGATACGAATGACATTTGTTAACCTCTAAAGAGCCCAATAGGATTATATTGAAGTGTGACTCCAGTGCGCCCCTTATATCATTTAAACAGCTATATCTCCTTGAGACATCATCCGATCTGCACCATATTTTTTGTGCATCATTACGTAGCAGCGCTTGACACATTGGCGTTGTACATTTTTGACGTCGCTAAGCCCCGCCCCCACAAAACAGGAAGTGACGGTAACTCCTGTCTGGAAGGTTAGATATCGCTCCAACTTTGAACACGTGCCACTGGTGTCGTACTGTCGTGGACTGAAGGCGATTTGGGAGATTTGTCGCACGCTCCGCCCGGTGGACGGGTGCGGGAGACGCGTGACGGCGTTGATGACCACGTCGGTGCCGGCACTCAGGCGGTCGCAAGGCTGGAGCTGCGCTTGGCTGCGAGGGCCGATATCACTGCTTGCAGTTTTAATTATTCTTATTTAGCATTTGTTACATCTTACATGTTTGTTGAACCCAAGCACAGGACTAAGCAGGAAGGTTGAAAAGACAAAGCTTTAAAGCACTCTGTTGACAGTAATGTAGTAACAATATTTGATGTTACTTTTGTAAAATCAATTTGTTCACCAATTTGTATAGCTACAATCAGGGCCGCTGACAGGTATGGCTGGGCCCGGGACAAAATTCTCTGAATGCGCCCCCCCACATAAACTGCACATTTCATCAACCATTTTTTCACTTGACCAAGGGAATCATGTTAAGGGTACTTTTATTTATCGCCAGACCCGCGTGTATGTCTGCTGAACTTTCTGAGAATGTTCGGGGAACAAGGCGGAGCCCATTCATCTGGCGAGTGTCAAGTCAAATCAGTCTAAACGAAAGTCACAGGCTACCCCAAAACGTCACGTTTATAACCCATTCGTTACATTCAACTCTATCTCAATGGCAATTTCACACGTTGCCATGTCTATACTGGCTCATTTTAAACAAAATAAGGTTAAACCAGAGCCGCGTTACACTGGCTGTCACTCAGCTGACCGGGGATGATTCTCAAATCAATTCAGCCTGATTGGCGTGCGTGCCTGAAACATTTGGACATATTTGCGGACTAATGCGCATATTGTTTTTTTTTTAAAATTTATTTATTTATTTTTTTTTTTTTGCCGCCCCCCATTCCTGGGCCCGGGACAAAATACCTGTTTGTCCCCCCCCTACCGGCAGGCCTGGCTACAATAGTCTTGACAGAGAAAAATCAAACACTAAGAGTGTAACTTGGTAGCGATTTGAAAATGTTGTAATTTGTAAAGTCCATTTGTGATGTATACAAAAATAAAATCCAGGCTTGCAAGCTTGGAGAAAGAAAAAAAAAATCAAGAACAGTAAAGAACGGAAGGATTAATACAAAAGAGCACAGACTAACTAACAAGGGGAAGCACTGAATTACAAATATACCATGAATAATGGACTAATTGAACACAGGTGAAACTAAGGTCACGGTGAGCAATCACAAAGGAAGGAAATGAAGTTCCCAAAAGAGAGGAAGCGAAGCACTGGAGTCACATGCGAAGAAACTTAAATTCTAAATTAAATTAAACAAGGAGTAACTAATGAGGGCGACAGACGGCACAGAAAGTACTGAGGTAAAACAAAACAACATGGAGTTCAGCTGGGATGTGGTTGTGAAGAGCAGTGTACCACACAGCCAGATTAATAAATCAATAAGCTTTGTCGAGCTTTAAATAAGAGTCACGCCTCATTTCCACATGCATGTTTTCTGTTCATAAATCCGCATGATAGATGACCTCTGTCCCTATTATTTGCTACATTTAATAGCAAGAATTGCCTTTTTTTTGTATGGATAAACTTCATCAATAGGAGAGGGTAATGTTAGCAGCGGTCGAGGTAAGTTAAGAGTGGCTGGTCTTCCTGGTAATAAAAGGTATGAAAAGACATGAAAGTAATCCATACATTACACTCTTTTCCATTATTTTAATACCAAGAGAAGTGGGTAAATATGACATGATGATTACATTTTTACTTGAATGTGTTCAAAGCATTGTGATCTATGATGGTTAAGCTAGTAACTTGTTAGCCTACGTCATTTATCAAACCATCTGGCACACTGTGTGGAAAGTTGATCCACTGAAAGAATTCTAGAGGGTAAAAAAAATGAAGGGTGAAGTTCTACAAATCTGTCAGAGATTACAGAAGCTCTGGTAGGATCGAACGGACTTGTGGTTGACTGTCACCTCACAGCGAGAATGTTCCTGCTTTGAATGGTGGCTGGGACGGTTCCGTATGGTGTTTGCATGTTCTCCCAGTGGATCTGTGGGTTATCTTCTGGCACTCACCCACAGTCCAGATCAGAAACATGCATGTCAGGTTAAGTGGAATTTCTTAGCTGAACACAGAAGCGAGTTTGAGCGTGTGGAGTTGTATGTCTACCTGTCTATGGTGCACCCTGCCTCCCGTCTGACAGGCTGGGTAGGCTTCAGACCTCCTTTGTATTGGATGGGAAAGGAAGATTGATTGACAGATGGATGTTATCCATCACAGAAAAAAATTCTACAGATAAATGTGGTTTCTGTGTTTATTCTGATCAAAAATTAAAGTGATCTCTATCTATCATTTACTATGTCATAGTTTGATATATGAAGTCAAGGTGCTGATAGCTGTCATGTTGAAAAAGAAATAGCAGGCACCCAGAGTCCCTTTAATTGTAAACTAAATATATGAACTAATGAATTTATCGGAGTTCAACTTTTTCTGCAAACATCCCTCTATTTTTCAGTTCTGTTGTTAATTTTGTTGCAAAGCCCATCTCCCTCTCTCTACATATACACATATATATATAGATAGATATATATATATATATCTATATTTATAGATATATATATATATATATATATATATATATATATATCTTGGTTTTGGGGTTTGTAATTTGGTTTTGACTTTCTCAGCTGGTTTCTTGGTTTCTAACGTCATGTTTAGCTTTATCTGGGTTTTTGTGTTACTCCTGCTCTGTATTCAGTTAGATTTTCCAAGATCTGTCTTCATTTTACAATATTTCCCATTTTGTTTTGTAGTGCCTGATCTTTCGTTCACTTCAGTTAGTTTTATTGCTGTTTTTGTCACATCTAGTTTCTGTTGATTGCTCCCACCTGTTGTTCATGTTTTGATCAGTCCCTCAGTATATCTTCTTCAGATTTTCCTTTGTTCGTTGTCGTAATTTTCTCGCTTTTGCTCTATCAGTGTTGTCTTGGCTTCCTCTGTCTTTCTGTCAGTCAGTCAGTCCATCCTGTTTTCTCTTGAGTTTGTTACTTGTAAGTTTTCAGTTTTGCATTCCTGCCTCGGAATCGTCTTTTGTTCCCTCTGAATAAATTCACAGTTATCTTCAACTTCCTGTCTACGCCTTTTCCTCTTGTAGTCCAGCAATTGGGTCCGCTTTCTACTCGCTCTACCAGGAATCACCACAATTTCATAATTCTCTATTATTTCAACAGTGATCAATCATTGATCAATTTTATGTGGAATCAAGGCAAGGCAATTTTATTTGTAGAGCACAATTCATACACAAGGCAATTCAAAGTGCTGTACAACTACAAAAAAATCAGGCAAATAAAATCATTCCATCAAATGAATCCCTTATGAGACCAAGCACAGAGCTCAAAAGAAGAAGCCGAGGATTAGCAAATAAAGCTAACAACAATAGTGATGCTTTCTATTTAAGGTTTTAGGTTCTGTCAAGCAGATGCCACCAAGAAAGTGGTTCTCTGTTGAACTTGCATGCCTATTACTTTCAACCAGGCAATGCTGGACTCATACAAATAAATGAAATTAGCTTGACTTTTTAGGACCACATCATATGATGGCACATACTGTAATATATTCACAATACTTTCCTGACAGTAGACATGAAGTTCTAGAAAAGTTGATGCCAAAACCTTGACAAGTAATCATTTGGCTAAACCTAACTAACCGCAGACTAAAAACACAGGAAAAATAATGGCCCCAAAGCTTACCAAGCACCTGTAACAATTAGAAATATTGAAGGACAGAGAAAATGTAACATTTTCACTCCGACAAATCAGGGGAAAGTGCGGCAAATTTGGTCTGGACTCAGCTACTGTTTTAACGTGTTTCACAGTGGGAGGGTTTATGCTGGAGATGCACTCTCACACCAAAAAAGGGGATGGAGCAGGAGAACCTCTGTCAGTGGCTCAGGAGGCAGGATGTGACTTAAAATCATGCGGTGGAAATGGCTTCGTTTTCCTTACAACACGTTGACAATAGCAGATGCGGCTCCTTGTTGAGTTGAAATTAGTCCCGCATGTATCTGAACACATCCACTATAGCGAAGAGTGAGTGGAAAAAAACATACAGTCGAAAGGAGAATAAAGGAGTAACTTACAGGCAGTGACTACTCTGGAGCACTTTCCCACATTGTCTCACCCGCCGATGTTGTGGAGATTGTACTTTGTTGCTGGGCGGAGACTCTCGGCAAAATATCTAGAGCGAAAAATGCAGACATTTGCGTTTGCACATGCCACAGCTCCGGAACATCTCTAGAACATTTCAGCACTCCAGAGCATGTGTGTTAAGCGTTACTTCAAAGTATTGCATTAATTCTCCTGTGCAATGTGCGCCTTTATGCTTGCCCAATTGAATTAGGGAGCCCATGTATCCACCATGACAAAGCCGATAATTGACTTTGTACTGGTGCTGTTTGTATTGTGCCAACACATCATTTTAATACCTTTTGTGCTGCCACCTTGTAATCTCTTGTTATACAGGTTGTGGTTATTCAAGGTATATTTGCATGATCGGGATGATCCTGGCAAATGTTACTGCAACAACATTCAGCATTTCATTTCACAAGTAACAAGACGATTGTTTCACAAGTGTCTGAAAGCTTTTCAGTTCACTTGTGTGTGTGTTTATGTGTCAGGTTTTCAGTATATTGCGTAAATGGTGCCATGTAAAAAGGAGCCTGTTCTACAGTGTGTATGACAACACTTCCCTTGTAAGTGTAAAAGCTTTTTCATACATGTGAAAGCATTTTATTTTTACACGTGTTAGGCTTTCTGTGTGGGGTGGTATGTTAATGACTTTGCTTTCATACGCCTGATTATAAGTGTATAAAAGTTACCGCTTGGTGTCTGTCACACCTATGGACTCTTGTTTTTAGTTTCATGTTTTAGGTCACGTTTTTGAGTTTGAATCCATGTTTAGTTTTTCGGTTCATGTCTTAGTTTTCCCTGCACCCTGTTAATTAGTTCACGCACTGCACCTGTTTATTCCCCTCCAGGTGCACCTTGTCCCCAATCACGCTCACTCCCTATTTACGTTCTCAGTCCTTTTTTTTTTACCCATGATACCTGACCCTGCCTGCCTGCCTGCCTGCCTGCCTGCCTGCCTGCCTGCCTGCCTGCCTGCCTGCCTGCCTGCCTGCCTGCCTGCCTGCCTGCCTGCCTGCCTGCCTGCCTGCCTGCCTGCCTGCCTGCCTGCCTGCCTGCCTGCCTGCCTGCCTGCCTGCCTGCCTGCCTGCCTGCCTGCCTGCCTGCCTGCCTGCCTGCACATTTTTTCAAGTTAAGTATTTATTTATTTATTTATCCATGCCATGTTCAGTTCCGTTTTTTGTCACAGTTAGGTTATTTGAATCCGGCTTTGCCGCGGCCTTTTGTTGTTACTTTGTTTTTGGAAAATAAATCACCCTTTACTTTTGAAGTCTGCATCCGTGTCCTCCCTTCACCCTCAACCAAATCCTGACAGTGTCATTTTGAATAATGTCCGTAGCTAATCCTCGATAATTCTATCCCACTTTCAACGAAAAAAAAAATGCCCACGCGAGCCTGAGCCTTAGAACGGGTTTCCTTGATTAGCCTGCTACACCTGTCGTGTCAGAGCTTGGCTGATCCATAATGAAGGAACCACAACCTGAGCATCTGAATAGTGAAAATCACACAACAACATAGAGCAGTCCTCTATGACACAACATTTTAGCAAACGAACATGAAGACTCTCACACCGGTGATTCTACTAAACTTTTGAATTCTATTTCAATCATTTAAGCAGTGACTCAAACGTGTTTTCACTTGTAACATTAGGTGTAACAACTGCAGGCTAATTCCAGCCATAGAGTATATGAAATAACAACTGGAAATGAATATCTCTGTATTAGGGCTGGGCGATTTAACTTGTTATTATTGCGTTAACGCATCAATTATGTAATGCCGATAAATATTTTATTGCGCGTTAACGCATGTTTTATCTTATTTTATTTATTTATTTTACATTTTTTTTTAAATTTGGGGGGGTTTTGTGCCTTTAATGGATAGGAAAGTCCAGGAAGCAGGGGGCAGAGAGAGGGGGAACGACACGCAGCACGGGGTCATCCAATGCGGGACTGGAACCGGGGCCTTCTGCAGCGAGGACTATAGCCTCTTGTACATTTTGTAAAAGTTTGTTGCTCACAGGCTTTTATTTTGTAAAAGTCTGTTGCTGCGGAACCGGAAAAGAAAGTAATTGGCGGATCCACCAAACATGGAGAAGGGTACAGAACTTTTACTCGGCCATTTTCATTTTAAAGTTCTTCCAGACGGCGGAGTCGACAGAACCAAAGTCATCTGTAAACACTGCCAAGTTGAATTGTCTTCTCACCGTAGTAGTTCCAGTCTAAAATATCACTTAAAGGCAAAACACACGATTGATAGCAGCAAGTCATTCAAGGAAACAGACAGTGGAGCGAGGCTTCTACATAAAAACTACATAAAAACGCTGATGTTAAAAGTGTGTTTGCACAACAAATGTTATGGCACTTTCATTCATATGGCAGCACATTTAAAATAAAACTAAATGCTAAAACCTATACACTACTTTTGAATTCATTTTTGGATTTTGCGTACAAATGCGATTAATTGCGATTAATCAGGGAACTCATGTGATTAATTAGATTAATATTTTAATCGTTGCCCAGCCCTACTCTGTATATCTTATGGTTTTGCACACTGCCACATTCCGAGCAGAGGCCTGTCAGCTCAGATCAGACCTCTTTATGGTTTGTGAGTAGTCCGTCAAATATCAATTGTGTGTCTTCTCTGTAATGTCTGTAGATGCGTGTGCAGACTAGTTAATCCATGAAATCCATGAAATCCCTGAAACGAGAGTCCCGCAGCATGATAAATCACAAACTAACCCCTGCTCATGACAGTTGTTTGCATTAAGCGTCGACAGATCTACGCTTCCCCTGAACTAAGTTTGCCTGTAAATGTTTCATGGAACATTCATGCAAATAATGATTCAATCAGTTTTAATTGACAGAAAGAACTAAACTAATGGCTTTGAATAAGGTTGCATTAATTAGATATGAAAGTTAGTTGGATTTAATTTCAAATCTTCCAAATGCTGTCAGCGGCACATGACTGTGTGTGTTTGCTCGTCAAGTGCTGCACCAAACAGGATATTGTCCCTTAGAATAATTTAAAAGAGTGCGTGTGAGAGAGAGAGAGAGAGAGAGCTTTGAACTTAAATGAACAACAAAATTTAAGGATGCACGGAGAACATCAGAACTGATTTATAATTTAAAACATTTACATATCAAAGAGTTTAACCTCTCAAAGCAATTCAACTAACACCTTTGGCATACTTATGTTGATTATGTGGTATTATAGGTTAAGAGGCAGATAAAATGCGGACAGGCTGTGGTTGAAGGTAGCATTCTAAACATCACATTGTATTCAAAAAGGCTTTGATGCCAGAAAATAAAGAATCTTGTAACCTCTTTGTCAATTTGTGTCTTAATTTAATCAAAGCATTCCCAACCACTAAGGAAAAAAAATGCTGGTTTTAGTGGAGGCATATTATATTTGCTTTGAAAAGCTTCTCTTACATTCAGTGCTTAAACATGAATCAGTTTATGACTAAATATCCGCGGGTGTGCTCGCGCCACTTTGTGCTGCCTGTGTTGGTTCGAAGCAGCATGAACTGAAGGTGAACTTATCATTTGCACCAGTTTGGGGAGACTAGTCCAGCAGAGCAAAAGCGGGGGGGCATCAGTTCAAACATATAGAGCCAGAAAAGTTAACGCACTGGAGTCTTTATTACACGAATATTTTACAGAGACTGAGCAACTTTCTGTAAAGAAAAAGCAAACGCCGTCGGTACAATTAAAAGTCAAAGTTAAAAGTGCAAAGAAGCTTTTCACTGAAGTATTTATTCACAGGAGAAACCATTAGAAACTAACGCGTAATAAAATATGTTAATGACGAGTCTTCATTATTGCTGTAGTCATAATTGTAGCACTTGAAAAAATTTCAGTCTTCATTTTGGAAGCAACATGAGAGAAAATTCTCAGCCAAGGCTGAGCTGCTTTTGTGTATGGAGCACATGAAGTTTAACGGAACCCTCTGCTGACTTGGTATTTCATCTCCATATAATTGGTTGATTTAGAAAGACAAAAGAACAATCAAAATCAAAGCGGCTACGGCACCCCTAGCCCAAACTCTATTTAATCCCTCATTTCCCATAATGCCACTTTCTTTCATTAAATTTTCCGGCTTGGTAAATACCACTGTTTTACAGACTCCAGATCTCCACCTTTAGCAAATTCGTCTCCAGGCCTCACCAAAAAAAAATTTAAATCAAATCCTAACTGATTTAGTCAAACTTTAAAACTCAGCCCCAGGGCCACACGGAGGACATCATGCGAATCCTTTTTCACAGTCTGAGTTTTAACGGAATAAGTGAACTTTGTGTGTAAAATTAGAGGATTGTCTCAAAACGTGCCTAACTGTGTTTGTGGAAGTGTTAAAATGATGCAACTCTTTTGAACAGTTTTTTTTTTATTCCTAAAGCTGGAATACGCCTGCCCTTGTTTTGTCTTTGATCTACTGTGATACTGACAGCTCTCAGCCTCCTCTGAGGATCGCCAAGGTTGGTTCTCACACACCTTCGCACAAAGGCACAGATTGTTAATAAAGTCAGTTTCACTGCTATTTCAGCCTAAAGCCATTTCTCCTATTCAAAGGTTTTTGCGACTGTCAGTAATATTAAGGTTGTGCACAGCCTCTGCATTAAAAATAGGAAATGTTTGCAGTCATGAATATAAACTGAACTGGGAGACCACAGGGAAGAGCTGAGTGTAGATGGTATGACATCATATTTAATAGAAAATAACTGCAATTTCATTAAACGTTAACATGTATCTTTCCTGTAGCTGGTCCCTATTTGCAACTGCATTAGAGAATTTTGTTTGATTTCATGCCGAACATTGTCTCATTCTTTATCCTCACAAGGATAGTTAAGGGCCCCCGGGAGTTTGCCCAACCAGTATCCATGAATTTCTAACAAATTTGAGATGGCCTGCGACCGTGCCCCTTGTGGTGTCCCATTGAAGATGCTCCAAAAGTATGGGGTACTGGGCCCTTTGTTGTGGTCCATATTAGATTAGATTATCAACTGTTTTGTCCTTGCACAGGTCACAGATACAGGCAACGAAATGCAGATTGCATCTAACCAGAAGTGCATAAGCAGTAACTGTACAACAATATGACACACTATGTTGTCAAAAGTATTCGCTCATCTGCCTTTACACACACATGAACTTAAGTGACTTCCCATTCTTAATCCATAAGGTTTAATATGACGTCGGCCCACTCTTTGCAGCTAAAACAGCTTCAACCCTTCTGGGCATGCTTTCCACCAGGTTTAGGAGTGTGTTTATGGGAATTTTTGACCATTCTTCCAGAAGCGCATTTGTGAGGTCAGACACTGATGTTGGACGAGAAAGCCTGGCTCGCAGCCTCTGCTCTAATTCATCCCAAAGGTGTTCTACGTCAGGACTCTGTGCAGGCCAGTCAAGTTCTTGCACACCAAACTCGCTCTTCCATGTCTTTACACACCTTGCTTTGTGCAGTGGTGCACAGTCATGTTGGAACAGGAAGGAGCTATCCCCAAACTGTTTCCATAAAGTTGGGAGCATGAAATTTTCCAAAATCTCTTGGTATGCTGAAGCATTCAGAGTTTCTTTCACTGGAACTAAGGGGCCAAGCCCAGCTCCTGAAAAACAACCCCACACCATAATCCCCCCTCCACCAAACTTTACACTCGGCACAATCCAGTCAGAGATGTACCGTTCTCCTGGCAACCGCCAAACCCAGACTCGTCCATCAGATTGCCAGATGGAGAAGCGTGATTTGTCACTCTAGAGAACCCGTCTCCACTGCTCTAGAGTCCAGTGGCGGCATGCTTTACACCACTGCATCTGACGCTTTGCATTGCACTTGGTGATGTATGGCGTGGATGCAGCCACTCAGCCATGGAAACCCATTCCATGAAGCTCTCTACGCACTGTTGTTGAGCTAATCTGAAGGTCACATGAAGTTTGGACCTCTGTAGCGATTGACTCTGCAAAAAGTTGTCGACCTCTGCGCACTGTGTGCCTCAGCATTCGCTGACCCCGCTCTGTCATTTTACATGGCCTAACACTTCGTGGCTGAGTTGCTGTCGTTCCCAATTGCTTCCACTTTGTTATAATACCACTGACAGTTGACTGTGGAATATTTAGTAGAAACGAAATTTCCCGACTGGACTTGTTGCACAGGTAGCATCCTATCATGGTACCACGCTGAAATTCCCTGAGCTCCTGAGAGCGACCCATTCTTTCACAAATGTTTGTAGAAGCAGTATGCATGCCTAGGTGCTTGAATTTATACACCTGTGGCCATGAAAGTGATTGGAACACCTGAATTTAATTATATGGATGGGTGAGTGAATACTTTTGGCAATATAGTGTGCATTCAGAAGTGCAGGTATATATTGTGATATAAATACATTTGTGCATGAATGCCTATTGCTATAGGTATGTACAGTGGGCTATGACTATAAAGTAAGTACAGTTATACAGTATGTAGATGTCATTGAGCAGTGAGGGATGATTTACAATATATACAGAATGGACAGTGGTATGTTACATACCACTGTTACAATGGATAGAAAAATGGAGATTCGTTATGTACAGAAGAGTAGAATATATGAAAAATACTGAAAAATACAGGAAATAGTGCAATGATCACAATGCAGTACTGACTGGCTGTTTACCTAAATGTGGAGGAGCAGCAGTCCGGGGGCAACGAATGAATAACTAAAGTATTCATTGAAAAAACAAACAAAAAAGTGGTTGAGCCGGAAAACCATGAACTAAACTTAAGACACTAAAGACCAAAGAGATAAACAACCTGACGAGGGGAGACAACCAGAGCAGAATTGTAAAAATAGCAATAAAGACTCTGCAGAAACATATCTACACAGAATAAGTGATCAGTGATCCAGACAAAATATGATGACACACGATCTATGCTGGCATAGTGAGAATAAAACCTCAAAGTTGTTTTTTTTTTACTTTGAATGTGTTTGCTGTTTCACACAATGTAAAGCACTGCAACACAGTGGAAATGGCAGGCGGGTGCGCCTCCGTTGCACACAAAAAAAAATGTTAAGCTTCCAAAGCAACGGAAATACCACCAAAAATAGCTCTGGCAGCCCTAGTAGTTCCTACGTTTGTTCCTTCAAATCGTCAGATAGGAGTTACTCATCTTACAAGTAAACCTACATGTTCGGGAACAACAAAAAAACCATAGTCTTGTAACTTTATTTTTAGAGCCAAACATATTTGTGAGGATTGCTCAGCATAGAATAAAATAGAAAATACTTTATTCATTCCCCCGTGGGGGAAATTCAAAGTTTAAAGCATACACTTGGAGAGAAAAAGTCTTTTGTCATGGAAAAAGTCAGTTTGGAATTTAGTTGCATCATACTGCCTTCTGCTGTGAATAAAAGTACTGTATGTATGAAGCGGTTTTATATGCAATTGTAGGTATTCATGAGAGAGAAGAAATTAGGAAGAGCGATTTTTTTTATTTTTCCCAGCAGCATAGTATCTACAGTAGATTCCCAAAGCATTGCCACTCAGACTCTGGTTAGTGAATGTACACATATGCTTTTCTTGAATTCAGTAAGGAGGTGCAGTATTGCAGCTGAAATTAGAGTGGTTACCATGGAGGGTCCTTATGAGCTGTGGTTAGTCCCAATCCTTTCACAGAGGTTGGGCAGGCGAAAGGGTTATCTCTCCTTTTTAACTTTATCTCTTTCACCATATTGTCCCCGATCCAATCCCTGCCTTTTCAAGTCCGTGGGCTCACTTTTTCTTTCCTTTCATGACGGATAGAAAAGAATATTACCCTCTGTTCTCCACCATGGGGAATTCTGAGTTTTTTTCCATTTTCAGCAGCTGACTGTTTCTGTGGGGCTTAAAAGATGCCACAATACATACTACAATATGATGCAGTGCAAGTTAAAGCAAATATAAACAAAATTGAATGTCCCGTGGACCATAAACCCCTATGCTTTTAGAAGACATTAATGCAGCTCGCAGTCATGATTTTGGTTTCCAATTAATCATTTTCTGCACAAAGTGCATGCCACTAAAGAAAAGCTGAGGAATAGAGCTGTTGCTGAATTTCCAGCTTGCATTCACATCCAAACAAAGGCAACATTTTGGAAACTAGTTCTGCTTCAGATGGAAGAGGCGGAAGTGGGAGAAAATGGAAAGTGGAAGACAGCAAGTCTGATAATAATTAATTTGGCAGCGTTTTGGTCCTACGAGGCCAGAAGAAAATATATTGACGTTAGAAAATTGCTAATTAAAGAAAGGCGCACACTTTGGTTTGGAAGACATCAGTCTGCCCAGGCAGTTTGAGATCTCACTTGCTGCCTGGGCTAATGGTGCTAGTAATGCCTTTGGGGAAACACAGAGGCGGACGCGAATGAGTCTCATGGACCTCTCCAGCACGCAGGATGAATGAGAGCAATGAGGAGAATACGCTGAAAGGGAAAAAGAAGCCGCGCTCGGAGGAGGATGTTTCATATTCTTTTTAAATTGCACGGCAAATGAGGGAAGAAGGATCCTTTGGTGGGTAAAACTGAATTCACACACATCCCATGGAGTCACTGCTGGCAGCCAATATTGAGTCATTCTGCAAATGGGATCAACAAAGAACGAACAATGAGCAAAACACTTAACACTGCCCTCACACAGCACAAGAGCGATGGAAAAATCAATAGAAAACTCAGACATAAAAACAATCAAATTACTGGCAGATTGTAAACAGTTATTACTGAATGTGTGTGGGGGCAAATGGCAAATCATGACTTTTGCATTTGATCAAAAACTCCTACACTTAAACAAGGAAATATATGCATTGCAACAGCCATTCCAGCTATCTGCTAAAATAGGAATTTCAAGTATTAGTGTCGTAATTTGCACATTTTAGACGTTAACCTAACTTTTTTGGAATTGTGGCTGTAATAGCTATTGAGTTTCTTCAGCCTGAACCAAATCAAAGTTGAAATCATCAGCTCATGAACGTCTTTGGTCAAATTACAAACTATCAAATGTCCCTACGCCTGGGAATGTCCCTTGGCAATATAAGAATAGCTAATAAATGACAGTCATTAAGTATTAATTTCAGAGTCTCGTATACTCTCTTGATATTTGCCCCCAGCAAATAAGGTGCAGTGAACACACAGAAACTAATTAAACAGTGTATCTCTCGTGGCATATGCACATGAGATGTAAACAATATAGTTTGTGCTTTCTTCCAAAATATGAAAAGATTATATTCCTATAGGTAGTTTCCACAACACTCTCAAAGGACTTTTCATTTCTATTCAGATGGTTTTTATGTTTTGTTTTCTTTCATCTTTCTGAAGTGAAGTGGATGTCATTGTACCTCCATATCGTGCACCTTAGATTAAACTACTCATATTCCCATTCAATGGTGAATAAGATTGAGGTAATTGCTTATGTAGCCTTGCTCATTTACTGTGCCGGTCTCTAATTAATTACAAAATTTATGTTTGATGTGTTTCAAGAGGCACATGCTGGAATAATCTTTAATGCATACTGCTTCATTAGATGTCCTCCTCCTTTTGATAAAACATAAGCGTCTTACATTTCTGTTCCATCACAGATAATCTGAAGAACGGAGGAGAGATTCCGTCTTTGTGGCGGCAGATTTTCAAAAGAGATGCGATTCAATCTTTCTGCCGCTCCCTCTCAGCTGGGGACACACACTGTAGCATTGATATATTGCATATGCAACGTCTCACCAAGTCCCTTTACAAATTATAAGATGCACGTAGATGATAAAGTGGAAAGCACGTGCATCAGAGTAGATATCTCATAACCAGGAGATAACTCGCACATCCTCTGGCAAAGATTAGAGTTTAAGTAGACACAGAGATGTTTTATTGATCTCCTTGCTGCCATCCGATCTGATAAGGACATCAACACGTAGTGTGCCATTTAACAACGTAACCTTGTAGCTTGATGTGAAAATCCACACCTTTTGCACAGTCCATTAAACAGTGAGGTATTGCCACCAAATACAATGTTTATGTCCTTAGACCTCTGCTATTTTCTCACAATGAAAAGACTAAATGAGTAAAGTTTTATTACAATACGGAATAATAAATGTCCCCAAAATGAATCGATATTAAAGTCAGGTAGGACCTTGGATAAGAACAAAAGTAACAATGCAATCATACTATATCACCATGGGAAAAAGGGCTGTGTTTAATGCTTAAATGCATTGGAAGTTCTATTCAATATATTCAGAACGAGGTGTTGAGTCAGAAATTGTCATTCTTTTCTCTGTAATAGAACTTTTGAATTATGATATCAATAGAAGAAACTTAAATTTGTTCCTGTACAAATATCATTAAATGGTTTAGCAACAGTAAAGCCACCTGGTTTCTTTATATTGAATCTGAAAAGCAGAACAGGTATTTTATAGTGTCTCTCTTGGTGGTTACACAATGGGCAGCATGCTGCTTAAAAAATAAAAAATGTCTTAGACTAACAGAAACTAATCTGGTGGCATTTCTAGTTGCAGGTAATAATTGAAATTGCAGAGGGAAAAAGTTTTCACGGATACTAATTTTTATCTGACAATACTTTTTTAAAGCCCTTACATTTGGGACATAATTTATTTTTCAATCAGTACTAGAAAAAGTGTGACTGAACCTCAGCTGTGAACTGAGGCCTGAACACCTCCAACACACTCTGCAAACTGCATCCATCTGTTTCACATGAGGTGAATCACTGTCCCCAAATACTCTCAGTGAGAAAATGAATGTAGTCAAAATGCTTTCGGCAAAACGGCTTCATTACTCAGTGAATTATCTAACATTACTAGAGTTCATTGTCGTGCTACAGTGAGCACAATTTATTCCAACTGTGTCATCAGATTGTTGTGAGGTTACTTTAACTGCTAGGCTATCGCTCGATCACGAGAGCTAGCATACCTCGGCTAATGATATTAGCATGGCTGCTGTATTAATAAAAGCCCAGTTAGGCCTACAACAGAATTTCATGTTCATTTGCAATGTCAACATTTCTCACGGTATGAACAACTAAATGTCATTTGTTTACTTTATTTCACCGGTGGAATTTAAATTTATCAGAAGCGGTTTTGACATAGCCTCGAATGACTAAAGCTCGGTTTGTGCGATATTTTCAGTGTTGTCGGATTGTTGTATTTTTCATGCTGCACCATGTGTTTCTCTTGTGACCAGGTCTCTGAAAAGTTGTTGTGTGTTCATGCCACACAGCTAATCTGCAACAGAGGGTCACACACAATAAGATTCACAAGATTATGCCCTCAGGCCATTTGTTTGGAGTGTTGATTATAATTCCCTTTTGTTAGCCCGAATTTCACCAATTATATCTTGTAAAGCATTAAATCAACTACTAAAATTTTAAGCCCACTGTTCCGCTATATTCTACACTTTGTTTAGTTCCTCCCTAATTTTTCTTGGATGCTCACCTATTAGTCCTTACCAAAGGTCATTAGTATTCTTGGCAACTCTCTTCTTCCACCGACCATCAATCCCACTTTATCAGTTGAACAACAAGCTTCTAACAGTGGCTTTGTTCATTGCACGCATCCATATCTGATAAGGGCCCCCCTGACATGTCTGACATCATTAATCACCAGCTCTGAGGGAGGACACCGTGGGCTGGTTGAGAGCAGCAAGTATCACCACCTTTCCCCACAGAATCGTTTTAAGAGAGCCTTCCTCATAATTAATAGAGCGGGCCAGCTCTCCTCACAGATAAACCTCAGAAAGCATGCAAGGACCGAAGTGGAAAATGGTTCAGGACTGCTGTTCTCTGTTAAGGGGGTAGAGGGGACCATCGATAACACCGCCTTGTTGGTGACCATTTTTCCGTCTTCGCAATAAGTGGCCAGGAGGGCAGTAAAAACAGCTGAAGAGGAGAAAGATGAAACACGAGGTCAATTTTTACTACTCATCGTGCAGATGATAGAACTGAGAGAACAAGCTTTAATTGCTTGTAACAGATGATGGAAGGGAAGGGAAGACAAACGGACGCACAGTTTCGTCAGCCACTGTGTGAGGAAGTCATTTATTTGATTCTAAAGATTAACTTTGAAAAAAACAATGTATGGTTATAAAAATAGTACTTAATGTTATTTGCCGTTTGGAACTGCATTTATCATTTTGTGTATTTACATAGTGATGAAATGTAGGAGCGCAAAATGTGTGCAGGTGAGCTTATTCTAACCCAGTAAGCAAATGCTTACACAAATCAACTAATACAAAATGTGTGTACAAACTAGCAGGAATTTAGCCACTTACTAATGTCTCTATACTAATGGGACCGCTGTGATCAAAGCAGCTCCTGTCACTGCTTAAATCCACACTCGAAGGGAGGAAATACATTTAAAAGTAAAAGAACAAATAAATAAACCTTATTAACATTGCCTTCATTTACCCAGAGATTTTTTTTTTTTCCTGCAGTACCAAGACACCAGCCGCGGCTATTCAGAGACAACACGGGAAACCGGGCAGCCTCTCCCATTCTCTGGCGAAATTGCTACATCTTCAATGTTAAATTGACGATAATTAGTTATTCACAAAACACAAGATATGCCCAATACTGCATTTACTTTCATAACTACAACATGTTGTCCTGTAGCTTAATGAAGTGATTTGTTCTGAAATCGCCGCCGTTCACTGAGGAAATCATGTTATGAAGCCGCCACTGACAGCCAGGCTTCCGAGCCGAGGGCTGCCCGTCTTCGAGGAGGGGGCGGGAGAGTCAAGTTTTTTTCTGCAATTCTAGGTCATCATTGGCTAAATCGACAAAAACTCATCACTTCCGAGGCTGCCCGGCGTCTCTGGGGGTAGATTAGACGTGGGCGTGTCAATATGAGGGGCTGTGTCGTGATGATTGGAGTTAGTTTGCCCATCATGAGAGAGAAAAAATGCTCCACAGATTCTGATCCAGCCATTTACAGGCATTAGATCATACTTGATTTTGGCCTTGCTGTGTGAAATTTCAAAGTCTATACCTTCTTTCTGTCTATTTGCTGGGCATACTTGTCATACTAGACACAGCTATGTTATAACTAATTCTTATTAACTTTGCTATCTTCTGCTTTGGGAAGGCACAAGCCACTACAACCCTGAACGCGTAATGTGGGCTTCCCCTGTTTTAAAAGTCAGCAGCCGCCACTGCCAGACACCCTTTCTACCAGTCTGAATGATATTTGCAATATAGCTACCATGTAGTGGTAGTGGTGCATGTAGTGAAAATTTAATCAACATCACTCACATACCGATATCAAGCGAAAGAAAAGCCCACAAAAAAAAGCATGGAATTGTGGTCTGCCCACACAAGTTTGTTTTAATTGCTGCATAAAGTCAGCAATGTTTTTGATAGGCTTTAGAGAGGGCCAAAAATCCAAATGAAGGTTGATGTAGAACATAGTGGGTCAGTCCATTTTTCTTTTTACAATTGAACATTCCATGTATCCAGCCTTCAGTGTTCTCGGTCCAAGCCTGTGAACACCCAATCTGCAGCAAACATCAAAAGAACCTTTTTAACCCAGCACAATGAGTCATAACTACAATCACTTGGATTTTATTTGAGACTCATTTTGCTGTGGCTGGGAAAAGGTTTTATTTTACATCCTTCATTTGCCTCTCTTTTTGAAGTCGGACGCCATTCTTGTCTTTCATTAACATAACAGCTGAATATTTATTTCCCGTTGTCATAGTGCAATGTTACTAAAACCGATTCTTAAGATTTTAGCCTCACTAGAGGGAGAATCTGAACTCTGCATCACCAATGAGGCAGGTCTGCTAAGCATGTTTTATTCTGTTTCTTGGACCAGCACTTATTTTTGCTGGAGGATTTTGCTTTACATTTAGCTTCACAAAGGGGCTGTCATCAATCCAGCAGCTCAATGCACTCAGGTGTCAGAGCCTCAGGTTGTGTTTTATTAAGCATGAAGGTTAATAAAACACAACCTGAGCAGCTGAACTGTGGACAGAAGAGGAAAATAAGTATAAAACGACCTGTTATGTCAGAGCTTGCATAATAGTGTGGATAACATGCATGACTTTGTTTCTCCAAAGCCAGAACCGTTCCTACGTGCCTGCAAATCAGGACAAACAGCAGATGAAAAGAAAAAAAAAATACTGTTTTGTTGTACTGTTTTTAGTCTGTAAAAATCTAATTAAAATTGAGATGGGTATGAGATGACTAAGCTGAAAAAAAAAAAAAAAAAAAAAAAAAAAAAAAGTCACTGAACCTCATTGAAAATCAGATCAATGAGCTTTTACCTCGACCTCTTAAACCTGAGGTTTGTGTCAGTAATGTTTCCATTACTAACGTTACGATTATGCACATTTGTAATAACACCATCAAGGGACTGAAATGAAACACCAAAAATGAAACGGTAGCTTTAGTATTAGGTTAAAAGCATGGAAGAGCCTGATGTCAGTTCTAAATGTCAGAGGCGGCTAGTGAACAGCAGCACGGATATGTGTGAAAAGACTGGAATCAAAAGCACTTTGTATAAACTGTTGTCCTTGGCTATTTATCCTGCTTAGACCAGATCAGAGCTCGTCCCGATCACCTTTGGGACCCAAGTGAAACTAAGTAACGAAGGGGCCTCCATGTGCTTGACCTATAAGCAATGTGGCCACCCAGTCACATCTGACACCCCAGTGCTCCCACTGCAATTTTCTTCTTCACATTTTTCTCCATTATCCCTCTAACAGTAAGTAGATAAATGCCTTGATGTCAACTCACAGCGAAATTTGAACTTTATGCTATATTTTTGTCATACCGTGTTAAGCAATTATACATCCACTCATCCTGCTTTATCCAATCTCGAACCCGGGGAGGGCTGGAGTCTATCCCAGCTGCCATTGGTTGAGAGGTAGGGTACACCCTGCATATGTTGCCAGTCCATCACACAGCCAACACAGAGAAAAATGACCATGTACGCTCACACTAAATTCTATGGTCAGTTTAGAATCACCTATTAATCTAAGATGCATACTTTTGGACTGTGCCAGGAAGTCAGAGTTCCCAGAGAGAACCCACATATGCATAGGAAGAACACAGAAAGCTGAGATTTTAACTGGGAATCTTCTTGCTGTGAGCCGATGGTACTAACCAGTTCAATGAAGGGCTATGAAGCAGCTAATCACAGGAATTTACAGTCACTTTACTTTAAAACAGCCAAGTGCTTTTGAGAGTTGAGAGAAAAATCCAAGGTTAAATGACCCGACAAGAGTTCTATCATTCTTTTGAACCTTTTTTTTTTCTTTGTAGCTTACTTTTTTTTTTGGTTCATTTCAACTTTGGACGGTATGGCGGTGCTCCGAGTTTTCGAGTTGCATGTTCGCGTGCCTTGTGGGCATCTAAAGGAGGAACACTGTGAATTTTATTCACAGGTATTTTATTAATAATAAGAATAATAAGGCGTCCTTCAAGTCAGCCATGGTCACCTTACAAAAAATTTAAAGCATGAAAGATCGAAACATTAAAACAAAACATCAACATAAAAACAAAAGAAGTGCACACTGTCCAGTTATAGAGAGTATGCCAGTTTGAACAGGTGAGTTTTGAGTTGAGACTTGAATGATGTGATGGAGTCTGACTGTCTGATGTGTGGGGGGAGGGAGTTCCAGAGCCGGGGTGCTGAGCAGCTGAAGGCTCGGGCACCCATGGTACTGAGGCGTGACGTGGGGATGGTTAGCAGTCCAGAGGAGGCTGAGCGGAGGGTGCAGGAGGGAGTGTATTTGTGAAGGAGGTCGCAGAGGTAAGTGGGCGCTACATTGTGGAGAGCTTTACTGGTGAGGAGAAGGTTTTTGTAGTGGATGCGGTATTGTACAGGGAGCCAGTGTAGTTGGATGAGAACAGGGGTGATGTGGTCCGATGATTTGGTACAGGTGATGATTTCCTTTCCACTTTCAACACTAGGCTTAAAACTCTCCTTTTTGATAATGCTTATAGTTAGGGATCGTTCAGGTGATCCTGAAACATCCCATAGTTAAGCTGCTATAGGCCTAGACTGCTGGGGGGGGGCTCTTATGTCACACCTTTGCTCACTTTACTCTCTTATCTAATCTTAATTTCTCAAATGATATTAGGTATCCTTTGAATGGTGTTAAAGTGTACCCCCCCCTTTTCTGTCTTCTCAAACCCCAGCTGGTCGAGGCGGAGGCCACCCTTCTTGGTTTTGGTTCTGCCAGAGGTTTCTTCCTGTTAAAAGGGAGTCGTTTCTTTCCACAGTCGCCTCAGGCACACTCAGGACGGGAGATTGGTTTCGGTGCAATCTGTTTCCTTAGCTAGGAAATTGTTTTTGAATTGGCTCTATATGAATGAATTGGATTATTTTAAATGAATTATGATTATAATAAATTAAACTCCAATTGGTTTGAATTGGCTATATTAAACAAATGCTTTGAGATGACATTTGTTGTAATTTGGCGCTATATAAATAAACTAAATTGAATTGAATGATCCCGGCGGCCGAGTTCCGAATGATTTGCAGTCTGTTGATGAGTTTGTTGGGGAGTCCGGTTTAGGAGGGTATTGCAGTAGTCGATGCGGGCTGTGACAATTGAGTGGACCAGTATTTCGGTGCTGTTTTGGGTCAGTGATGGACGGAGTCTGGAGATGTTGCGGAGGTGGAAGAATGCAGTCCGGGTGATGTTTTGAATATGGGGTGCAAATGAAAGGGTGCTGTCCAGAATGACGCCAAGGCTCTTGACTTGGGGGGAGAAGGATACAGGGAATCCGTCGACAATGATGGGTCGCGTTGGTGTTGTAATTTGGGAATGATGGATTTGGAGCCAATGAGCAGGGCCTCGGTTTTATTGCCGTTTAGCTTTAGGAAGTTCCTGTTCATCCTGCTCATATTTTAGATGTGATAAAATATATTCACGTTCTACAGTATGAAAACGTAAGGAGTTGCTCTTATATTCTACGGAAACCGTGCCAACTAACGTCACAATTTAACTTGTACACAAGCTTTGTGTTTTAAAGTCAAAGTGTATCTATACCACACAAGTGATCTGCAATCAAGGGTCACAGATTACAAGATCTTTCACTATATTAAGCTCCAGAATCAAATAAGTGATCATTATGAAGCAGTTCCAGAGTCAGGATTTTTCAACAGGTTTTTCTTATCATTAATCTGATTAGTCAACTGGTTATTGAAGAGAAATTTCATCAGAGAGGTGAGAGTGTTCTTGCCAAGTTCTGCTCATGCTAATTTCTTTACTCTGCTCTTTATCATGGTTTCTGTACTCGCACCATTTCCATTTGCTGCAGCTTCTTGATGACAGCTCACTAAACACTCATTTGCCTTCTGACTCCTTGACACTATCTAACATGCCAGATATTCCATTAACCTCTTAAATCAGATCTTTGGAGAGTTAACTATTTATAACCAGATTTAACCAACAATTTGCCCTCTGATCTGGGGCATTCATCTGCCATTCATCTGCAATCTCCCAAATTGGTCTGCATTGTGAAGATTAAACATAAAATCTTACATTGTAACAGTTCAGAAGATGCTTTTATGCAATGTGCCTCACAAGTGAAGGAACACACCAGGGAGCAATGAAGAGTTTGGTTTCTTGCACAAGGATAGTATGACATGTTGACAGAAGTTTGAGAGAAGGCCACTCTACCTCAAGCTGACCTAAAGCTGCCCCAAGAGATCTCCAAAATATTTTGGTGTGAACTCAACTTACACTGTCAAATAATGAGTGCAGTCACTTGCTCGACTGACCCCTTCAAGATACAGAACTTAAAGCCAACCTTTAGAAGAACCACTGGACAGGTTTTGGCGATAAGCCCTGGACCAATTCAACCCCTGCCAAGGAACAATAACAGGACTCTGGAACAAGTGCTCCAAGGTTAACCACAGTGCTTCTCAGAATGGAAAATGATTAAATTTCATGTTTCAGCAGTTCCTTGTTTTGGTTGGCAAAGTGGCAAAAGACTTCTTCTTGTTCTCAGGCTTCTTTTGTTTCTTTTGTCTTTCGTTTAAAAGCAACTGGGGCTAAATTATCATAATTTTTATATGGACATTTTGTAGAGCAAACAATATCTTTTTCAATTTGTCTCTACATAAAATCAGACTCTGAGCCTTTGCCACTTTCTAACCGTCTTAACCAGTTGCCTTGGAAATGCCTTTTTTTTTTAACTTCTCACAGTTTACAGAGAGTGAATAGGGTGAGGTAGACAAGCAAAACAGTTTAGTTACTGTATATGTGTTTGCGTGAGATTAAAGAAGACGGTGATGAAGTGATTTGTCTCTGTTAGCAGCCTTGCAGAGAGAAAACAGGCAGCAGAACATTTGACATCCGAAACCTCTGCGCTGGAGCTCACCATGGGAGGGCACTGTGTCTAGAGTGAGTAATTACATGTGCAAGTGCTGCGCTGCGCTGTAACTTCTGAGAATTCCCGTCATAATTATACTGCACACGCACTCAGACACCAAGCCAGATATTCATATAGTTTCAATCTGTCTTTCAGGCATCCTAATTACGGGAATCAAGAATTGATTTTCATATGCTATAACATCTACGTGGGTTGGTCTCCTGTTTCAACAAACAGGATGAGTTTTCGTGGGCCGAGAGGGCGATAGTCACAATTTACACAGTGAGGTTATTAGCTCATTCATCTTCTGCAGTCCTCAACACGCAGCCTCTTATACATCATGCGCTATTGCTGACTCCAAGTGTGAATGAGGACGGGATGTGGTCCGTGTCTGTCCTCCCACATTGGCCGACTAGATTTACTGCCGTGAGCAGGTCAGAATCACAGCCCACTCATTTACAGTGCAACACATTCATACATCACCCATCTCCGTCGCACTTAAACAATTGAGGCGAGCCCCTCCTCCCCCCTTCCATCTACAATAAAATCCCTGGCTGTTTTACAATTGATACAGGATGATGAACTTTAATTAGATGCTTTAGAAAAGATGAACCCAATTCAGCACTTTTGCTTGGATTACAGGCGGCGGCACTTAGGAAGAGGAAGGTTGGGGAAGTGGGGGGGGTGTATGGGGATGGTGGGTATTGATCCATATGCATTGTCTCATTAATTTTACCAGAGGTGTGGATTGCTGGTGATCAATACCCATCGACTGCATCTTTATTCTTCTGTGTAACCTATTACTGTCTGCGAAATGTGAGGACCGCACCACAATTAGAGATGTGGAGTAGGCAAGGCCAATCAATAGCATAGATGTATGATCTGTACAGCAGGAAGCAATAACTAGAAAGACGTGCAGTGAGTATTCCTTCAAGGCTAAAGGCTAGTTTGGCTGAGTGACTCTGTCTTCGTAAAAGGCTTCCATGGTTCGCTCAAAGCAAAAGCATAATGAGAAGTGAGGGACTCAAGGCTTTCAGTCTTGGGCTTCTGACTCCACGGTCATTTCCATCTATCTTCTGCTTTTATGAAAGTAATGATCTTCTAACTTCTTTTGCTTTCCATGATTCACTGTACAGCACACTAACTAGAGGGTTTATAAAGACCCCAAGAGGACACACGTCTATACAGATTTACGTACATGTATGTACTGTATTCGTGTATGTTTAAGTTTATGGATGTTTGCTGAAATGTTAGCATATTTTGTCAAACTTGGTTGCTTTGAGTTGTTCCATAATTGGCTCATGTTTTGTTTTAACCTGTCACCGCGTTAAACAAGTGAAGCTGTGACACCAAACAGTGCAGCGCAACGCTGGGTTGATCAAAACGCAGTGTCAACAAAAATGAGTTTATAGGGCAGAGTGCTCTGCTTGATCAAAAGAACTGAGAACCATGCCGGGACTCTGGCATCTTAAGAGTGAGTATCTACTTGCTGCTTCTTTCAAGAGTGAAAGTGTTGGGGCTTAACTTAGATCCCTGCCACGGGAAAATGCTGGCTTGCACCAGTAAATATCTAAAGATATCTTTCATTCAGATATCTTCACATTAACTAAATGTGGACCAAATTAATCCCAAGAAGTAGGCCTAATGACTTCTTGGGCCTAACTAGTATATTGATGTTGGTCTAGTTATCAAACAAAAAATGCTTTAAAAGCTGCATGTTTCTTGAGCATACTTAATGAAATAAAGTGAGGTTTTTTTTTTAGTTTTTTTTTTTATATATATATATATATATATATATATATATATATATATATATATATAGCGCCAAATACAACAAATGTCATCTCAAGGCACTTCGATAATAAAGTCCAATTCAAGCCAATTGGAATTCAATTAATTGTAATCATAATTATTCATAAAATAATCCAACTCGTTCATATAGAGCCAATTCAAAAACAATTTCCTAGCTGAGGAAACCAACAGATTGCACTGAAACTTTTTTCTTTTTCGGTCCAATCTCCCTTCCTGAGCGTGCCTGAGGCGACTGTGGAGAGAAACGACTCCCTTTTAACAGGAAGAAACCTCTGGCAGAACCAGACTCAGGAAGGGTGGCCTCCGCCTCGACCAGCTGGGGTTTGAGAAGACAGAAAAGGGGGGGGGGGGGGGGGAGGGGGGGCACTGTAACACCATTCAAAAGGATATCTGTTGGAACAGGGAAACACAAGTTAATGACCACAATAATATCACATATACATAAAGAGAGTAAAGTGAGGAAAGGTGTGACAGATGAGGCCCCCCAGCAGTCTAGGCCTATAGCAGCTTAACTATGGGATGTTTCAGGATCACCTGAGCCATCCCTAACTATAAGCTTTATCAAAAAGGAAAGTTTTAAGCCTGGTCTTAAAAGTGGAAAGGGTGTCTGCTTCCCGGACATTTACTGGCAGCTTATTCCACAAGAGAGGGGCCTGATAACTGAAGGCTCTGCCTCCCATTCTTCTTTTAGAAACTCTGGGAACCTCAAGTAAACCTGCAGTTTGGGAACGAAGTGCTCTGTTAGGAAAATATCTTACAATGAGATCTTTAAGATATGATGGAGCTCGGTCATTAAGAGCTTTATATGTGAGGAGAAGAATCTTAAATTCTATTCTGAATTTAACAGGGAGCCAATGAAGAGAAGCTAAAACTTGAGAAATATGATCTCTCCTGTTCTTATCAGAACTCTGGCTGCAGTAGTCCAATCTTGAAGTAACAAATGCATGGACTAGTTTTTCTGCATCACTCTGAGACAAGATGTTCCTGATTTTAACAATATTACGAAGATGAAAGAAGGCAGTCCTAGAAACTTGTTTTATACGCGAGTCAAATGATAAGTTCTGGTCAAAAATAACTCCAATGTTCCTCACTGTAGAACTAGAAGCCAAGGAAATACCATCTAGAGTAACTATATAGCTAGACGATTTCTCCCTGAAACGCTCAGGTCCAAAGATAACGACTTCAGTTTTGTCTGAATTTAGAAGCAGACAGTTCTGAGTCATCCAGGTCTTTATGTTTTTAAGACATGCTTGTTGTCTGACCAACCTATTGGGTTCATCTGGTTTTATAGATAAGTACAGCTGAGTATCATCAGCATAGCAATGGAAATTTATGCCATGCTGTCTAATAATGTTACCTAATGGAAGCATGTATAAAGTGAAAAGAATCGGTCCAAGCACAGAAACCTGAGGAACTCCATGACTTACTTTGGTGTGTGAGGAAGATTCTTCATTTACAAGAACAAACTGAAATCTATCAGATAAATATGACTTAAACCAGCCTAATGCAGTTCCTTTAATCCCAATAACATGTTCAAGTCTCTGTAATAAGATACTGTGATCGACCGTATCAAATGCAGCACTGAGATCCAACAGGACAAGCACAGACACAAGTCCGCTATCAGAGGCTAAGAGGAGATCATTGGTAACTTTCACCAGTGCTGTTTCTGTGCTATGATGCACTCTGAATCCTGACTGAAACTCTTCAAACAGATTATTTCTGTGTAAATGATCACAAAGCTGAGCTGCAACTATTTTTTCAAGAACTTTAGACATAAAAGGGAGATTGGATATAGGTCTATAATGAGCCAACACTTCTGAATCAAGAGTAGGTTTTTTAAGTAAAGGTTTAATTACAGCAACCTTAAAAGTCTGAGGTACATATCCTGTCAACAAAGACAGATTGATCAAATCCAATATGGAAGTGTCAATTAATGGGAAAACCTCCTTGAACAGTCTGGTTGGGATTGGGTCTAAAACACAAGTTGATGGTTTAGAAGAGACTATTGCTGTTGTTAGATCAGAGAGATCAACTGGACAGAAGCCGTCTAAATGAAATGTGATTGTCTTTTTTTTCCCCCTACATATATCATATTAGCTATCTGGATATTCCCTTGCTGTTGAACTGGTAAATTAAGTCAGATGAAAGCCACAGACTTTTGAGACTCACTTTAAGAAGCCAGAGTAAAGAGCACAATGTTAACACACTGTCAGAGAGTGCAACAAGAGACAAATACTGTATATAGAAGAAAAACGAGCATTGTATCACTTTGCATATTACCTATATAATGGCTCAGGTCCAATCAAACAGCATTTCGGACTAATTTAGTGGACAACCACTGGCCTGTTCAGTGACAGTTAACATGTTAACATGACAGTAGAAAAAAAAAGTAATATTAGTGTGAGTCCAACCTAAACCGGACTTCCAAAGTACATGTAAATGTGTTAGTCCGACCGAAATCGAAGTTCTCCAAGATAACATTGCCACCAACCCATAGTTTTGGCCCATAACATAAAAGGTCAACTGGCATTGCTGCATTGGATATAGTTCAGTCACTAACTCCGTTCCCCTTCCATGGATGTGTACTGGAATAAGGACAGAGATCCAATTAAGCAGCCGAATCAATTTCTATCTTTTATTTTTGGCTGGATCGATTTCTAATCTTAGCCAGACTCAACTGTGCATATAAACAGTCAGTGTCCTCACAAATCACAGTCACTACCCACCTGTGATGCTAACTGGCTGAAGCTAGCCCTCAATCCCTTGGAGGGTTGGGCTTTCTTCTTCTTCTTGTCAGTATTTTGACGTTGAAAATTTGCCCTCAGTCAGCACTTTTAAAGCTATATGTCAAAGGAGGAGTAAAAAGCACCTGAAAAAGAAAGAGGGGGTTCCTGGTGTCAGACAACACAGTGCACACGGGTGGAGGCCCACGATGGTGGTATGTGTTGCTCAGTTTACCGCTGCCGCAGTATATACAGTTTTCTATAAGCTGTTGTTTAAACAGTCAACTAATTACTGCATTCCAGTCTGCAACTTTATTAGACGTATATTTACTTGATGGTTTAGCTGTTTCAGTTAACAAGCAGTGATTTGCTGTGTGTATGCATTTATGATCACCATCAAATCATATGTTTGAGAAACATGCCTGTCTGTGTTGGTTTTATCCCCCATGCTCTGAGAGTGTGTGGGTGTGTGTGCTTGTGTGTGTGGGTGGGTGGGTGTGTGCACACTCAGCAGGGAGATTGCAGTTTAGAGAGAAGAGTCATCGTCAGAGATTGCCAAATATTAGCAAATTAATTAATGACAAACACACGAGTAACTGCACAGACTGGGAAGATAATTAGATGAGATAGGTTGGAAAAGACAGGTGGCAGCAACATGGCGATTATACAGTAAGCAGTCAGAAGTCCACTGAAGCTGTCTCATTCTCACTGTACACCATAGACAGAGGATTGGGACCAGGGATTGACTCATCATTAAAGTAACAAGTGTATGACATGTGAGGATAATGGCTATGGCTCAACCTGCCACGTTCTGTCATTTTTTGCTAAGATAGATTTAAATATAAAGTGTAGTGACTATTTGTCTATGAAAATAATAGAAAAAAACTTTTGAATTAAAGGTGACCAAACTAAAAATAAACACAACTCAAATAGTCACTTGACACACTGTGGGTTTCTGGTTTACGGATTGGATTTATTCCACGTTTGCTGGCAAAACCAAACATGGAAAGCTTCACAAGATCCCTTCCTGCCTCTCCTGCTCTGATTCCCGCACTTTCGGCCTGATTGCCTCACCTGTTCACCCACTGATTGACTGGCTGGGTGACTGACGACTGGTAAAAAACCATGTGACCATCCAAGCGCGTCCAGAGCTCCCTAAAACCAAGTATTTATGTGTGAAACGCCCATTTCCCAACCAAAAAAAATGAATTAAATAATTACTAACCAATTTATCCTAAACAACTCAAATTAACCAAAAATACTAATTATCAACCAAAAACTAGCCGTCCTGAAGCCGATTAAACTATCGCAGAGTCATTTCATCCAGGACGGAATGCTCATCAAATACCTTCACACAGCACCAGCACCTATGTGACACCAAATGACTACCCTATGCATTACAGTTTGAATTAATTATGCATGTTTGCTACCCACAAAGAAGTGCTAATTCCTCCATAATTTCTCTCCATGCTACATCCTTGGCGCAATCATGGTCTGAGCTGGAAGACACATTATGCAACAGAAACTTCTGCTGCCACGACTCAACTAGATTTGTTTCTTTGTTTGACTTCCACAAGTTACATTCAGTTCATTTGGCTTCTGTCTGCACTTTTGAGGTTTGTTTCGCTTTTTACGGCATCGTCACATTGAGCAACACAGTCCACACTTTCTTATTGGTTGGTTCGTAGACATAAATTGTAACAGCAATCACACTGACAGTCCTGAAATTAGAAATTTGTCTCTGGCTATTACTGGTTGCAAGACTGTTACAACATTAGCCTTTAAAACTCTCACTTTCCAATGTAGGTTTTGGCCATAATCAAAAAATAGCCCCACAATTTTTTCACGTTAATCCTCTTTCATCTGGGAGAACCAAGAATTACATAGGCTTTAGACTGATTATCCCAACTTCTGAGTCTCTTTTGAACTGTCTCTTCATTTTGAAAATCTCTGGTCCCTCTGGTCCATCTTAGAACCTGCGACAAACTGCGTCCCCTCGGTTCAACGTTAGAATATGCGCAGATCTCCTATTTGTTTACATAGGAGTGGCAGACCAAGCCAAGATAGCACTGGTGCGAACCTTCTGAACAGGACTTTTGACACGTTGTCAAATAAATGTACACTGTATAAAAAACCCTGGCCCTGCGATGGACTGGCGGCCTGTCCAGGGTGTACCCCGCCTCTCGCCCATTGACTGCTGGGATAGGCTCCAGCCCACCCGCGACCCGATCGACGGATTCAGCGGTATAGATAATGGATGGATGGATGTATAAAAAACGCCAACACAAAACCTGCCACCAGTTACGAACCAGAGCTGGTCGGACTTCTAGTTGGTGGTACGACTTTGAGTGCAAGTTGGTTTTAGCTAGTGTGTCATGTTCATATCTGTTGCATTTGACTGAGTACAGTACAGTACACTGAAGGTTCCTACCGGTTATGAGTTTCTGATGTTGTCTTGGGAACACAGGATGGGAAAAAAACTCTTAGCCTTGAATTTGTAGATGTCCACTACAACCATTCGTCACAGTTCAAAGCCCTGTGTACAGAAAACATGTGATTACGATGAAAATGTTGACAGGATAAAAGGTCAAACTTATGATGACGGTGAGGGTGTGAATGATAGTGAGAGAAAAAGAGTGATGAGTGGACTAGGATGATCATGGCATTTTTCTAAGCCATGATGTAAATGTGTTCATGTCATCAGCTGTGCCAAGTTGTGTGCTGATGACAGGGGAGCAGCTGGAGAGCAAAATTACATCTCCGTACAGCTCGAGGCATCCTTGCCCGGCTGTTTTTTTTTCATATCTGCAGTGCAGTGGCTGCTAGCGTATTAGCCTGTCCTTTTCTGCCAGTCCCTTCTGTGCTTTAAAAGTAAATGGAATGACTATAAATCACTGCTAAACACAGCAGAACTAAG
Organism: Odontesthes bonariensis; assembly: GCF_027942865.1. Taxonomy (NCBI): domain Eukaryota; kingdom Metazoa; phylum Chordata; class Actinopteri; order Atheriniformes; family Atherinopsidae; genus Odontesthes; species Odontesthes bonariensis. Next base: position 21,964,384 of record NC_134529.1, on the reverse strand, counting down.
ATTATGTTTAGAATAACGACATAGCTATAAATCTTCCTTGCTGCTGACTGGACTGGACAAAAAAACGAGTTTATTCTGGGGTTTGTAAAATAATTTCCAATTCAAATTACCCTGACGTTGATCGATTGTATCGTCATTTCCTAAAAATGCAAAGTGACTTCTTTTTTTTTTTTGTTGACATGCCGACAATCCGACATTAGTTTATTGTGTGGGTGGGCTGCTCTGTCAATAATAAGTCAAAAATTGCCTGTGGGAGCAAAAGAATCAAATCAATTAGAATGTCATATTAAGAAGTTTTTATTCAGTTTGAAAGTTTGGAGGAGAAACTTTGTTGCCTGTCCTTTTAACATGTCTACACATACTGTAGCGTGGTGTTACAGGTCCCGCTGCCGGTGCCGTAACAGAGAGACCAGCTTACAGTTATTGGTGAGCTGTGTCTAACAGTGACTTTTCTTTCTCTTTCAGAGTGCAAAGGCACTTACTGGAGAACAGTGATGGCTGCTGGTCATTTGCGTATGGATTTCACCGCCACGTCTGAGAAGCTGCGGCTCTCAGGTAGTCACTGCAGCATGAAAAGCAATAAATAGCAGAGCTATCTCACTGTTAAAGTCCACTTACCTCCTGAGGGCCCGGTGCTTTATATGTAAATTAGACAGCCCTGTAACAACCACACATACTAAGGCACACACACACAAACACATTACACCTCTCTCTTTCCTACTCAGGCACACGCACACATTCGCCAAGTGATTCTGACAATGTTCTGCCTTGGATGAAAACAAAATGCTCAATGAAGTCTTTTCCTTCAGCAGGCTGGACACGAGGTGACTGTGTCCTCCTCCGATGTTCAAATGCCTGGCTTCTGTTTTCTCCTTGTTTTCCTTTGCTTGTCCTCCACTTCACACACACACTGAGAGACAATTGAACCGGACAGCCAAGCTGTTAATGTCCTGAATACCGTCGAGTGGCTGCAAACAACTGTGGTCTGCTTTGTTTTGAGTTCACATGTGCTAGATCAAAGCAGGTCTCGGTGCTTTCAATCACAATATTCGGTCCAGAAATTAAAGCCATAACCCGCATGCAGCCCCACCCACCGGAGGCTTAAGGCTGACCTGAGAAAGTTGGCGCGTAATGCCAGCTAATCGCACACATCAGTCAAACTGGAGAGAAAGGCGGCTTTGACCCTGCGTGACCACGGCTCAGTCCCGCGGTGGCTTTATGACAAAAAGGGTCGGGTGGGGAGCCGCGAGGAAAAACAAACTTAAAAAAAAAGAGTGGGTATTTAATTAACCATGACAACATAGTTTGGCTTAACGAGCATTTCTTCCCAGACTCAAGTCTGCCAACCATCTTTGTAGCTTCTCTCAGTTGCTCAGGGAAACTCAATGTACTTGCCAGTTAGCCACAAAAATGAGTGGGAAGCTCGCCAAAGCTTTGTAAATATACATGGAGATGAAACGGCACTGCCAACATCCCCCTGGTACATTGGGAATGACACTTTAATGAAGAATATTACCATGCTAACTATTTTCAATGGATGCCTCAGTTTCCTGAATAATGATGCACAGCTGCACAACATGTGCTTCTCGCTGCTTCTGATCGGAGATGCAAGCTGACCTCTGAAAAATGCTTTGGTTCTAGACTGAATATGATATACAGTAGGCATAAAGGAATAATTAACTGGCGTAATGTTACACACAGGACTTTTCCAAGCAAAACACTTTAATAGGGATCACATTGACATGAAACAATATGCAGTGATAAACATAGTTTCACTTTTGTTTGCATTGAATTTTCAATAAGTTCCCTTCAATATTGTTTAATTTACAATGGTGGCATGTAATGGCATGCGGTTATTTCACGTTATAATAGGCTGCACTTGATAAATAACTGTCGTATTACAGACATTTTGAAACATTTAAGCTCAGTGATTTCCTTTCCTAATTTCTACTAGCTGGTAAATACCGGTGTAGGTACCAGATCAGCTCGGTTTCCAGATGGGCTCGGGGTCCGTCGTCTGCTGAACACGTCACACAATATGGCTGTACGCTTGAATGGGAGTACATTGCGATTGGCTGTACGTCGGACAGTTTTGATTGGCTCGTTTTTTCTTTCATCTTATAACCTGATGTGTGCCTTAAACATGTACAACCCGATTTACCTTTGTGTATACATGCCACATGTTTCTGTACATTTTGTTAAAAATCTTTATAAAAAAAAAAAATTTTAATTTGAGATTGGCTCAGACAAACTTTGTTGCGTTCGACTTTCACGACAGATAGATAGATGCCATTTCTTTTAGCTCATTTTTCAGTGTGTGTATTTGTCTTATTTACCTAGACTATATGTATTCATATATCTATATATATATATATATATATATATATGTAGTGCATGTATATACACACATATCCAACAGAACAATTTTCACAAGTTTTATGTACATTTATGTACATTTTTGTGAAAAATATATTCGTTTTAGCAGATACCCGGCTACGTGTGGATGGGGCCCTAGTTACGGATACTATGGCTACTATAACTTATCCCAACTGTCCGACGTACAGCCAATCACAAAGTACTCCCATTCAAGCGGACAGCCATATTATGTGACGTAATCAGACGACGACGGAACCCAAGCCGATCTGGTACCTAGACCGGATCGTTTGCATTGTAGCTAGTCCATGCTGCCAGCTAACTGCTGTACCTGCCCGTTTTTGTTGATCACATTCTAAATACAAGTGTTTAAGTTGTATTAATACCATGCACACCAATGTATGCATTTTACCAATTCTTTATTTTCAGTAATTTCAATGTCCATCCTCAATACCTTGCAATTTGGTAACACAATAGTCTTTCTTTTTTTTTTTGAATAAACCCAAACTGCGAATGAATCTGAAAGATATTTGCGTTCTTTATGAGCACATTAATATAATCATTCATGCCATTTTTGTAAGTTTGTATTCATTTTCAGCTTCAGTCCTGAATGGAAAAAAAAAAAATTTTGTAGTGATGGAGTTAATCAACTCATTGGAATGACGCAACAGGCCAACACAACAAAATGTCACGGTCAAATGATACACCAAGATGGCTTTGATAACAACACTATGAGACGTTAAGGTCAAACGCCACATCAAAATGATGAAGCAGGATGACAACAGGAAGTCCACAGTGACAGAGAGTCCAAGAAGACTACATAAGTATAGACTAACCTTGACTTGACAGTCAAATGTTTTGTCAGGTTAGCAGTCTCCATAGGCAACGTAGTTATGACATCATTGTCCTGACAAATCTGAGGTTAAACCTGCGGTCGGCAACTTTTTTTTAGTCAAATTAGCTTGAACTGTCATGGGATTCTGGAAGTAGAATATTAAATAGGCTGTTTAGGAAAAATAACGAAATCTGTAGCTCCCTCTGAAGCCTGTAATCATGCTTGCAAAAATCGAGCGCTCCCGGCTGTTTTTAACCAATCAAGTTAGGGTGGAGGAATCCTACATGTCAAACACAGCTTGTGCACACGCTGCTGAGCGTGAGTCTGCCCCAGCTTGTGTGCGCTCACACTGGTGTGAACTCACGTGCACAACCTCGTCCACAGAGGGGGAGGGGTTTGGGGGGCGATTCGGAGCTTGTTAGAGGTTGGGGGAGGGACCTGAAAGTTGTATCAGTTCGAATTTTCTGACTTTAGACTCGCAATTTTGAAAACCTGCCGACTGCAGCTTTAAACTGCATCTGTGGAGTGAACAGAGGAAACAAGGCGGCGCAATGTAACACCATGCCTTTTAAGCCTTTGTTGTGAAACTGAAACATTTTGTGTTGAGGATCACCGTAGTTTCCCCGTTCTGTCAAGAGATCCGATTTTCTTTAAGGTCACAGGACTTGGTGACATTACCGAGGAAAGTTGGAATGAAATTCTAACCAAGCACCTCTTCAAGATCACATCCCATCAAATGGCGTGTCGAGAGCAAATCTAAACTGACTCTGTGGACTCTTTTAAGAAGCAGCTTTTTATTTAAGCAAGCTTTTAGTTAGACAGTAGTGAACTTACCTATGTGTCCACTTATATATATACAGTGGAAACCGCTTATAGTGATCACGTTGGTCCAGAGCCAATTTGAACACTATAAGCGGTTGATTACTAAAACCGAATTTGTATTATTTTATTTCTTTTGCTATTTTATTTTTTACTCCCTTGATTCCTTTCTGGGCGTCTGCTTCTGCCTCGCTAGCTAACGTAACGAGTTGACACCGGGCAGCAAGCCGAGATGCTGCGGCGAAGCTTGGCATTCCTCAGGCTACCTTGTGTAGTCTAATTAAAGGACAAGACCGTTTTTTTGACATTGGGCCCTTGATTTCACATTATAACATGATGTTCTACTCACCCCTGCTTGTTGTTGGTAATTTGGTTCCGAAGATATTCGAGAGGCGTCTGGCTGCTCTCGAGATATTCGGCCATGAAACGGTTTCCTATGGGCAACGTTATACAGGCACAAACTATGCTTTTTATAATTTATTAATTACTGTACACTAGCACTGATAACGTGGAGGTGCGTCGCTTACTTAAAAAAATCCGGGTTACTGTAATTTTGATTTTTTTTTGTCGTAAAGTGGGTATACTGACGTCATCGTCGTGCTACCACAGACAGCCCACAGACATGCTGCCTATTTATTCATTCGGGTAAAATTCAAAATTACAGTAACCCGGATTTTTTTAAGTAAGCGACGCACCTCCACGTTATCAGTGCTAGTGTACAGTAATTAATAAATTATAAACAGCGTAGTTTGTGCCTGTATAACGTTGCCCATAGGAAACCGTTTCATGGCCGAATATCTCAAGAGAGCAGCCAGACGCCTCTCGAATATCTTCGGAACAGCTCCAAATTACCAACAACAAGCAGGGGTGAGTAGAACATCATGTTATAATGTGAAATCAAGGGCCCAATGTCAAAAAAACGGTCTTGTCCTTTAAGCAACGAGAGACAGTCATGAATGCTAACGACGGAGAAAGAAAACGACCCCGCCCGGGAAAAGCACCTGAGGAATGCCAAGCTTCGCCGCAGCATCTCATTGGCTCGTTTTTGGTAATTTGTCATACGCCTCGAGGAGACTACGTTTTTCATTCAGAGAAAATGACTTCCTTTTTCCAGCCATGATTCGCGCGCTTGCTGCCCGGTGTCAACTCGTTACGTTAGCTAGCGAGGCAGAAGCATAGGGCAGAAGCAGACGTCCAGAAAGGAATCAAGGGAGTAAAAAATAAAATAGCTACACGTAGTTTTTAAATTATTTTTGCACATGTTTACATTCATAAAATGGCCAAAAATGAACATTATAAGCAGATTTCTTGATTACTATAAACAAATTATTTAAACAGCATTTGTATAGAAATGATTCTGTCCCAAGCCATTTGATCTATATAAGCGGTTGATTACTATATCTGTGACCACTATAAGCGGTTTCCACTGTAGCCTATATATTTTTATGCTTTTTTGTCTTTTATGATTTTATAATTATTCATTTGTTTTATTGGTGGCATTTTCTTATAATTATTTTCATTTGATTGCAAAGCACTTTGTGATCTTTATCTGTGAAAGGTGCTGTATAAATAAAGTTTACTTACTACTTACTTACTTAAACACTACCACTTTGCTCGCTGTTAGACGCAGTGAGATGACAACCGTAAATTCGAGTTTCAGAGCAAAAACTACGGTAATTAAGCAAAAACCAGACACACTCAGATAATATGCTCCAACGTTCCATCTTTTGCATATTTAGTAAAACAAGTGCATTAGTCTGTATTAATACAGCCGAAGTCTTCAAACAGTTTCCTACTTGGAGATGCCTACTTTTCACGTCTCGCCTGTGAAGGGAGATGTGAACCGTGGACGATGCCTCTCCGCGAATCTAAATCTTTTTCATGAATCTGTGATGACCTTTGAAATTACTTAATTAAAATACTTAATCCCAAAGGGAAATGACATGATAAGGATAGTCCTAAAACCAGTGTTTAAATTGGCTTTTGTAAAGTGGGGGAGCCCTTCACTCGCAGTGGTCAATGTCGCAAAAAAATTCTACTATGTGAATACACTGCTACTAACACACTGTTAATTCACATTATGTGTTCTTTATTAGTTATTTATCTCATATGCACATATCACAACAATAACATAACTTTAAAGATGCACCGTGTAATATTTTTAGCAGTTTCTTTCCAGAATTCATGCTGCCCTTTCACAATTTTTACCTTTTTCACAAATACTTACCACCACCACCACCATCAGATTCTAAGTATTTATTATGACTGGGAAAATTGCACTTTTCATACATGAAAAAATTAATCTTCTCCCTGTCTATCATTTTGAATTTCTAGAAATAGACATTTTTAGCAGCTGGGCCTGCATTTACTCCTTTGCAGCTCCGGACAGTGGTACTGTTAAATGCATACAATATGATGGTTACCAATTCTAAACACAGGTTTTAGGAATTTATAATCCAATGTATTAAATATGGCTGGGTTTTTTTTTTTTTTTTGCCAAAATGACCTCAACATACCCACTGAAAAAGTCCCTCAGTGTCCGCTTCATTATGGAGCTAAATTTGTCTCAATAATATTTGTATATACGCAGAAGGGGATCCACAAATATGTCTTGATTTGCATGTGTGTTTTGATATCTACAAATAAAAAAATCATATTTGTAACTCGTATATTGATTTTTACAAATATAGATGTGCATTTGTAAATAAAATGCCATTTGTAAAACCAAAAAAATCATTTGTGAAATGTGATTCTGCATTTGTGAATCACCAGCACACACATTTTTCGCTTTCCACAGTTACGTGTTTTTGAGACGTTCTTCGCATGAATGTCGCACAAATCCACACGTAAATATTTCTTGACTTGCATTCGTGTTTTGATATCCACAAATAAAAAAAAACATATTTGTAACTTGTAAATTGTTTTTCACAATTGTAGATGTGTATTTGTAAATGAAATGGCATTTGTAAAACTGAAAATTTCCTTTGTGATATCTAATTTTGCATTTGTGCATTAACAGCACACGTAGGTTTCGTTTTCGCATTTGTGAATCAGCACGATCAGCGCACGTATTTTTGAGACAATCTTTGCGGCAGAGGGCGCCACCCAGATTCACAAATAGCCTACCTCTACTTTCTAATCCAGTAGATGGCAGTGTTGTTCTATAAAGCTCATAACGGCTATGCTTCACTTGACTTTCATCGATTCATTCAAATTCAACCATGGCCGAACAACGTGGGCATGATGAGCAGCTACCCCCAACTTCAGTAAGTACAATTCCCTCGCCCCAAATTATAATAGTTATGATAGTAAAATGTAAATAGTTCAGAGACTCTCTATTTTTCATATGTTTTATTTTTTCTGACAGTATTTAGAGTGAGAGCAATATGGTAACACGCAATAGATTAAGTATAGCTAGATCTAGTAGAACTAGCAAAGTAGTACTGGATAGGCTAGAATTCACATAACCACACAAAGAGCTTTAATGACATTACACATATTCATCCTTTGTTGTGGATAGCATTGAAATTAAACCTAAAGCATGTGTGCACACAGCTAAGGTTATCGTGCTCGCTAATTGTTAGCGTTAATCCGCTAGCAATTCGCTAGTCTAGCTAGCTACCAACCTAACCACCCTGAGTCATGGTACATCTTCTACTGCTAGTTTGGTAAATCACAGATATGTGGAAAAAAATATGGTTGTGCAGGCCATACTCATGAACGATTAGCATTCAGTTAAACTGTAGCATTAGTTGTGTTAGTGAAGTTGACCTATGTAGCCTAGTTCATGCTTCCTAGATAAAGGTGAAATAAACTTTATTGGGTTCTACTCAGTAACATGTTGGTGGGTCGGACATTGAATAGAAATGTAACTGAATACTGTGCATGTAGACTTCACAGTTCGATATGGTTAAATATAAAAATATGTATCTTCGATTCGTGTTCCTGCGCCTGAGATTGGTCATAATGGTGGCGTTCTATTGACCACATGGCGAATCACCGACCTTCCGCTCTCCGAGTGCTTTACTAGTTTCTAGAACCATGTTTTAGGCCGTATGTCCACCTGAGCTTTTATTAGCTGGCGAAAAGCTAAAAGCGCCCATCGCCGGCGTATTTTCAGTGCCGGTGTCGTGCCAAAAAGTGATTGTCTGCCAGAATCTGATTTGCCGCCGCGGGAGCGCGCACAGCAGCCCGTTGAGCGGTAGCGCAAAACCGTCTACTTTTCTCTGGATTAAGCAATCTTACTATGCAGATACACACAACTGCATTATAATGTAGACCTAATTATAGCTTTGAAAGTTTGACGTTTATCACGTAAAGACAATTACGTGATAAACATGTATCTGTGCTCGGTATATCTGATGACTTTGTAGAGCCCTGTCTTTGGAAATTAGACTGTAATGAATATGATTTAGGCTATTGGTGGATTTTCAATAAAGATATGATAACTTTTGCAACGATTTCGTAACTGCATTGTTTTTTATCTGATCTGGGCCCTTCATAGTATTTGCTTCCCATGTTTGGATGGGTTTTGCAGTTATCAATCAGTTTTCACCTGCCAAAAACGAAAAAAAAAGGCCAAATACAGTTAATGAAAGGTGATTTCTGCCTAAATAGGACTTGATCTAATTCAAACGCTTCATGATATAAACACTAGTGTTTTTTATTTAGGCAGAAATCATCTTTCATTAACTGTATTTGGTCTTCAATCAGTTTTTGGCAGGTGAAAACTGACTGCCCGCGGCGGCAAATCAGATTCTGGCAGACAATCACTTTTTGGCACGACACCTGCTTCTTTTTCAGCGCCGACTTTTTTTTTTTTGCTATGACACGTTTCGGTTGCTATGATACGGATTTGTCTGTTAGCCCTACATATTGCTCTGAATTAGTGGATATTATAATAGGCCTACTCCTAGCTTTGTACACAAAAGTTTCCAATGTTTTGATGTATGCTAAGGCTTATGTTTAGGTATTTAGTTGTCATTTGATTTTAGCCCAATGACACATACTGTAGCAGGTTATTGTGTTGGGGGCTGCAAAGTGAACAAACCAGTTCTGGGTTGGCTAGGGTACTTATGTGTGATTGCAAGGCGTACATTCCTGGTTAGATTTAAGCCATTAACATTTTGAATGCAAGGTGTACATGTCCTAGTTAGATTACAGCCATTATCAATGTGTCTAAAGTGTAGACTGTAACTTGAAATAAATGCTTTTTACTGTTTAGTTTATTTAACTTTATTTATTTTACAGGTCCTGCATTCACGGAGACTCTGTGAGCCTCCACTTACCCAGTCCAGTGGTATCACTTCAGTTGTGTGGGGCTTGTGGACAGACCCTCCGCTGACACGCCATGGTTTTGCTCTTCTTGTGCTGAATGGTGTTTCTTTGTTCTTTTGCACTAGTAACAGTATTATTTTATTATTGCTTGTTGTCAATGTTTACATGTTGGAAATTTTTATACTGAATGCACACATGTTCTTTTGCACTGTTAACTTTTCCTAGAGGTATATTGCATTCTGCACCTTGCACCCTTATTCTTTTTTCCTGTTCTGTTTATAGACATTGTTAAGCCATATCAAGTTGTTTCAAGCATTTATTTCAAACAAATTAAAAAGTAATGAGGAATGAACTCAAACAACACTTTTGCACATGTTCGTTAAGGCACAGCAAACAGTGACAATCTTATCTAAAGGCATTAGGTTTTCACCCTCACATTTGAGCAGCATGTGCACAGGTACAGTTGAATGTAAAAATCTGAATTTGTCCAGTCAGCGTGTTTCTCCAACATCTCATATGATGGCTTACCTACAACAGAATAAATAGTTTATGAAAAAAATCTATGCAATCAACAGGGTTCCCACGGGTGCTTGAATTCCTTGAAAATGCTTGAATTTCAAATGAGTGTTTTCAAGGTTGTGAAAATGCTTGAATTTGTTGTGAAGTGCTTGAAAATGCTTGAAATTTGTGTCAAGTCTAACTCAGTAAACCAAATAATAGAAATAAAATAAAAATGTTTCCTAAGCGGCTACGAGCTTGATCCGATGGCTTCACATGCAGAACTCAGCTATCATACTCCCATGGTGCTTTGCCGCAAAAGTAGACTGTTGGTTGCCATGCAACGCGTTGCTAGACGGTCAAAATGCCGGGTGGATGTCATTTCAACGACCGTTGGCTGGAAATGGTCAAATACAAAGACTGGATAAAAGGTTGACAAACCCCCCAGTTGGCGTACTGCAAAGTGTGCAGGAAAGACATCCAGCTCTTCGCTATGGGAGAGTCCGCTCTCTCTAGCCATATGAAAGATAAGCCACCGAAATGACAGACTAGCCCAGCGATGCGTTTGCTAACCATTTGCTAATTTAGCACTACACCTAAAAGGGTATACGAAAGGTATTAGCGCTGGGGTAACATGTCATGTGTTCATGTATATACCGTATTTCCTCGAATAGTAGCCGGGGTTACTATTTTTTTTTTTTTTTTTTTTTTTTGACCAGGCTATTGATAGCGGTAGGCTACTATTTGAGGGAGGCTTCTATTTTTCTTTTTTAATTCTAAAACAAAAAAAACAAAGCTCAATTTTATACCGTACATTTATTAAATTCATAAATTAATTTACATGTCCCTTTTTTTGGGACACATTTAACACTTTTAACACCCACGGTGTCCACTGTGGTTTGATCGGACATGTCAAACCAGCAAAGCGGTCTCGTCCATGGCGATGACATCCGAGTCCTTCAACTTTTTTTCGGCGATTTTATGATTCACGTAGGTGATGAAGTTAACGATTTTAGAAATCGAATGTCTCGAATCACTCTGGGCCAGCGTTGTACGCTTCCTGAGGGAGAAGTTGTTTCTCCTCAGGAAACGCTCAAGCCATCCCCGGCTGGCATTGAAGTTTTCATCACGGCAGTCTGACATCTCGTGGAAAAGTTCGGCTGCTTTAACCTGAATCATTCGTCGACTCACTCTCAGTCTCAGATATCTCTTCCTTCGTTCCTGTATCCAGCAAGTGAGAGTAGCCTCCATCTCCTCACTGACAGGGCGCCTCCCCGCCCGTTCACGTCTGTATTAAAACGCACCGGCTACTTAAAGGGGCCGGTGTCTATTTCTCAGATTTTTCACAACACCCGGTTACAAAACGAGGCCGGCTACTATTAGGAGCCCGGCTATAACTCGAGGAAATACGGTATATATTATTGTAGGCAGCTGAAATTTGACAATTATTGTGTGCAGCTGAAACTCCAGTCAGACCAGCTAGAGCTAGTTCTATCTGCTAAATAGTTTGAGCAGATCTCCTGGCGCACTCGGTGCGAAGTGTCAGGCATAGTGCTAACTCATCAAAAATATTAGTCCTAAATCAGGGTCTCTGCGGATCCTTAAAAAGTATTAAAAAGTCTTAAATAAAAAATACGTTTTTTAAGGTCTTAAAATGTCTTAAATTTCGCCGATTTTCGAAGAGTGGCATTAAATGTCATCTGGGCGGCATTAAATTTCATCTGGGCGGTGTAGCGTTACTGGGGCAATTATATATATCAAATATAAGGATTTATCTTAAACCTCGAAATTAGGGCACCACCTCGCTGATGTTTAAACTTGCTTTAAGTTACAGTCCAGGGAGGACGACTGTTAAAATCTTACGATCCTGGTATGTTAAATTAATAATCAATTAATATTCAGTCTCATATCTCGCTACTTTCGTGAAGTTCTCGTTTGGTTGGACAGACATTACGTAAAGAAAGCATACGACACAATCTGTGATTATAACATATATATAGATATATGAACTGTTTATTACAATGTTATGATCTCAGACATGAACCTTTAAACAAACAGGAGATGCATGGAATATGGGTGATTATATAAAACACTTAGTGAATGGAAAATAAAATATGGGGAATGGAGAGATACTGGATTTATTCAAATAGTTTAGGTTGGCTTACTATTTGACGCTAAATACTGACATTTCGGATTAATGTATCATTCTGTGAAAGCCTCGAGACATCCATCAAACCCACTTTAAGGTGAAAACGGGTCGGTCTTACTGTGCTGAAGTTCTGTTTAGTCAGCTCGGAACACGGCAGCGGCCACGCGGGGTCCGAGGGGATTTCTCTTCCGCTCTCTGGGCCTTCCTGGTTGTGGTGGCTGACTTTAGTTGCTTCTTTTCACCGGGAGACGGGAACGATGGTGCCGAGGGCTTTGCTGTGGGATGATCGAATCTTCTTAGTGTCAGTGGGTCCGTTGCTTCTCTGATGAAGTGAACTTAAGTTCACAGAAGATTAATAAAAGGTTGCTTGGAGTTGGTTTTCTGGGTAGGAAAACTTCATTCTGTTCTTATCTTTGTTCGGGTCTTTCTTTCTCGTCTCCGGGGTCTCACTGGGTTCTGGAGAGTCTCCTCCGGTCGTCCGCTGCATCGTTATCCTCACGTCCTTCCGCTCTCTCCTGAGATTATGGGAAAACTCCCAAACTCTGGTGAGCTCCTCTCTTCTGCTCAAACCATCTCCAAAACTCTCTGAGCAGCTGTTCTCTGCTCAAATCTCCTTCTGAAACTCTGAGTTGGAACTCTTCTGGAACAAGAGGCAAGAAGCAAGAGAGACGCCTGAAGCGAGCCAGCAAACGAGAGAACTAAAGAGAGAGTTTTTCGCGGACTCCGGGTTTTGACTCTGAGGCGGGGCTTACACTACTTTTTCAGCCAATGATATGCTTGAACTGTGTGCATGTCTGCCTGGGTGTCTGTGTAAGGTGATCTGTTTTACGTGGGGATTTCTGGATTTAGACAAAGAAACGCTTATTTCTCCATTACTCTGTCTCATAGAACATTTGTCTCGGTGATTCCGAAAACACCACATCTTGTTAAGATATGCAGATTAAAGATATAACATAGACTTGTGATATAAAGACATCAAAATAACACAACATGATAAAGACAATTATGACTTCAAAATTCAGATGGATATCTATAAAATCGTGACACATGAATAGCGAACCACACAATGTTAATTTTCTGTGTTAACAATGGGGACACCAAACAAATACCAAATAGATACCTTCGTTAGAAGTTAATAGTTGCATATATCTTGTCCATTTTACTGAGTCCTCTGGGATTTAAATGTTCAACTAATCAACACTCCAGACCACTAGGGGGCAATGTGGTTTCATCAGGCAGGTTGGGCATTTTCAACCAAGGTCAGTTCTTTGTCAATATTTAAGCCAGAATCGTACAAATTGTCTCTATATGCGTCTTGTGATCAAGCTGGAAACCTGAAAGAAATTGTATACGGTTATCAAACACATTTAATATAGTTTTAAGATTCGACTAAAAGTGAGCCTTAGTGAAGTCTTCTCAGTTCGTATGTAGCCATCTGGTCTCTTTCTCTGGGGGAGAGGGTGTTAACATGTCAATTTAGATTTATGGTTAAGATAAGATAGTACGGTGTCCCACTTTTCCAAGAGTGAGTTCTTTGTTTGTTAGAGTCTATCCCAATTTTTATTGCAAGCGTCTGTTGCGAGTTCGACTCCCCAAAAACTTCCAAAGGCCGAAGGTTATTGTAAATTAGGCAGTTTTCTGTCTCTCTTTCCTTTGTGGAAAGAAAATGAAGGTCTGGTTTATATCCACATACGTAAACATCCCCCACAGGAATGTTGGTTTTGTCAAAGATTGAAAACTCTTAATCCACACGGCACTGTGACTGCTACAGCGGGATGAAAGAAAGATGTCTGGAGAGACGATTTTCTATCGAAAATTAGGTTCAATTATGGATTTATTTTGCTCAGAGCCTCAGGCAAACAGACAGACAAATGGCAGCGAAAACACACTCCTTCGCAGAGGTGTGACAATTGGGCACGATTGTCCTGTAGTGTGTGGTGTTCCCTTGTGCGTTCGAATCTTATGCGATCATGTTGACACTGAAGCACACATTTCACACTGGACTTTTTTTCAACACCGAACAGCCTAGAGTGTAGTTTTTATATATATATTTGCCGTGGTAATGGTCTTAATTTTTATTCTTAGAGGTCTTAAAAAGATCTTAAAAGTCATTAAATTTGTTGATAAAAAATGTGCAGATACCCTGTAAATGTTAGTGAATTCGTTTTGTTTCGAAAACGACATGGCGTTGGGATATGATGTAGCTCGCCGCGTATGAAATCAAGCTGGCAAAACCTCAGCGTGAGTTCGTTTTTTTTCTTTCTAAGATGCACCTGTAGAGTCATTCATTGCTTGCGCGCCACGGTAGTGGGTGAAGGACAACAAAAAAAAACCATCCTACTCGTACTGAACGAGTTAGTGCTAATTGCCGGGTGGGTTTTGTCGCTTTGCAGCAGATTTTTGCTCTGACACGGTTCATACAGTGCCTCCACGACTGTTGTTTGGATGTCATTTTTCATCCAGTTGATTCGTGAGGTGTGTCTGAGAAACCAAGTAGGTCAAAAGCACTCGACTTGAATCGAGCATTCTGCCGAACACATTCTGAAAAAGCTACTAGTAACTGTAGCAGTAGATGTGACTGGATGTTTCAGAGATATTTAGGTTATTTTTCATTGGTAGCAGGTGGGTGGGTTTGATTGACAGCATCAAAAGTTACAAGAATGTGGTATGAAAATGTATCATGTAGATTTATTATTAATGTTATTGTTATTATTATTACAACAAAATAACTGATATTAATAATCACTATTTAAACCTTTGTTTTGTACTACTACAGCACTAACACTGCTGTAGTGGCACAGTAGCCTCAATGTAATATCCTTGCTTCAAAACTGTCGTTTTCCCACATACGGATATTTTCACTGACAATTGAAAGTAAACCATTTTAAATATTCTTCCACCTTTACTGATTTTAGGGAAAAAGCATCAAGATCTCCTGAAAGCACTAAAAACCCCTGGGCCCACCTTAGGAGATTTTTTCCAGAGAAGCCATACATCAACACCAGCAACTAGGAGTGTGGAGAGTGCAGTGGCAGCAGGCAGTACAGTAGGGTTACAACACCATCAAGACCAGATAAGACAACCAAGACCTTAGCATCATTCATCACCTCGAATCCAACACTGAAAGCAGAAATATGCTGGGCAATCAAAGTAGCAACTAGCAATTATTCATTCAAATCATGTGAAAATGCAGGGTAAATGTTCCAAACCATGTTTCCTGACAGCGAAATTGCCAAGCAGTTTTCTTGTGGAGAGACCAAAGTGGCATACCTCACCACATTTGGGATAGCTCCTCATTTCTCTTCTTTAATGAAGACGACAGCGAAAAAAGAGTCTGGGTATGTGCTGTTGTTTGATGAGAGTCTGAATAAAGAAATGAGAAAATGCCAGCTTGACATACACTTACGATTCTGGTCCAATGATGAAGTGCACTCCAGATATTTGACATCGTTTTTTTATTGGCCATCACAATGCCGAGCAAATACACGAAAAGATAGAAAAAGTGTGCTCAGAGATTGGCTTTCAAAACCTTATCCAGCTGTCAATGGATGGACCCAATGTAAATTGGAAGACCTTTTCCTTGGCCCAACGTAACATTGAACAGCAAACAGGAAAAAAAATTGCTGAATGTCGGAAGTTGTGGTTTGCACATTTTACACAACTCTTTCAGAGCAGGATGTGCATCCACTGATTGGGAGATCGGAAATGCCTTGTCAAGCCTGAAATGGCTTTTCAAAGATGTTCCAGCACGTCGAGATGACTTCACAGCAGTCACAGGTACTGCAAATCGCTTTTCATCAGAACACTTTCCACCTTGTGTTTCTTTTTTTTTTTTTTTACTGATTTTACTCTGAACTTTTTAATGTGGATGCTGTTTCGTCTTGCCGTGTATATTATAAATTATACATGTATTTGTGAAAGCTGCAGGACACCCTTATTTCCTTCTGGATTAATAATGTTATTCTACTCTACTTTTCTGTACTCTACAAGTTCATCATCTTTCCCGCTTGACTTCTGCAGTCACAGGTGGCTTGAAAATGTTGAGGTGGCTGAGCGTGCCCTTCAAATTTTACCATCATTGAAAACCTACATCAGTGCTGCCAAAACAAAGAAAGTAACTGAGCCATCCACCAAATCGTTCAAGAAAGCAGATGCCATCGTACATGATGACCTCTTCCCAGCCAAGCTGCATTTCTTTCTCATGGTTGCCAGGGAAATCATGCCATGTTTGACACTGTACCAAACTGACAAGCCAATGTTGCCATCTCTGTGCAGTGACCTAACTAATCTTCTTCGGGGTCTTCTGGAAAAGTTTATCAAGCCCAGTGTGATGATGAGTGCAACCAACACTGTTAAGCTTCTCAAAATTGATCACCAAGCACAAGAGAACCACTTGGATGTCAATAAAGTGAAAGTTGGCTTTGCTACAGAGCGTGCCTTGTCTGAGTATGTGAAGAACTCTGGATCTGAGAGGCTGAGGCTCGAGTTTAGGCAAAACTGCAAGTGTTTCCTGATGAAGATGGTGTCAAAGCTTTTCGAAAAGGCACCAGTGAATTATCCACTGGTTAGAAGTCTGTTTGTCCTGGATCCAAGAGTACTCCTGAAGAACAAAGAGCTCAGTTCCCAAAAACTGACTACAGTTCTGCGACTCCTTGTTGAATCTGCCCGGCTGGAAGAAAACTGCTGTGATGATGTTCTTCGGGAATTTCGTCAGTTTTTTGACACAAGCTTGATGCAGGCATCAGATTCATTCCAGAAGTTCAACCCACAGAGTGATCGATTGGATGAGTTCTACCATGAACTCTTGGCTAATAAAGCAGAGTTTCGCCATCTATGGGAGGTTGTGCGGCTCTCTCTGATTCTCTCACATGGCCAGGCTTCCGTCGAGAGGGGTTTTTCGGTAAACAAGGAGGTTATGGTGGTAAACCTCAAAGAACACACCTTGATTGCGCAACGGGTCATCCATGACCATGTACGTATCATTGGAGGGCTGCACAACATCGTTTACTCAAAGGACTTGTTCCTGTCAGCATCTGCTGCCAGGCAAAGGTACCACATGCACCTTGAAGAGGAGAAGGAAAAACGACAGAATGAACAGAAAGCACTGAAGAGGAAAACACTGATGGAGGAATTATTAGAGATGAAAGCCAAAAAAAGAGGATGGAAGATGATGTGAGGGCCCTGATAAAATCTGCTGACAGCAATGCAGAAAAAGCTGAAGCTATTGGCAAGCTGTACTTAATTACAAAGTCCAATGGACTTAGGAGAGCAGCAAAAGACAAACAAGCTGATCTTGAAACTTTGGACCAAAAGCTGAGCGACAAAATCAAAGAACTGAAAGAAGCTCTTTAAAAAGTAAATCTATTTGTCTAACCATGATATTTTGTAAATGTTTTGTATGCATTATTATTATTATTATTATTATTATTACTATTATTATTGTTATATAGTCCCTAGTTGATAGAAGATATCTTCATGGAAAACATGTAATAGTTAATTGTCTAAAACAGTGCACCCTGCATTAAGATGCAGGGTTTTTTGTGTCCAATCACAACACCAATACAGCTGCAGTTAATGATGCAGTAGTGTCATACTACTGCAGTATAAACTTCCATTTTTATATTGCGGTACAATAATTTTACCTTCTCCCTATTTCCCCTATTTTTTTTCCCTCTCCCTTGCAGAGAAGCCATAGATCAACCCCAGCCACATTCACACCAGCAACCAGGACTGTGGAGAGTGCAGCTGACTGGTCGACATCATCGTCCTTGGCACCCAGATAAGACACCTAGATCTTCAATGCTAGCTGTTTTATACATTCTCCCTGTCTCTCTCTTTCTCTCTCTTTCTCTCTCTTTCTTTCTTAACCCACCACCCTCGTTTCTTTGGTAAGGGGTTGGTTTTAATGGGGTAGGGTGGGTTGGTTGGTGTGGGGATGTCTTGTGAATGTTTGGACCATGAATGGTTCAATAAAGGGATTTTAAACGTCAAACGTCTCTCTCTGTCTTTCTGTCTATTTATGTACAGTATATAGCTTTCTCTCAAATGCCTGGGCCAGACTAAGGAGCAGGGTGACTCTTCAGTAATAAGGACTGATATAGATGCCATGGA
Organism: Odontesthes bonariensis; assembly: GCF_027942865.1. Taxonomy (NCBI): domain Eukaryota; kingdom Metazoa; phylum Chordata; class Actinopteri; order Atheriniformes; family Atherinopsidae; genus Odontesthes; species Odontesthes bonariensis. The sequence goes on along the minus strand of NC_134529.1, from coordinate 21,946,322 downwards.
CTGCTGCATCTCTCTCTCTCTCTCTCTCTCTCTCTCTCTCTCTCTCTCTCTCTCTCTCTCTCTCTCTCTCTCTCTCTCTCTCTCTCTATATATATATATGTATATATATTTATAGAGAGATGCATACATATACATATATATATATATATATATCCACCCACAGCCACTTCGAATCAGGCAAACAACAAAGATCTGCAATGCTACCTGATATACATTTGATATGAATCTGAACGTTACGTTATATTCCTGTAAATCACGAGTGTCTCTTCTTGTTACACCTGTATTTTTTCTTCCCGTGGCGGGTACAAAGCAGAGTATACTGGGTGATCATTGGTGTTGCGTGGTGAGTATGTGTGTTGCTGCGCTTCTCATGACTATCATCCTGACATGGGCAAACACAACTAGTAGGCTACCTATTTAAAGGTGCTGGAAAACTGAAAAATTGGTGCTTGAAGGTGCTTGAAAAGTGCTTGAATTTGTTCATGAAAAAGGCGTGGGAACCCTGAATCAATGGCAAACCCATCACAGAACACGTGCAAAATAAAGATACAGACTGAGAGGGTAACGCTGCTCATGGTATGACAAAAGAGCTGAAGGGGTACACATTAACACATTAGCCACATTAGGGTGTAGTTAACATTAATTTTCGAAGAGGCAACAGTTTGCAAATTGAGCATTTTCGAAGAGGCAACAGTTCGCTAGTTAGCTAACTAGGCAGCAACGTCAGGTGCACTTCAGGGTTTGCAACAACATAAAGTAACTTCGTAGCTTTGAGAGACAACAACATAAAGAGATTTTTAGAGAACGTACCCGAGTGAAAATGCAGAGAACACACTCTCATCGACAGAGGGGTGCAATCGAAAGTAAGGTCCAGCCAGCCAGGCAACCCGGCGTCTCCTCGTCAGGTCAGACGCCTGCTCTCCCTGATGCTGCATCCATTTAGGAAACCGAAAAAAAAATGTATTTCGTTGTTCCTATGTTTCCCAAACGTATTATGTGAGGTACTGGAACAGTTCTTCACACAGCAGTGATTTCCAGGCATGTTCTTGCAATTCCGCACTGTTTAAACTTACTGATTTAAAAACACACGCGTACAATGTAAACGAACGGAGAGAATGGTGTTTTCTCGCTAGCATTCTGCCAACATGGCGGATAGGGGCGGGGCTCTGTACTATGACGACAACTCCTCATTCTCAATAGAACAACACTGCCATCTACTGGATTAGAAAGTAGAGGTAGGCTATTTGTGAATCTGGGTGGCGCCCTCTGCCGCAAAGATTGTCTCAAAAATACGTGCGCTGATCGTGCTGATTCACAAATGCAAAAACGAAACCTACGTGTGCTGTTAATGCACAAATGCAAAATTAGATATCACAAAGGCAATTTTCAGTTTTACAAATGCCATTTCATTTACAAATACACATCTACAATTGTGAAAACCAATTTACAAGTTACAAATATGTTTTTTTTTATTTGTGGATATCAAAACACGAATGCAAGTCAAGAAATATTTACGTGTGGATTTGTGCGACTTTCATGCGAAGAACGTCTCAAAAACACGTAACTGTGGAAAGCGAAAAATGTGTGTGCTGGTGATTCACAAATGCAAATAAAAATATTTGTAGATATCAAAACACACATGCAAATCAAGACATATTTGTGGATCCCCTTCTGCGTATATTAAAATATTATTGAGACAAATTTAGCTCCATACTTCATTGTCAGAGTTACAGTGTCTGAACAGAAAAATCAAGTTAAATACCAATGTATGTGGGGGTGGTCCACTATGCACTGGCTCACAAAATTGAATGTAGTTAAAATCAACATGAGCTACAGTACAGAATGAAAAAGAATTGAGCTACCTAAAGACATTGTGGTACTGAATCCATCTTATGTTATTAACAAGCGAAGCAAAAAAAAAAAAAAGTCTTTCAAAAGCCTACCCTACCAAAACTGCCATTTACCCCTTTACCATGTGTGCTGAAGTAGGCTACCACTCATCCTTTCCATTAGAATAACTAAGTTTAGCGACCTCATAAGTACGCAAAGCTACGTTGCAGCAGGCATTCGTTCAATCAGTTAGCCAACTCTTTTTTTTAAACATTCTGATGTGATATTTAACTAGCACGAAGATACAGCACAGACCAACTGCAAACTCGTTTCACTCAGAATGACACGACTTGATGAGAAAATCTCGGACGCGCATGTTGCACTGCCTGCCTGGCTGGATTGAATAATGCTAACTGTGATGTCATGGCTTTGCGCATGTGCACAGTGCTGTAATTCACCTAAACTTGCTTTTATTTTCAGCGTAATTATTGACAAACCTTCCTGACAATTGTAATTTTTTTAGAAGACTTGAAAAATGAATTTAATCACATTAAAAACACATTAAACACAATAAATGAACAGCAGGCGGAGCGGAGCTCCGTTTGCCGGTCCGTCCGAAGTGAGCAGGCGGAGCTGCGCTCCGGAGCGCTCCGCCCCAATTTAAACCCTGCCTAAGGTGCTGTTTATACATACCCGGGTATTTTGATAAACGCATATTTTCTAACCTTCGTTTGCAAAAATAGCTAGGTGCACACAGCCCCGGTTTTTAAAAAAAACACGTCTATATTGATCAGCACCCGTCCGGGTCTAACCCAGAATCGCCGTCGCTGGCGGTGGTATGGCCGGGCTCTGTCTGCCAAAAGAAGCTCCGCAATTGCTGCCCTCCGAGCCCTAATGCGTCTTTGTTGGTCAATACACTGTATGACTTTAATTTTCAAAAGCACACAAGCGAGTATAGCTCTTAAAAACAGAAATGCTGCTAGTACCTCCATGCTTGCCAGGTAAACAATGGACGTCGGTCTTTTACCGCGGATATTGCCCAAAACTCCGTTTTTGTCTCTTTCAACCAGTTAATACACAAACGCTAAACAGAGTTTTTAAAAAATCTCCACTTTTGCCGGAGTTTTTTTTATGCCTCGTTTTCGGAGGAAAAAACTCTGTTTGTGTATAAACGAAAGGCACAAACGAAGGGAAAGGTCTTCGTTTATCAAAATACCCGGGTATGTGTAAACAGCACCTAAAACTACATATGTCTGTGGCTGGGGTTGGAATTAAAGTAGGTCTACGTGTTAATCTGCATGGTTATGGCTGATACATTTTTTTGTCACATGGGTGCTGCCGGACAGAAAGCAACAGCCAAGGATAAGTTAGCGACTAGGCTGAATTGAAACATCAGGGGAGCACGGATTCTACAGTCAGTGTGCAGGATCAGAGGCTGCAGTCACACTCCTCTGCTTGCACTGAGCGGGACTTTGTGAGGACACAGCTCTGACTGACTTAGGGCTTCACTTACATGCAAAGGTGATACAATTTGGTTCCCAAAAACCTATAAGATCTTTTCATTTGGTGGTTATATTTCCCACAGGGGATGTAGTTTTCTTGCACTCATTCTGGTTGCCCATTTTCTTTACATATTAGCACCATACATTACAGTTTTCATTTCCTGCAGGAAAAAGCTAATGAAAAAGTGAAGTTCAAGCTACTATAACGATCCTGTATAAGAAGTAATGCCCTTGAGTACTATATTTTCCATCCTTTAGATTTATTTTTTTTCTTCTCCTTCGTGCCAATGTGATTTGATAGCATTCTCAAGTGTACTTGAGATAAAGCAGTGTCACTAAAACAGAAATTAAAAAAACAAACTGTGAGCACCCACTAAAACTGTTGCTCTCGGAGCTATTTCTTGCAACATCCGCCATTGCTGTGAATTTTGTTCCTGCCAGTAAAACGCATTACCACACAGTTCAATACATCTTTTAGATTTCAAAACAACCATTCTTGCAAAATGACGAACATTAAAGTGTCCAACATTTCAATTTACAGCTCATTACTGCGCATCCATTATGTGGTGAGAAGTCCTCGAACAAACAGCTCTTGACAAAGGCCGTCTGTGTCAACAAGTCAGGTATGGTAATTGCTAATGCTAACAGCAAACAGTACACATTCTAATACTCAAACTACTGTCAACTCTGAGTCTGCTTACTTTAATTGTATATTTAGCGTACCTCAGTGTAGTGCATGAGAGCATTTAAATGAACAGCATACATATTTATTTGTTCATTTTGAGCAGGTCAATGCTGTTAAAGCTGAGTGTGGCTCACTCTCTAAATATTGAACAATGTTCTTTTTTGAGAGTGAACGGTTTCATGCTGAATTGTGCCTTGTAATAGCCGGATTAGGTTATGATTAAGCTTTGTGCCCAAAGAAATACAGTACAAGGTGGAGACACCTTCCTTTTGCTGAGTTAGAGTTAAGATTTCAATTATTAACACATCAGTGTCGGCTGTATGACTCTCTTTATGGGTTACATGCCGCCATTCCGACATGGGCCTCCAATTGTCGGAATGACGACACTTCATTTTCTATCAAACGTCCCGCCATTCCAACATTTTTTTCCTCCCATTGTCGGAATGGCGATATGTTTTATTTTTTTTAAACATCCCGCTATCCCCACAACTCCTTTTATAGCCTATTAAAGCCAATTTTCTTTTTTTTTTTTAAAGAGGAACTCCACAACCTCGCAAACCAACCATAATAAATTATTATCAAAATCCCCTGAAAATTCAAATATCAAAATACAGGTATTAATGTAAATTGGGCGAGTCTGAAACATGTTAGATTAAGCAGAAATACAGTGTGAGTGACCTGTCACAGCAGCCAGCTGGAGCGGAGCTCTCCACAGAGCCCATGCTGTCTTTTGCACGCTGGCATCATCATGCAACATTAATAATTGCAATTACAGACATCATGACATTGTCAGGATCTGACGGTATCCGGCACACCTACATGACAGCTGTTACCCGCACACCAGATTTATAGTGAAATAGTAACAACACAACCCTTATGGATGGATCCTGAGTGCCATCATCTTTTATTTTTATTTTTAAAATCCAAAATAAGCTCACATCTACCTGATCCTCCCCTCTGACTGTAGATTTGACCCTTAAATTATCATTCAGTATCAATTTAATATCATTCAAACATACCAGGCAAAGAAAGAGGGGGAGAGGCTTTAATTACGCTTTTAAAGACTGTATAACAGCCTAAAAGGTAACTCAAAAAAGATAGATTTGCTATAAAATGTTTTTTTTTGTTATAGTGATCATTTATTCTTTTACTTTAATGTTTTTTTTATTTTTATTCATTGTTTTGTATTATTATTATCATTATCATGAGTGAAACAGCCTATGTAAATTGTGTTTTGATCTATGTTATAGACTTAATTAAATAGGAAAAAAAAAAAAAAAGGATAAAGAAGGGAAAAGGCCCTCCATTAGGGGGGGGGGTGGATGGGTTACAAAAAAAAAAAAAAAAGACTGTATAACACCTGTACAAGTCTTAAAACATATAAAATGCATGAACAGAAAGAAGGCACTGTGACCTGTTGAGTAACGAACATTTCCTTATATGGACAGCCTTGTCGCAATGGTGGGACGTTAGCATGTCGGAAAGGTGGGATGTCGGAATGGGTGGTGCAACCCTCTTTATGCTGCTTGTGTATGACATATGACAAGCGAATGTTACAGCGTGTCCTGGATATGGCATGAACTGATTTCAGCTCCACAGTCTATGATCATTTAGAGTCATTAAAGGGATATTAAGTGATTTTAAGTAGTTGTATGAATTGTTATGACCCAGAGTCATATTGTGTGGTATGTGAAGTTTTCCCCTCTCTGATGGAGGTTGATGCTGTCATGTCGTGGCATGCGTGCTTTTCTGGATTTGGCTTTTAGGTAGGTCGGTGATTGGACTGACACTGATGGCGAATACTTTAAATTGGCTTCTGTCAGTGCTGGCGTTTCACTCCGCCTCCTTCCGGGCTCCCAATGCCGAAATGAACTGTGGCATGAGCAATGCCATGCTGAGGGTGCTTATGTGTGGAGAACCTGTCGAGTTGTTTGTTATATGTCTTATGAAAGAGAGCGGTCTGGTTTGGGTGAGAAGCCCATTTCTTTTTAAATGATTTTCTTTTGTTGATATTCAGGGAGTTGAATAAGATCCATGTATTTTATTTAAATTTTCTTTTGTTAACGGTTTGTTGGTTTGGCCTTGCTAACCCTGACGTTGAATCTCCCCTTTTGAATAAAAGAAATCTAGTAAGGGAGTGCAGAAACTGATGTAGCACGCGTCTTCTTTGGGAGTAAAGAAAGAGGGGGAGCAGCCATTTTGTTTTTGTTGATGTTACCCCGTAGACTAGAGAGATGTTTGGTGAAAACAACAACCTACCTGCGACTAAGTACTCATGAGAAGTCAATGTTTTACCTACAGTAGACATTGGTCAGAGTGCTCTCAGTTTGTTGAATCAGAAGGTTTTCTGGTGGCACGGCTAAAGCTTAAGGCTACTTTGAACAGAACCACCAGAAGAGGATTTTTTTACAATATGTGAAAAAACACAAACTTAAAGAAATTACATCATGGTTCGAGCAAGAGCTTTATTGTTATTTACACCATCCTATTCCTACGTCAAACTGTTGTTTATACTTCCTCTAGCACAGAACATCCATGTAGGAACAATTTCTACAGTGTGTTCCAAAAGATTAATTTTTGAGTATCCTGATGGTTTTTCATAAACTAGTTAAATGCAGAGATGTGCATGCAATCTGTTTAGGAGGGTGTGGGGCCCATATTCCAATACTCTATTGTGCACCATATCTCTACAATGTAACATAAATAGGAGGTTAAATTAAAGGTAGTCATAAAAAAGAGTGAGAAATTAACGTGTTGTACACAACACTGGCATACATATGCACATACACTTGACAGTCTGTGACACTGGCACAAAAAGCACCATAAAAAATGTCTGTCAGTTAAGAAATTAAGTTGTTTATCAGCCACTAAGTTTTTTATGACCCGTTTAAAACACCTCTGTCCTTTATATTTATTCTAAATGCATTGTAAAATGGTCCGTTAGCCCTATGTACACCAAATACGAGTGCAAGTCTTTTAGTTATTAATGGACTAGTGTGACGAGAAAGTCATTATGTCTCACCACGTTGCAAAAGTTCATATATTAAAAGCTGCAGAAATAAGCATTAGAGTTTCAAAAGCTTCTAAATGTTATTCTTTGAAAAAATTCAAAAGTGACTGAAATTGCTATTCAGGTGAAAAATAGTCGAGAACCTGCAGTCCTTCAAGGGCAGCAGTTTGAAAGCATTGACAGTGCATGATGTGTCCAGCCTAGAAGGCAAATAATGCAATCAGCTACATTCTTTTTTAATCGAGAACCAACAGCATGAATTAATTCCATAGCCTAAAACACAAATCACTAAAATATTCATGTTATGTTTTGGATTAAAAGCTGCCCTGAGAAACAGAGAAGTAGATGTTACCTTGTTACTTTCGAACAAGTGTTTAATTTTGCAGTTGTTTTAGGTTGTTAAACTAAACTTCAGGCTTTAAACTGAGGTCCATTTTTGAACTTTTTGTTGCAAAGACGTGAAACAAGAATGGTTACATACAGACATAATGTACAGTATAACAGGTCTACAGTGTGGGTGGGCAACTTTGAGTAAGCAACCCATCCCTGTCAGGCCATCTCTGTGCCATATAGCGCTGCATGCAATTGTAGCCCGTGCCCAGCTCAATCATAAATGAAAGTGACTTTGAGAGCAAGCAAACAAACAGAGCTTAAGTGAATCAGTTAGGCAGAAAGAGGCATGTGGCAGGCAGGCAGGTGATGGATGGTGGAGCTTAGGAGCCATGACTTTTGGGTAAGTGACAATGACACACATAAAGGCCACCATTACCCATTTTAAGATGCGGTTAAAATCCTTATCGACCCACCCGCCTCAGTTGCCAATATGCCAAAGCATCACGCCAGCTGGAGCGAGATGGCAGTCAGGGAGTGATTTGCATTGAAGACAGCCAACCTGTCCCCTGTCTCTAACACTCACAGACACACAAGTTGTGGACAGTCAAGTTTTCTTATGTGAGGAGGTCCAAAAGACTCAATGATGGATTCCAAATGCTGCATTTTGCAATTTGTCACAAATGCACTTCAGAGTGAAAGTGTGACGCAGACTCAAATTAATACCTGACACCAATTTGGATGAGGATGCTTTCTTCCACATCCCCTATCGCTGCCAGAGAGACGCTCACATGTGGCGAATAATTGCATGAAATTACAGCCTCTTCCACATTTCACAATCCACACTCACGCCAAGTTTGAACATCACATGACACGTCAATACATCTAGCAGTAGATGTGTGTTTTTTTTCATGGGACAAAGCACATCTGTTCACACACTGTAGCTTTCATACATCAGATACTTCCTATTGAACGATGTTTCGATGCAGAGGCTGACACATACACCTGTCCAATATTTCCATATATTTACATGTTGCTTATTTACTTCCAAGTTTAATCTCTGGAGTATTGCAGTGGCATGTTAAACATGAATGAGAAATATCCAACCATTTCTGTTTCACTTTTTTAAACAGAATCTCACAACGTGAAAAAGTAAAAAAAAAAAAAAAATATGCAAAATCTACTTCTTTTTTTTTGTGCCAACCAGCATGACTTCCAAAGTAGTTGACTTTAAAAAGATGTCTGGTTCCGCATGTCAAGCACGTTTTGTGAGTTCGGATGAGGGGCTGGGACTCTGCAGCCGGTAAAAAAGGATAATTCGATGCAACGCGTTATTACTGTGCCAGTTTTAATGACACCATTCCTAACCTCATTTAAGTTTGTAATGTGTAAAAACAGTGTTGAAACAATGAGTAAACGTGCAAGGAAACTGACTGAATGCAACAGATTCACGAGGGTGGGATTCGATCCTCACTCCAAATGCTGACTTTTGTACCAATGCAAAAGTCAATACGTGACTATTTCACGAAATGCTGTGACACTACGTGAAGCTACTACATTGTTTTCGTGTGCTGTGGCACCGAAAAAATTGTGAAAATCTGTGGATAAGATTCAATCGATTCACTGTACGTTACAAGAGGCCAGAGCAGCACTGAGAATTTTACTCAAAGTTCATTTTAGTTGAAAGATGTTCAGATGTACTCATGACTCAGTGGTCTTGCTTTGATTTTAAGCATATAATCTCCTGATGAGAGTGATAAAGCTCCCAGCTGATAAAAAAGACAGAATTTTCAGTGGCCATGCTAAGAAAAAAACTAAAGAAAAACACAAATCCCATTTACTGCTTCAGCATTTAAAAAATAACTGTGTGGATAATTAAAAGCTATTTGAGAACAGACTGCCTGATGCCCGAGTCTTCTCACTGAACCCCTAATGAATCATCCTTGATTAACTTTGAATTAGCTGGAAAATGGCACAAAACATTAGAAACATATCATCTACATCAGTAGCTATTTTAGTAATGCTTCAAGTAAAATACAGAATTTGAGCCAGCAAAAAGCTGCTGTAGTAGATCAGTAAAGTTCTGCCATTTATGTTATTAATATTTATAGCACATTAAAATTCATATTTGCACATTTCCAGATAACCGTGAACTGAAATCTTCTTTTTAAACCTGCAACTGTAAGCCAAAGTATCACCTTTCCCTTTCCCCAGCGTTGCCTTTGTTGCCACTTCAGGAAATTCATTGTGTCCACAAAGTCATGAACAAGTACCGGTGTGTGTTCTGCCCCCTGTCTGAGAATTGTGCCTGCTCATAGCAAATCATTTCGGAGCGAGTGGGCCCGATTCCAAAGGCTCTCGGTCAAGACGGTGGTGGAGATGAAATGGATAAAGACTATGAATAGAGATCGCATTTCCCCTAAGAAAGAGCATGACATGCAGATACAGGGTGCTCGGGAGAAAATCCATAAATGCAAATAGTGTTTTGGATGCTATGCGGTGTGGCTGCAGGACACAAGGAACTTCATATTACAGCTCAACGAGCTCATTGGTTCATGAAGAGCCAAGTGGGAGCTGCATCGATTTCTGGCCAACTGCCTTGATGTTGATTTGCTTATTCTGGGGCTTTATTTCTGTATTTATTCATTTATTTATTTCACTTGTTTGGTTTTTGTGTCTTCCCACTGATGCAAATCTTGCTATTGTTGTGCATAAGAAGTTAGCAGGAATTTACATACTCGGAGCAGAAAATTCTAGAGCTGCTGATATCATTATGCCTTGGTGTTTCAATTTTCTCTTGCAACCAGCAGGAAGAAATATTACAACTTCAAATTAGATTATAATCTCCCACCGTGGTCTGTCTCTTATGTGGTTGGAAATAATGTATCAAAATCAAGGAGTATTATTAGAAAGAACAATATTCTCAGTGTGCCTGGCAGTGGGTGTGAGTGATTAAGAGCTGAATTCTACTTTTTGTCTCTGTCATCTATAGTCCTGTGATTGAAAAACAAAGTACACCCACTGTCAATGCTAAGGTTTTACTATCAGGACATGATAATTATATTAAAAATCATCATTAACCAATCCTTACGAGACCTAAAAATCAGGTAATATCAACCCCAAATGAACGACAACACATGATTACACATATTACACAAAAATGATTGAACAAAAACACACTATGCAGAAGTCCACCCTTATTGCTTACATAAGAATTAAGAGGGGAAGTGGCAGCTAAGCTATGCCAAGGAGGAAAGAAATTGTCTTAAAGAAGCAACTGTTGCTGAAAAGGCTTATAAGACCATTTACAAACAATGTAGAGTCCCTCAATCTACAGTCAGAAAGACTACGACACTAAAAATTAAAGACAGCTGCCAATCATACCAGGAGTGGATGTCCCAGCAAGTTCACCCCAAGGTCAGGCCGTGCAATGCTCAGAGAAACCGCAAAAACACCCAAGAGCTACAACTCACACACTACAGGCCTCAGTTAGCATGTCCAGGCCTGGACTCAAACCTGAGCCGGCAGCGTCCAGAAACTACAGCCTCTGAATATGAGACGTCTGCTCAACCAGTTGAGCTGCACGGCACCCCAGTTAGCATGTTGGATGTTAAAGCTCATGACAGTATAATTAGAAAAAGACTAAACAAGTTTGTTTTGTATGGAAGGCCAGCAGGAGAAAGCCTCTCTGTAAAGAACATGGCAACATGGCTTAGGGTTGTAACGCTGCATCTGAACAAACCCCAAGACTTCTGGAAGAATGTCCTGTGGACAGACGGGACCAAAATGGAGATGTTTGGTGAAAACAATAAAAACACCTCATACCAACTGTCAAGCACGGTGGTGGAGGGCTGAGGATTTGGACTTGTTTTGCAGCCACACGACCTGGATACCTTGCAGTCTGGAACTCCTCGCTATACTAAAGTATTGTCAAGAGAGGCAATCTGTCAGATGGCTAAAGCTCGGTCGAAATTGTGTCATGCAACAGGACAGTGATCCCAAAAACAGCAGCAAATCCACAAGGAAAAAAGAAAGGGTTCAAAAGAATAAAGATGTTGCAATGACCCAGTTAAAGGTGGACAGTGTGAAAAAACATTCAAGACCAGTGGTAAGAGTGGTAAGTGGTAAGATGTTTTTTTTAGGTGGGGCTGTGCCACATCCAGTGATTGTCAAACATTTTAAAATTAGTTAAAGCAAAAAAGTAAAGTAAGATATTTCCACTTAAAGGGATACGCCACCCCCAGGCCAAATTAAGTGTATCCCCGCATTCCCGAGACATAAATGAGTGTAGGGGAGCGTTTTCCTGGCGACCCAGGCATTGTCCGAATCTCACAGCACTGCTTGGTTGCGCGTAATACATACATGCTAGCGTCGCCAGCATCGCCAGCGTCGCCAATCGAAATATTTCGCCCAATGTGAATTAATTTACTTGATTTACCTTCTAATTACTGTGTGAGTGGTGTACTTTCACATCGAGTGCAAATGACTGTGTAAATCAACACGGAAGGCTTGGTTTGCTCATGTCGGTTTGGGAACTAGTTTCCGGTGCGGAAAACACAGCCGAAGCTCACTCCCCGCTACGTCATTGGGAACCCCCCCCCCCCCCACCGGCTGCTTCACGCTGGTTTGTTTGAGGAAGTCGGGGGTTGGGATTCCCAATGACGTAGCGGGGAGTGAGCTTCGGCTGTGTTTTCCGCACCGGAAACTAGTTCCCAAACCGACATGAGCAAACCAAGCCTTCCGTGTTGATTTACACAGTCATTTGCACTCGATGTGAAAGTACACCACTCACACAGTAATTAGAAGGTAAATCAAGTAAATTAATTCACGTTGGGCGAAATATTTCGATTGGCAACGCTAGCATGTATGTATTACGCGCAACCAAGCAGTGGTCAGTGCTGTGAGATTCGGACAATGCCTGGGTCGCCAGGAAAACGCTCCCACACACTTATTTATGTCTCGGGAATGCGGGGATACACTTAATTTGGCCTGGGGGTGGCGTATCCCTTTAAAAGGTTATACGTTCAACAATTACTTTATTCCATCATGAAATAACACTGACCAATACCAGAACATCTTAATTTAGTAACTCACAAAGGAAAATTATGTATATTAATCATAACAGTATTGAATTTTTAAATATTTAAAAAAAAAAATTATTAAGTTGGTATAGAAAATGGATGGGTGGATGAATGATGAATTATATGAGCAGAGCAACATTCTGGAAATGCTTTGAGTGACCACGAGTTGACACATAGTCTTAATGCGCTGATTTTCAATCACCTTCTTCTGATGTATTTATCGTCTGAGTCCAGTTTTGGTCGGACGAACACAATGATTTGGTTTTAATGTAAACACGCTCACCGCTGTGTTCAATAATTAATTGTTGCTCATCTGAGGTTGTAGTTCCTAAAAATGAAGACCTGGTAAGGATCAGATTTTTTATTTTTTTTCTTCCTCTCTGTTATGGCCTGATATTTCAAACCTGAGAACTGACAGAGGCTGTAGTTTAATTTTCCATGAGTGTGTATGAATCGTTTTGACTCTTGCAAAACTGGGTGTCCATCCAACATTGTCATTTGACAACTTTTCCAACTCCTGCAGACCCAAATGTCTACAAAGAACCTCACAGCTCTCTGAAGCGAGGTAAATGAATACATTGAAACTTCTATGAATAGAGTCTTCTCTTCCCCACAGCGAGAACATGACACATGGATATACATGGCTGGGAGAAAATCTATACATGCAAATAATGCTCAGCTCATTGTGGTTGCTACTGAGTGGAGGAGGGGGGGTTCAAATCGAAGTATGATATGCTAACTGGTTGATGCACAGTTCAGTGGTTTTCACATTGATTTCCGGAAAACGTCTTTGTTGCTGTTGATGATCTCATTTCAGGGTATTTTTCAGCAAACACGCCATTATTTCCCAACCCACAGCAGGCTTCAAAATACCTGCACCAGCTTTTACATATCTGATACTTTCAACATTTTCTAGAGTCTCAAAAGAACTGTAGCCAGAAGTAAATGGATAAATAACATCGATACCAGACAAGGGCAATATCACAGCACTCAGAAACATTACAGTGTCACTTTTCCTCATAAGCTACGTACGTTGTGTTTCATCGTGTCATGTACTTTTTGTGTTTTCTTTGTGTTCGCTTTGATGGACGTAATAGTAATGCGGATCTGGACTAAGAGCTAATGGGCTCCTTTGGTCTGAGTGTGTACGTGTGTGTGTGTGTGTGTGTGTGTGTGTTAGTCATATTCCCTCTTCAGTGTTATCATTGTTCTCTCCTCATTCACCTCAGTTCAAAGACTTCACTGTCAGACATGCAGAATTACAGGATGCACAGTGCAGTGAAATTCCTTCCTTGCAGGCGCTCTTCGTTGCTGTCATATAAAAATAAAGGTAAAAAAAAAAAAGAAAAGTGAAATAACTTACATTTCAGCCGTAGGATGAAGTTGTATGGGAAAGTGGAGGCTGAAGGTTTCGATAGCGATTTTGCACAAAAATAAAAGATGACTGCAGACTGCATAAGTTATAGTGTGCAAAAAAGAGGTCAGAGTGTTTTGTTTATCGTGGCAAAATACAGTAATTTACCAGTAATCTTTCTTCTTTATCAAATTTTATGGGGGTCACATTACACATTAATGTAGAGATAACATTCTGATCCTACTCCTTTTGAGTGACAATATATTTGTGATAAGGGATGTTTATGACACATCATTTACATTTGGGCCTAGATTGGTTTTGCATGTAAAGATGTGTTAATCAGTTCTACGTTGCCAAAAGTTCAAACAGTGATATAGATTTGGCCCTGCTACTTAAGTAGGCTTAAACACGTGCATATTCTGAACAAAACAAGAACAATAACTGCCTCAACGTGGCCCCTTTTATGAGCAAAAGTCAGCTATCTCGTAAAAATATTGCTTTGATTTCATTTTCAGAAAAAAAGCACATTTTGTTTAGCCAAAAAACAGAAACAAATGTAATAAAAATAAATACGACTCAAAATATGCCCATTCATTTCAGAGGCGGGTCCTTTGATTGAATGCCAACGATGCTGGATAAATGAATCGTAAAATACTACAGAAAGAAACAAGGCCTCATGAGGGTGATGAGCAAGATAGGAACTTTGTAAAACAGTGTTACAGGATCATAGACTGTGTCTAAGACCTGGACAAATAGGATGAGACTGGAGAGCGATACCTGAAACCCTAGTGCTGCCGGTTGCACCAATGGGAATCGTTGCGTTGCAGCATGCGCATGACCACACAAATTATGGGCTGTGTTGACTTTAACATACATTAACTTCAGACGCATTTAACGAATGAATTGAAAAATGTGTATTTTGGCCGGTAATATCGGTGAAAGCAGCAGAGCAACCTAGATGCTTGTTTTTAAATTGATTTAAATTATTTTATTTGTTTCTCTTTATATTCTTTTACGTATTTTTAATGATTCTTCCACTCCCTGCTACAATGCTTTTATTTTATGTAAAGGAATGTTTTGTACATGAAATGTGCTATATAAATAAATTTGATTTGATTTGATAGTTGGTACGCTGTCACATACCAGCCTATGTATCTGCCAATACACTAGGCTAAACTTACTAGTGTAGCCCAAAATTTCATACCTTAGCCATACCTCACCCAAAAGTCCAGAAATCGATCTCCTTAGTTCCAAAATGTTTACAGTCTGTTGTTAAAAAAAGAGGGGATGGGGGCGGTCTGTGGCGTAGTGGGTACAGCAAATGCCCCATGTACAGAGGCTATAGTCCTCGCTGCAGCTGGCCCCGGCTCAAATCCCACATCGGACGGCCCTTTGCTGCGTGTTATTCCCCACTCTCTGCCCCCTGCTTCCTGTCTCTCTATACTGTCCTATATAATAAAAGCATAAAAAGCCCCCCAAAAATGCTACACAGGGGTGAACACACTCCAATTTAAACATATCTAAACATAAACATGTTAAATTGAGCAAATTTTTTTCATGAAATAGTCAAATGTGAAATATGTGAAATGTGTTTTTATTTACATTTTACATACTGATCCATTTTTGTAATGTGGGTTGTAAAACAAGGGAAGAAGCCAGTACGGGGGCTGATCTGTCTGTTTAGCTGGTAGTTTTGTGAATATATATATATCATTTAAATCAGAACAACTAAGCACGCACTCTAGGCATGACACAGCTTCCCATCGTTTCTGTGCAAATGTTGACCACATATGGCAAAAAGTTTTCTGAAAGAAAGTTTGTTTGATGTTCTCTATTTTTTTTCTATCCAACTTCCTGTCAGATTCCCATAAGAATGACTGTCAAGATGGTTGTCTAACATACAAACACACACGTATGTGGAAACACGACGTTACAAATCCCACAAAATAATGTCCCAGTTACTGTAAAAGTAGTAGTTGTAGTAGTTAGTATCACTAACTTCAGCCAGACTCGTCAGTTCCGAATTTACATCAGAAATTTTGGACAATAACTATCCACACAAGCACACACACACACATACTATAGAAAAGAAAGTGGGGAAGTGTCAGGTAGAATAAAGTCGAGTCAAATCCAGCCCAAGTTTGCTTAAGAAAAACTTGAAGAGACAGCGAAACACCCTGGACGGGTCACTAGTCAATCACAAAGACACTCAAGCAGGACAAGGTGTTGTTTCGATGCGGCACCGAGATCTCTTGCTGTCTCTCCGAGTTCAATACCCAGCATCTCTCTTACCGCCACACAGCTGACCAATCACAGCCTGCAGTGAATGTGAATGTCATACTGTCAATCAATTGGTCCACATATCCAACAAAAAGTACACAAAATCCACAGACCTGAGATTCTGATTTGAATTATAAGGTGTACTAACAACAACAACATGTGTCAGAAGAACGCCTTTGTTTACGCATCATTAGCACAGAGTGAATATCAGCTGAATTAAAATCATAAATGATTCATTTCCACAGTCAACATCTCCTCCACACGCTTACAGGAGCGATCAAAAGCTCCGGACAGCCTGCAACATTTGCATTGTGTTTGTTCTAACAGATGGAATGTGAAATGCATCAAATGATTCCGCTTGCATATATGAAAAAAATAATCCGGATCTTTGCCCTAAAATTTTCAAGCACAAAGAATAAAACAAGAGATTATTTTCCCAACCTTTGACATATGAAAGCAGACTTTAATAACGGATTCAATTATCGGCTGAGTCGACCGCCTCGTTGATGTAAACAACTATGAATTAATTTTCCTCTGAACAACTACAAGGGGGAGTAAAAACCACAGACGTGCAGTCTCTGTGATTCAATATTTCCAGAAAATAGTGGATAAAAACCATATTCAGGAGAGTAAGTGATTTAAAGCAGGCTGAATGTTAAACCACTCCCCGTTAACACAGGACTCGGGCAGCGAAGACTGTAGCTCTGGGGCGTCTGTGATTGAAATAGATTGAAATGCATTTAGAGATAATGAGGGCTGGAAAATAGCTGATTCAGCAGCTGAACAGGTGTTCGCATATCTTTATCAATGCTTTACGTCGGGAAGAAGAGAGGAACTGCGACTCGCTGTCCTCGGGATCTTTAGAAGAACACATAATCTTGATTAAAACTGTTCTCCCAGAACATTTCATTCATCCCATTCTTATCCTTTTTCTTTCAACCACATGATCATTTGAACTCGATGAAAGCTAAATGTCACAAACCAGGAACTTTAGAGAGAAAACAGGTAATTACAAAACATAACACGCCAGGACTGTGTCACTTGTACATTATGAAGCTATGGACTACCCTAACCCTATGACATGTTGTCAGTGAAGCTGTCTGAATCCCCCAGTGTTAATAATTTGTTTTGGCTTGCTTGTATTACCGTTGAGGAAGATGGCCACACTCTGAAAGTCTTGTTCAGCTCAAGGTTTCTTCCTGTTAAAAGGGAGTTTTTTTCTTCCTCTCTATCACTAACTGCTAACCCTAAATAAATTGTTTACATAAACTCTGGACATACAGTAATCTGAGGTGGATTTTGTTTGGAGATAACGATGTAGTCACAGCGCAGTCTATTTGTACTATGAAAATAACGTTCTGTGTATTTCTGTGGAGTCAGTGTTTTAAATTTCAGTAGGCAGAAGTCAAAGTGCTCTTAAGTTTCCAGAATCAGGTTTCCTGATGGGCAGGCTAAGCTAAAAGCTACTCAAAACGAGGCCATGAAAAGAATTTCATGGTGGTTCAAGCAAATTTTTATACCACTTCAAGCATCAGACAATAGACTGTAGAGACCCATGTTGCCACACAGTGTTCCAAACTGGAACAGATGACCGACCATGTGTTTCTAATGCAGAAGCGATGTGGACTAACAATCCAAAATATAGCCTGCCCTCGAACCGCAATGGATAATTTTTAAAGAGTAGCTTTTAAACATTGCTTGCCCATCAGGATTTGTTTCTGATTTTGCAAACCGAGAGCACTCTGACCGCTTTCTCTTAAAGGACAGGATACGCTCAAAGTAGTTTCTAATTTGTCATGAGGCAAAAGTTAGTAAGGGGGAAAGCATGGCATGTAAGCTGCAACTAGCAATGGGAAACGCAGATAGTTGTTGAACTTGAAAAGTCTGCCCGATGTCATATATTTTCCTGCTATTTGCAAATCTGCCACTAAATATTGATCGACCGAGGTCTAATTCTTCTACTGCCACCATGCCAATCTTCAGCTGTTCGGCATAAGTGAGAAATGGTACTTGTGGGGAAATAAGGCTAAACACAGATTGATCTTAATTTCAACCCGTGACTTTTATACACAAATCCGTTTTAACGTGGTTTAAGTTGTTTACTCTCCGGCGGCAGAATTTCTAAAATATTTATTTCACTTGATTTTAGGAAGGACTAGTTCCAGGTGTATAATTTTCTATGAAACATTTACGGTTCCGGCCTCAGAACAGCCGTGCTTCAAAGGCAGGCTAGATTGTGTGTTTGAAAAGTGTACAAATAAAATTAAGACGGAGGTTTCATAGCTGTGTGAACCAAAATCCTGCTTACTTTGCAATCATCACACGGCATCACATTCAGCAAACACTTCTCTTCAGGCCTTTTGGCTGAGTTAGAGACATTTTGTTGAGAAGGCTATGATGTTCATTGCTCCAAGGCTGTAGACTACAAGAGTTGTGTAACTGACAAAATTCTTGTAAGTGATTGACATGATGGCAAAATCTTGGAAATATATCAAGCATCTTCACATAATATTAGCTGGTTACCACACAGCTCAAGACAGAATGGAAATAACCTGTCACCTGATGCCCCAACTTTTGATGCATTAGGGCTTTCTGCAAGGTTAAAAAGTTATGGCTGAGTTACCACTTGTCTTCCATATTAATTACATAAACAGAATAGCGTGCGAGGCAGCAGTGAGCACTGATATTCCCTGGAGTTGCACAAATCAATCAATATTGATCAACAATACCTTGATGTATGGCAACATCTCAAGCCTGAGACCTTGGGCGGCTTGAGTGATGATGGCATCCAGAAATAGTGCTGTCTCTAAAACAATTCCCTCCAAAACAGATAGGATGGAATTGAGATCTAAGACACAAAAGCACACGCTGTCCAATTGTTTCTCCTACCCTCATTCTCTCATTCAGACATGTCTCAGCATCCCGAAAAGACTCCCTTACATGGATGTTCTTTGGGGCTGGTGTGATGAATATGAATTGTAATCCATATGGCTCTGTCAATAACACAGGCGCCAACACAGTGCTACAACCATTTTAAGTGGCGACACCTCCGGCTATACGCTGGCTAATGAATAGTGCAAGCAACCAAAACGAAACATTACTTCATAGCTGCGATGTAAATGAATAAACATGAGTTGGACTGCGCAGGGCAGAAATGTTCACTCATAAAAATCCTGTTTCACTTAAACACATTTTGGATTTTCACCCTGACACTTCAATTTAACTGGGTGGCTTTTATTTAAATCAAATCATTGTGGCGGGGAGGAGGAAGGAGGAGGAAATGGAAGGAGAACGAGATGGTAGGGAGAGAGTAAACACACAAGCATCTATTTCTATACAGCCTCACATGACCACACACACACACACACACACAAGCACATACTCAAGGACAGAAGGGAATTAACAGCAGGCGGAGGCATGCCTCTTTCCCTGGACGCTTCAGGCTATTTCAGGAGGATGTTTTAGGTCCTCAGTCTTCTTCCTATGCCTCCGCTCTCCACATATCCATCTGACTGCAGCTCAGGGAGGGAGGGCAGAGAGGTGTTTTTAAAGCTCGGTCTCAACAACTACAAGCTTTGCCCGTGTTCAGAGTTTACCACTTTCTGTAAAGCACGATGGCAAAGGTGACATTTAGCTGCTAAAATAACACGTGTAACATCTGACCATCATTGACACAGATAAACCGATCAGGTGGTCTTCTTTCCGAGAGATTTCCAAGAATGCATCCCTCCAATTAGCATTCAAAGGAATACACATAAGAAATCTTTAACATTTCTATCTTCATTTTATTCGTCTTGATAAAATGCTTTGAATTCCAATTTATTCAGCTGATTTCTTTTTTTTTACATGACCCACTTAGAGGAGGTTAAGTTTAGGTGCTTCTTTTAACAGTTTTTATGAAGGTCCAGTGTGTAGGGTGCGGGGACATCTAGTGGCACAAACTACAAATGGCAACGAAGTGAATCAGTGGATAGAGAGATGGTCTGCCTGTGCACATTTCAGTTTCTTTGGATACTGAACCCCACACGATGGATTCATTGGTGTGCAACTGCGTTTATGATAGAGATAAGGTAGTGCATAGACTAAATAACTGTAGAGACTATGAATAAATGAATATGAGTGAATGAGTGAATGTGGCTCATAAAGAAAAGGACTTTCAGAGGTCAAGGAGACCAGAAAAGGGCCATAGCTTTGCAGTCCACTCACTAATGAAAA
Source organism: Odontesthes bonariensis (assembly GCF_027942865.1). Lineage (NCBI taxonomy): Eukaryota > Metazoa > Chordata > Actinopteri > Atheriniformes > Atherinopsidae > Odontesthes > Odontesthes bonariensis. Next base: position 21,926,035 of record NC_134529.1, on the reverse strand, counting down.
CATAGTTATGAATCTCATATTGCATTCCTTCTAAAAGTCGCCCTGAATGTTGCAACTTTGTCAAGCAATTTATATTCATTAGTAAATTTATCAAATATTCATGGACAAAGTTGCTGAATAGAACTCAGGAAATAGGACTGTATATGATGATAGCACCAGTAGCTTAACACTTACACCAAATTGCATTGCCTGAATTATTCTGAATTCCATCACGAACGGGTTCACTTGGGACTGTCAAGTTCCAGAAAGTGATGCTGTAATCAGCCTCATGTTGCACTGACATCTGAGTTTCATAATGACATTCCGTAATTACAGTGTTGTGCTGTGTGATATGCAGAGACAAATGAAACCTCACACCTCTGACACAGTTTGCTTCTCACTCGCTGTGAGATAATTAGATCAAATGATCCTGCAGGATGGATATGATGGATACTTGTACATGGTGAGATGATAAATGAGACTGTCTTTTCTACATCTGCATCTATGGGGAAATTACAATGCATTTGTTTTCTGTCTCTGTGTTGTTTGTTTCTGTCAAAAAAAAAATAATCCACCTTTGATTCTACACAATTCCCATGCACACCTGGCTTCAGAACACCTCTCGGGTGTTTTGAGAGTGACGCGTGATGGGATTTCTTTGCTTAACTGATAAAATGCAACCACTGCAATAAAAATTAAAAGGACAAAAAAAAAAGAAATGCATGCACTTTGTACAGCTGGCAGAGTCAGCTCAGTACCTTGCCTTAGGTACAGACTTCACAACCTTGTCCCAGTTGTTTGGCATAGACAAATTAGCTGGATCCCAGTGTGTCTAGCTCGTTTTTAGCAAAACTAAAAAAGTTGACTAGGCAGTCAATGAGGTCCGGGACACATTTCGTTAGCCTAAAAGCATAATTGCCTAAGTCTAAGGCATTTAAATACGGCCTAGGCAATTATGCTATTAGGTTAAGGATTTATGTAAATTCTGTCGCTGCTGGTGTTTCCTGCTTTAAGAACTGTTCACTATGAAATACCGAGGGCCACGTAGGAAATAGTCAAGTCAATCTGATCTCTTTATTTGTGTCCAAATAGACATGATTTTTGTTGCTTTTCAATGCATCAGCACACAAATATGATTCTATAGGGTAACGCAGTGTCAAGGCATAATGTGAGGTAGTCAGATTTGACTGTTGCATCACATTTATTAGGCAAAAAATTACAGATTTGGAGGTTGGAGGGGTTGGAGTATAGTGCTACACAGTCGACTGCCGGGTGGCAGAATCGAGACTATGTGACTCTTTTGAGGGTTTCTGTGAGACTGGGCTGGTGTCTGTTTTCTTTGATGGACTGGTGACCTTTCCAGTGTGTATCCCGCCTCTCACCCCATGCTTCCTGGGATGGAACCAATCAACTGAAACATAAGATAGGAGTTAGGCCAAAGCCACATGTATGCATGAGCTGAAAAAAGTATGAAAAATCATGTAATTATAACCTTACATTTGATGTGGAAAACAAATTTTGACTCAACCAATTAAGATATTTTCAATGGCAAAATATGCAGTTTTATTTCATATTACTTTCACCCTTTCAACTGGGCTTTGTGTATTTACAATCTTACTTTTAATGATAAAAAATAAAATGGGTTTGGGCATAGAAAACTCACCTGTTCCTTCCATACTGACAGAAGCAGTCCCATTGCTACTGGCTGCTGGCTCTGCAAAAAAATGGTCATAATTCTCAGCCTTTTTACAAAGCCTTCTGATCAATTCAGGTCAGTTTCATTAATGTAGTAATGCTGAATCATCTAGCATCTCAGGGCACTTTTCATAGAGCAGGTCTACACCATACTTATCATTATATTCATTCTAATAGTATTCACTCAATGAGTAATCCTACCTGCCCAATTTGGACTTGTGGGCACACAAATTGACTTGATAATTAATTAACATGAACGGTGGTTTGCAGGCAGAGTTCAACATATTGCCTTTTCCGTTTCATCGTCTTTATTTGACGTTACAAACCGCAAACTCGTTTTAGTGAAAAAGTTGCCAGTTTTTGCATATTTAGCTGAGTCTGTTTCCAGAGCTTTCCTCTTTTTAATTCTAGCCTTTTCCGCACGACCCTTTAACGTTTAACGTCAGGGTGCGTCTGCAAAAACACGAGAGCTGTCAGTGAAGGCGGTACAGAGACAGCGCGAGCAGCGTACGTAATCAACCCACTGCCATGACCGGACACTGGCCCAAAAAAGAAAAAAGAGAACACCGGCCCTTACGGCCCCAACATCAGACCGGCCCACCGGGAATTGTCCTGGTCCTCCTGAATAGCCACTCCGGGCCTGGGTACATCCAATGTAAAATGAATTTGTGTGAATTACAGCAAAACTTGCTTGAATGTGAATTTAGAGTCAACAGAAATGCCAGGTCATCAGCACTGTGGTGATTTGAGCTAACATGCTAACATTCAGATTATTCCTACCTCTTCAGTAGTGCATGTTAGTATGCTAACTTGCTGGTTATTTTGACCTTTTAACAAATAACAAAACATAAGGAAAATAGTAATTATGATAAATAACTTCTGAGATATTCCCAGTACAGTGGTCTGCCAAACGTGGTTCAAGGAAGGACATAGCAAATCACAACACAATTAAGGCCTTAGTCACAGGGTTCTGCGAGGTATTGCCTTCCGTGTAATTTCCCTTTAACGTCCATTTTCATGCCCTCAAGATGTTTCCAGGAAAAGCTCCTGTCAGGAATTGTACAACACGAATAGGAGACCCTCCATGGAAAAATTAGGATGCCTAGTCACTCTATTATTTGACCATTTGCAGGGCTCGTCTTATATCACACATTTTTAACCCAACATCTTTTAACCCAAGATGTGATGAACATTCTATCCAAATAATGCCTTTTTTATTAGTGTTGATTCCGATTTGTTTGATGGGCCCATTTTTCCCATGCAGCCCTATTTATGTTGGCTCCTTCAGATGACACTCATCTGAACGATGTATGAGTAGCAGGGGAGCCCAGAAAAGAAGACCATAAAGTAGACAATGTGGTTGGATAGACCAAAAAAAACAGCATCTTCGTCACATAAAAACTATCCAAATCCTCCTCTTTTCTCAGAAATCTCAGAATTTTGTATTATTGGTTTTAGAGCTAATACAACTTTGGGGGTTGATGTCGCATCTGCATTTGTTGCTCTGTTACTTAGTTGATTCGATGAGGCAGATTCATACTTGAATTTGAGCACAGCTTAATGTGTGGTTGAATGACGAAGATGTACCTGCTCGTAGTGTAGAAGTCAAACTCAGTTTCTTGTAACCTACCTCACTGCCTTCTAAGTCGTACGTCACTGCTCCTCATGCTTACTATCAGCGCACAGAAAGACAGACGTTGGGTAGCAGTGCCAGGCAGCTGATGGGTGGGGGCGGGAGGCACCGCTGCTTTACGGAACGCTGCCAATTCCTCACATTTCCCCACAGGCTCACTGACAAGCTGACCAGAACAGAGGGGAACAGGACGTATTGATCAGTAGCTAAGAGTAGAACAGAGCCACTCAGGGTATCAAACCCAAAGGGGGAGGACGGAATTGGCATCTCTCCCATGAGAGTGTGAAGGACTCCAGGGGGGTCTTTTGTCTCCAGTCTGACAGGGCCCCTCGGTGCCTCATTACCGTCTGTCTATCCAAAGCTCAAGTTTTTCACAGGACACCTCTGTCTTAGTGAGAGCTACTGAACTAAATATACTGTTGACTCTTTGACGGAGGGATTTTGAGTAGGTAAAAGTTCAGTGCAGAGCTGCAACACAAGGCAGCCTTCCCTCTGCATGTGTTTCTGTTGAATTGGCTCAGTGGATTAGGAACAAAAGAATCCACATTCACATTTGAAAGGTAATGAGCATTTCTCTACTGTGGAGGGAAAAACTAATTTCTTTTTCAAAGCAGTGGCTCCACAGCACCTTGCTACGGTAATTGTTACCCTCGGAGAGATGCCAAGAGCTGTGACGGTGTGCCAGATTAGCTGTGTGTGGTTTGTCTCTCACTTGGGCCCACCTTGTATCCAGCCTCTTGCCCAGGCCTACATTGGCACTAGCCCATACCATCTGTCAGAATCTTGGGCTAAGAACCACTCCCCCTACTTTCTCCCTCTATGAAAAAGAGATCATTCCAGCACTGCACGGTAACAAGTGAAAAAAAAAACAAACAAAGACATTTATTTTACATTGACATTACAGGATAATTCAAGACCTAATAAAGAAGACATGTAGGCTTGTAGGCAGGTTTGATTTGTTAGACACTAGTTGTTTAGAACATGTTAAAAGACACTGGCAAACCATCCAGGGTACCCCGCCTCTCGCCCAAAGGCAGCTGGGAAAGGCTCCAGCCCCCCCACAGCACCCCACCCCCACGTAACCCTGAATTGGATTAAGTAGAAATAGAAAATGGATGTTAAAAGACCACAAGCTCTGTTGTGCTGAATTGTGCAGTTACACTTTTACAGTTTGTCATCGGTTTTTTTTTTTTTCTCTTCGGGCTTCAGGGTCTCTTCAGGGTTTTTTAGAGCTGGTTTAACATCAGAACTCCTCTACAAAGTGGAGCTCAAGATGAGTGGGTATTTTTTTTTTCAACCCCACCCCTAAACACTGTCATTTTACATAAAGGTTTACTACAATGCATTAGCTTCAAACTAGCCAACCATGTCATCGAGCTGTGAATTTGCAGACTAGCTAGCTAATCACATAAATGCTTCCCTGGATGCCAAAATTTGAGTTGTGTCCTAAATTTGTAGGGGAATAATAAGAAGAAGAAGATTTGATTTTTTTAAAAAGAGAAGATGAAATGTTGCCATGTTGGCAATGTAGATTTTGTGAACTAGTTAAATATCTTGAACTGGGATTGTACAAGCATTTACTTTTCTTTTTTTTTAACCCCTTGTCCTGTCCAGCATTATGGCAGCAGAATTGTAATCTGGATACCGTTTATGCTAAACACATTTGCTTTGCCATGAGAAGCTTTATGAATGTAAAGCTCCCCTTGATGCCCATCAACTGCTTATTTATTTATTTTTGTTACAATACTTAGAAGAGTCGGTCAGGGCACAGAAAAGGGAGTGCCGGAGAGCCGAACGGAAATGGCGCAAGTCAAAGCTCCAGGTTCATTATGAGACTAACAAAGAAAAGCTATGTGTGTTCAACCAGACTTTGCGTAGAACAAGGGAGAGTTATTTTTCTGAAATCATCAAAAAATGCAGTAACAACTCTCGTGTCCTGTTTGCTACAGTAGATAGATTAACAAACCCTCCAGTTTCACTGCCTTTAGAACTCATTTCTACATCCAAGTGTAATGAGTTTGCAATATTCTTTAATGACAAAGTTCAAGGCATTAAAAATGCAATAATTTCCACAACACAAATAACTACTCTGCAGCCAGCTAGACACCTAGAGCTGACACATTTCACACCTGTTACTGACAAAACAGTCGAAGAGACCATCTGCAGTCTGAGTTCATCAACGTGCTGCCTTGATGAGTTGCCCACTAGATTCCTAAAGTCTGTGCTGAGCAGTTTGTTACCACAACTCGCTCATCTAGTCAACATCTCACTCCAGACTGGAACATTTCCAAAGGCCTTAAAAACTGCTGTCATTAAGCCTCTTCTAAAGAAGAGCAATCTTGATGCCACAGTACTGAACAACTACCGGCCCATATCAAACCTGCCATTCTTAGGCAAAGTCCTAGAAAAAGTTGTATACCAACAGCTTGGTGACTTTCTCCTGTCTAACAATGCTTTTGATACTTTCCAATCAGGCTTTAGGCCCCACCACAGCACTGAGACAGCTCTGATCAAGGTGACAAATGACATCCGCCTGAACACAGATGCAAGTAGAGTCACAGTCTTAGTTCTGCTGGAACTGAGTGCTGCCTTTGACACAGTTGACCATGCGATCTTATTACAGAGGTTAGAAGACTGGGTGGGAATCTCTGGTCGTGCTTTAAACTGGTTCAAGTCCTATCTGGAGGACAGGAAATTTTTTGTTGAAATTGGTAACTGTGTCTCAGACCAAATGGCTATGACTTGTGGGGTTCCCCAGGGGTCAATCCTGGGACCCGTATTGTTCAATCTGTACATGCTTCCACTAGGCCAGCTAATACGCAGCTATAATGTGTCCTACCACAATTATGCAGATGACACTCAGATCTACGTGTCACTGACGGCAGGAGAACACGGGCCTGTAGATACACTGTGTCACTGCATCGAACAGATCAGTGTGTGGATGCAAAACAATTTCCTCCAGCTAAACTCAGACAAAACTGAAATCATTGTCTGTGGCCCACAGAAACAAAGAGAAAGTGTTAACAGTCACCTTGAGACTCTCTCTCTAAAACCTAACTATCAAGTTAGAAATCTCGGGGTAATATTGGACTCAGACCTGAACTTTAACAGCCACATTAAATCTGTAACATCAGCAGCTTTTTACCATCTAAAAAACATTGCCAGAATCAAAGGAATAGTGTCTAAACCAGACTTAGAGAGACTGATCCATGCGTTTGTCTCCAGCAGGTTAGACTACTGTAATGGCCTGCTCACTGGGCTCTCTAAACGGGCTATAAGACAGCTGCAGTACATCCAGAACGCTGCTGCTCGAGTCCTGACTAGAACCAGGAAATACGACCATATTAGTCCAGTGCTCAGGTCTCTGCACTGGCTTCCTGTCGCTCAGAGAATAGACTTTAAAACAGCTCTGCTTGTGTACAAGTCTCTTCACGGTCAAGCGCCAAAGTACATCTCTGACATGTTAGAGCCATATGAACCAACTCGGGCTCTGAGAACCTCAGGGAGGGGTCTCCTACTGGTGCCCAGAGTCAGGACTAAGCAAGGCGAGGCTGCGTTTTAGTGTTATGCCCCTAAAATCTGGAACAGCCTTCCAGAAGATGTGAGACAGGCCTCAACTCTGACAATGTTTAAATCCAGGCTGAAAACAGTTCTATTTAGCTGTGCATATGACACCTGAAAGTATTTTATCTGCACTCTTCACTTTTCAATTACTTAATGATTATTTTAATGGGTTTTAAATATTCTTTCTTTTTTTAATTTCTTTCTTTTATTTTTTTTATTCCTTTTTAATGGTTTTATTGCCTTCTTGTGATTTTATGTAGCTGTAAAGCACTTTGATTTGCCCTGTGTATGAATTGTGCTCTATAAATAAAATTGCTTTGCCTTGCCTTGCCTACTTAACATGTAAAAGCGCCAAACCTGAATGGGGGACAGGGAAAGAGGAAGAGCAAAGAAAAAGAAACGGAACAGAAATAGAAAGAAACAATCAGAGAAAACAATGAAAAATCAGACAACCAGTTGTGACACTTGTAAAAACAAAACAGAAGACAATCCACGGCCTCTGTGGGGAATCCAGCCTTAGAGCCACCAGGAGCACCTGTAAGCAGACAAACAGAGAACAAACACACAAACAAAAAAGCACAAATAGCAGCAATGACATACAACACAACTGTGAATATGAATGACCTAAAACCACAGGACAACACAACAACTGCTTAGCGAGCATGTTACTGGGCTAATGTGTGTGTGTGCGTGTGTGTGTGTGTGTGTGTGTGTGTGTGTGTGTGTGTGTGTGTGTGTGCGTGTGTGCGCATGAACATCTGATACACATGGCGCAAGTCATGGGCCCCCCCGAGCGCCCCCTAATGCCCCGGCAGAGGCCCCGCCCAATACCAAGTCAAGTCAAATTTATGTGTATGGCACATTTCATGTACAGAACAATTCAAAGTGCTTTACATAAAATAAAAGCATTGCAGCGGGGAGTAGTAGCGGCTCGTGGTCTGGAAAATAGGCGTGGCAGATGATCTGCGTTATCAAAATGTAAGCTTTTATGGAGCATATGCAATAGGCCAATAGTCTATGCAACCATACGGGGGGGGGGGGGGCGCACTCGGATAAAAGTCTGCCATACAACAAACACAAAAGCCACGTGAAAATGAGCGAAGAGAAAGTCTGTGAAAGGAATTTATACTGCCTACGTTTCAATTAGAGGGAAACTTGTCGCAAAGCATTGCATGGCTAATTTCATGGCACAATTCAGATGCGCCTTGCTGGACTCGTGTTTTTTTGCCTTTTCCGAAAAATACTTCATGTCACACACACCGACAGTGCTCCAACCTAAGGTAGCAGACAAGTAACCTACTGTACATGTACGAAGCTGTCAACACATTGTTTACTGTCTCAACATTGCTTTGCTCATCAAGCTGAGATATTTAATTAAATCACTCCCAGTTTCCCATTTAGCAAAGACTTCGTTCACTATCACTTAAACTTTGTAAGATAGCAACTATAAAGTAAAGTCTTTACCTACCACAAACGTGAATCCGGATTAAACAGCCAATATCCTTCATCAAATCCGACATAGTTATCCGTTATATCCAACAAGTTTGTAGGGGAATTTGGCGGCACTGAAGTTCCCACTGGCTAGATGGGCGGAGTAATATTTCTTAAACCCTTTGAGTCCTTTCCATGTCCAGGGCAGATCATACACCTGCCCCAATAGCATCTATACAGGCGCGCTAAATGTAACATGATATTATGCTACGTAGGGGCCTACAGTGATTCTGATTGGTAGATTGGCCGGGCTTAGCTGAGGGCAGACCAGGCATCTGCCCTGGCCAATGGCCACAGATCTAACTTTAAGCAGCCACACTGGAGGTAGGCTATATTTCAGCGAAAATAAAAACAGATTCCACTCGCAAAGTCCGTCACAAGCCACAATATGGTGTAATACGATTCCCACTGTGATTGAAGTTGAAATAAATATTTTATCTATAATTTATAATTATCTATATTTTATCTATAAAAGAAAGGTTGGGGTGTGGAAGGCGGGGCTCTGCCCATCCTGCCCAAATACAGCGGCCGCGGCTGGCGGGGAGTAGAAGAAGCATTAAAAATACATAAAAGAACCATCCATCCATCCATCATCTTCCGCTGGTCCGGGGATCGGGTCGCGGGGGCAGCAGCTTGAGCAAAGAGACCCAGACGTCCCTGTCCCCGGCCACTTTCTCCAGCTCTTCCGGGGGGACCCCGAGGCGTTCCCAGGCCAGCCGAGAAACATAGTCTCTCCAACGTGTCCTGGGTCTTCCCCGGGGCCTCCTCCCAGTGGGACAGGCCCGGAACACCTCACCGGGGAGGCGTCCAGGAGGCATTCTCACTAGATGCCCGAGCCACCTCATCTGACTCCTCTCGATGCGGAGGAGCAGCGGTTCTACTCCGAGCCCCTCCCGGATGACCGAGCTTCTCACCCTATCTCTAAGGGAGAGCCCAGACACCCTGCGGAGGAAACTCATTTCGGCCACTTGTATTCGCGATCTCGTTCTTTCGGTCACTACCCACAGCTCGTGACCATAGGTGAGGATAGGAACATAGATTGACCGGTAAATCAAGAGCTTCGCCTTCTGGCTCAGCTCCTTCTTCACCACGACGGGCCGGTGCAGAGCCCGCATCACTGCAGATGCCGCACCGATCCGTCTGTCAATCTCCTGCTCCATTCGTCCCTCACTCGTGAACAAGACCCCGAGATACTTGAACGCCTCCACTTGGGGAAGGATCTCATTCCCGACCCGGAGAGGGCATTCCACCCTTTTCCGGCTGAGGACCATGGTCTCGGATTTGGAGGTGCTGATTCTCATCCCAGCCGCTTCACACTCGGCTGCAAACCGCTCCAGTGAGAGCTGAAGGTCACGGCCTGAGGACGCCAACAGAACCAAATCGTCCGCAAAAAGCAGAGACCCGATTCTGAGGTCGCCAAACCGGACCCCCTCAACGCCCTGGCTACGCCTAGAAATTCTGTTCATAAAAATTATGAACAGAATCGGTGACAAAGGGCAGCCCTGACGGAGTCAAACCCTCACAGGAAACATGTCCGACTTACTGCCGGCAATGCGGACCAAACTCTGACACCGGTCATACAAGGACCGAACAGCCTATATCAAGGAGTCCGGCACTCCATACTCCCGGAGCACCCCCCCACAAGAGTCCCCGAGGGACACGGTCTAACGCCTTCTCCAAGTCCACAAAACACATGTAGACCGGTTGGGCGAACTCCCATGCACCCTCCAGGATCCTGCGGAGGGTATAGAGCTGGTCCACTGTTCCACGGCCAGGACGAAAACCACACTGCACCTCCTGAATCCGAGATTCGACTATCCGTCGGATCCTCCTCTCCAGTACCCCCGAAAAGACCTTACCAGGGAGGCTGAGGAGTGTGATCCCCCTATAGTTGGAACACACCCTCCGGTCCCCCTTTTTAAAGAGGGGGACCACCACCCCGATCTGCCAGTCCAGAGGCACTGCCCCCGATGTCCACGCGATGCTGCAGAGGCGTGTCAACCAAGACAGCCCCACAACATCCAGAGCCTTGAGGAACTCAGGACGGATCTCATCCACCCCCGGGGCCTTGCCACCGAGGAGTTTTTTGACCACCTCGGCGACCTCAGCCCCAGAGATGGGAGGTCCCACGTCCGAGCTCCCCAACTCTGCTTCCTCATCGGAAGGATTGAGGAGGCCCTCGAAGTATTCCCCCCACCGACTCACGACGTCCCTAGTAGAAGTCAGCAGAGCCCCGCCCTCACCATACACGGTGTTGACGGTGCACCGCTTCCCCCCCCTGAGCCGCCGGATGGCGAACCAGAATCTCCTCGAGGCCGTCCGGAAGTCGTTCTCCATGGCCTCCCCGAACTCCTCCCAAGCCCGAGTTTTTGCCTCAGCAACCGCCGAGGCCGCGTTCCGCTTGGCCTGTCGGTACCCATCAGCTGCTTCCAGAGTCCCACTGGCCAAAAAGGCCCGATAGGACTCCTTCTTCAGCTTGACGGCTTCCCTCACCACTGGTGTCCACCAGCGGGTTCGGGGATTGCCGCCACGACAGGCACCGACCACCTTACGGCCACAGCTCCGGTCGGCCGCCTCAACAATGGAGGCACAGAACATGGCCCATTCGGGCTCAATGTCCCCCATCTCCCTCGGGACATGGTTAAAGCTCTGCCGGAGGTGGGAGTTGAAACTCCTCCTTACAGGGGATTCCGCCAGCCGTTCCCAACAGACCCTCACAATGCGTTTGGGCCTGCCAGGTCTGACCGGCTTCCTCCCCCACCAGCGGAGCCAACTCACCACCAGGTGGTGATCAGTTGACAGCTCCGCCCCTCTCTTCACCCGAGTGTCCAGGACATACGGACACAAGTCCGACGATACAACCACAAAGTCGATCATCGAGCTGCGGCCTAGGGTGTCCTAGTGCCAAGTGCACATATGGACACCCTTATGCCTGAACATGGTGTTCATTATGGACAGTCCGTGACGAGCACAGAAGTCCAACAACAAAACACCACTCTGATTCAGATCGGGGGGGCCGTTCCTCCCAATCACGCCCCTCCAAGTCTCACTGTCATTGCCCACGTGAGCATTGAAGTCTCCCAGCAGGACGAGGGAGTCTCCCGGAGGAACACTCTCCAGTGCCTCCTCCAGGGACTCCAAAAAGGGTGGGTACTCTGAACTGCCGTTCGGTGCATAAGCACAAACAACAGTCAGGACCCGTCCCCCCACCCTAAGGTGGAGGGAGGCTACCCTCTCGTCTACCGGGGTGAACCCCAATGTACAGGCGCACAGCCGGGGGGCAATAAGTATGCCAACACCTGCTCTACGCCTCTCACCGCGGGCAACTCCAGAGTGAAAGAGAGTCCAACCCCTCTCGAGGAGGCTGGTTCCGGAACCCAAGCCATGTGTCGAGGTGAGTCCGACTATATCTAGCCGGAACCGCTCAGCCTCGCGCACCAGCTCAGGCTCCTTCCCCAGCAGAGAGTTGACGTTCCACGTCCCAAGAGCCAGCTTCAGTAGCCGAGGATCAGACCGCCAAGGTCCCTGCCTTCGGCTGCCGCCCAGCTCACACTGCACCCGACCCCCATGGCCCCTCCCACGGGTGGTGAGCCTGTCGGAAGGGGGACCCGTGTCGTTTCTTCGGGCTGTGCCCGACCGATCCCCACTAGCACATACCCGGCCACAAGGCGCTCGCCGGCGGGCCCCACCCCTGGGCCTGGCTCCAGGGGGAGGCCCCGGTGACCCGCGTCAGGGCGAAGGAACACTGTGTCCAATTTTCTTTCTCATCATAGGGGTTTTGTGAGCTGTTCTTTGTCTGGTCCCTCATCTAGGATCTGTTTGCCATGGGTGACCCTACCAGGGGCTTAAAGCCCCGGGCAACACAGCTCCCAGACTCATTGGGGCACGCAAACCCCCCCACCACGGTAAGGTGACAGCTCACGGCATAAAAAAGATCATCATAAAAGAACATTAAGAGAAAATAATTCAAATGGAATTAAAATTATTAAAAATAAGCAACAGTCCAGATAAATTAAAAGATAGCGTGCAGATTTCATGCAGTTTATTCCACTTGTTAGCAGCATAACAGCTAAATGCTGCTTCTCCATGTTTAGTCTGGACTCTGGACTGGACCAGCTGACCTGAGTCCTTGGATTTAAGAGCTCTGCTAGGTTTATAGTCTCTGAACATATCACAGATGTATTTTGGGCCTAAACCGTTCTGGGATTTGTAAACCATCAGCAGGCTTTTAAAATCTATTCTGTGACTGACTGGAAGCCAGTGTAAAGATTTTAAAACTGGTGTGATGTGTTCAGATCTCTTAGTCTGGGTTAAAACTCTAGCAGCAGCGTTCTGGATGAGCTGCAGATGTTTAATGCTCTTTTTGGGAAGTCCAGTTAAAAGACCATTACAGTAATGGAGTCTACTGGAGATAAATGCATGGATGAATTTCTCCTGGTCTTTTTGGGAGAGGAAACCTTTAATTCGGTTGATGTTTCTAAGTTGGTAAAAAGCTGCCTTGGTGACAGCTTTGATGTGGCTGCTGAAAGTCAGATTCAATTCAATTCATTTTTATTTATATAGCGCCAAAAACAACAAATGTCATCTCAAGGCACTTATATAGTAAGTCCAATTCAAGCCAATTGGAATTCAATTAATTAATAATAATCATAATTCATAAAATAATCCAATTCGTTCATATAGAGCCAATTCAAAAACAATTTCCTAGCTAAGAAAACCAACAGATTGCACTGAAAACTTTTTGTTTTTCGGTCCAATCTCCCGGCCTGAGCGGCGTGCCTGAGGCGACTGTGGAGAGAAACGACTCCCTTTTAACAGGAAGAAACCTCTGGCAGAACCAGACTCAGGAAGGGTGGCCATCCGCCTCGACCAGCTGGGGTTTGAGAAGACAGAAAGGGGGGGAGGGCCGCAGCGGCGGCGGCACTGTAACACCATTCAAAGGATATCTGTTGGAACAGGGAAACACGAGTTAATGACCACAATAATATCACATATACATAAAGAGAGTAAAGTGAGGAAAGGTGTGTCAGATGAGGCCCCCCAGCAGTCTAGGCCTATAGCAGCTTAACTATGGGATGTTTCAGGATCACCTGAGCCATCCCTAACTATAAGCTTTATCAAAAAGGAAAGTTTTAAGCTTGGTCTTAAAAGTGGAAAGGGTGTCTGCTTCCCGGACATTTACTGGCAGCTTATTCCACAAGAGAGGGGCCTGATAACTGAAGGCTCTGCCTCCCATTCTACTTTTAGAAACTCTGGGAACCTCAAGTAAACCTGCAGTTTGGGAACGAAGTGCTCTGTTAGGAAAATATCTTACAATGAGATCTTTAAGATATGATGGAGCTCGGTCATTAAGAGCTTTATATGTAAGGAGAAGAATCTTAAATTCTATTCTGAATTTAACAGGGAGCCAATGAAGAGAAGCTAAAACTGGAGAAATATGATCTCTCCTGTTAGTTCTCATCAGAACTCTGGCTGCAGCATTTTGGATCAACTGAAGGCTTTTCAGAGAATATGTGGGACAGCCCAATAATAAAGAATTACAGTAGTCCAATCTTGAAGTAACAAATGCATGAATTAGTTTTTCTGCATCACTCTGAGACAGGATGTTCCTGATTTTAACAATATTACGAAGGTGAAAGAAGGCAGTCCTAGAAACCTGTTTTATATGCGAGTCAAATGATAAGTTCTGGTCAAAAATAACTCCAAGGTTCCTCACTGTAGAACTAGAAGCCAAGGAAATACCATCTAGAGTAACTATATAGCTAGACAATTTCTCCCTGAAACGCTCAGGTCCAAAGATAACGACTTCAGTTTTGTCTGAATTTAGCAGCAGACAGTTCTGAGTCATCCAGGTCTTTATGTCTTTAAGACATGCTTGTAGTCTGACCAACCTATTGGTTTCATCTGGTTTTATAGATAAGTACAGCTGAGTATCATCAGCATAGCAATGGAAATTTATGCCATGCTGTCTAATAATGTTACCTAATGGAAGCATGTATAAAGTAAAAAGAATCGGTCCAAGCACAGAACCCTGGGGAACTCCATGACTTACTCTGGTGTGTGAGGAAGATTCTTCATTTACAAGAACAAACTGAAATCTATCAGATAAATATGACTTAAACCAGCCTAATGCAGTTCCTTTAATCCCAATAACATGTTCAAGTCTGTGTAATAAGATACTGTGATCGACCGTATCAAATGCAGCACTGAGATCCAACAGGACAAGCACAGACACAAGTCCGCTATCAGAGGCTAAGAGGAGATCATTGGTAACTTTCAGCAGTGCAGTTTCTGTGCTATGATGCACTCTGAATCCTGACTGAAACTCTTCAAACAGATTATTACTGTGTAAATGATCACAAAGCTGAGCTGCAACTATTTTTTCAAGAACTTTAGACATAAAAGGGAGATTGGATATAGGTCTATAATGAGCCAACACTTCTGAATCAAGAGTAGGTTTTTTAAGTAAAGGTTTAATTACAGCAACCTTAAAAGTCTGAGGTACATATCCTGTCAACAAAGACAGATTGATCAAATCCAATATGGAAGTGTCAATTAATGGGAAAACCTCCTTGAACAGTCTGGTTGGGATTGGGTCTAAAACACAAGTTGATGGTTTAGAAGAGACTATTGCTGTTGTTAGTTCAGAGAGATCAACTGGGCAGAAGCCGTCTAAATACAAATCAGGTTCTAAAGATACTTCTAAAGCTGCTGTACTTGATGATACATCACTAATAATAGTGGGAAGGACTCCATCAATCTTCTCTCTGATAGAAACAATTTTATTAATAAAGAAGCTCATGAAATCATCACTGCTGAGAGTTAAAGGAATAACTGGCTCAGCAGAGCTCGGACTCTTAGTCAGACTGGCTACAGTGCTGAAAAGAAACCTGGGATTATTCTTATTCTCTTCTATCAATGATGAATAATAAGCAGTTCTAGCTTTACGAAGGGCTTTCTTATACATTATCTTATACATCTGAGTCAATCAACACTCCGAGGTTCCGAACTTGGTCAGTGATTGTAAGTTTCCGAGTCTCAAGATATTTGCTTGGCCCCAGGCACAGCCAGGCAGAGTGGGCCAGCGCATGCCCCAGTGCCCCTGGCCAATTTTTCCGGGAGTCAAGACGTGCCCTCAGATGAGTGAAGCTGCGAGCAGCGTGGGCGAGGTACAAGCATGTCCTCAGTCGAGTTACACAATGTGGATTAATTAAGTGAAGAGGCATCACAGAGGTCAGAGTGCTGTGCACCCAGACAACCAATGTTTCGAGAACAACTGGCCAGTGTACTCTTGACGGATTGATATTGCACAGAGCCACAGGGATAGAAAGCTAATGGTTACCAACAACACCTGCCTCATTGTTCACCTAGTACGTTTAAAAGCTTTTAATGGATACAACTGGGATAAAAAGTTACACCTATACACTACTCCAACTGCTAAACTAAGTCTCTCCTTCCACTGCTGGCATGCTCACTGCTGTCTTAGCTGAATCCTTGGCAGGAGATACCGGCCATGAGAATGTGAGGCGCACCATGACTTTAAAAATCTGTAACAAAAAATTGTGTAAACAATTGCCTTGGGCCCAGTGTATTTAGTTTGGATGTAGCTGGTCGACCAGTCTAAAGGCTGGTCTAACATTGATTCTTGCACTGAAGCTCAACAGAAGATGCATACAGTTATGCAAGATAAGAAGCACTACATTTTATACACACTTAAATCTAATTAGTGCTCATTAGCCCCCCAAAAATTTAAAATTTCTGTTCACTCATGTTGTAGATAACAATTATATAAAATTATAGTAGTTTGTGTTTCAGGTTTGGTTTATTTTAAGTTTAATGAATACATTTTATCAAGAAGCCAGCAGGAAGTCAATGGGAATTTCAATCGCTCGTGTTCTCTACAAGCTCAGTTTAGAATAACTCTAATGGGACTGTACTTGTGGCCCATTTTTGGTCTGTGCACCCGTTCAAATAAATGTTGTTCCTTCTTTTAAGCTGGTATCCTGTTTTCCTTTATACTCCAAACCTTTTTGTCCATTTTAGGGTTGCTTTACCAGCTAGAGTTGTGGAGATGCTCAGGTCTCCAGCTCCATAGGCATATCCAGGCCGTGGCATAAGAACCACCTGAACTGGACCAATGCAGTGGAGTATGGGGTCGCATCTGAGCACTTCCTAGAGTTCTGAAAATATTGGATTTTTGTTAAGGGTAGAGGATAGCAGCTTGGGTGCTCTAGTGGACCTCAGGGCTATGCTGTCTGAAGTTGCAGGCTCCTAAACAGGGTTTCTGAAAACTCACAGGCCAGCAGTGAAGACCCAGACAAATAGATATTTGAAGAACCTACTTCTGGGGCCAGGACTGAGGGTAGAGCGTGTCCAGTTGAAACTACCTGGTGGCCACGCTACACTGAATACAGTCAGGCTTTGAAATGGTGACGGGAAGGGGACAGGTGGACCCAGCATCCTCAAGGTCCAGAGCAAGCAATTTGGACCTTCTCGGAGGCATCTGGGTGGGCTGGAAGCTGTGTGTGTGTGTGTTGGTTTTAGCATCAAAAGAAAAACTTGAAAAACAAAACAAAGCTTTCGTATAATCAGTGATCTGAACTTCCCCTATTTTAAAGACTAAAAACAAAAATGCCATCAAGGAAAGGAAAGAAGAAAATAAAAACAAAGGTTCAACCAAAGCAGGGTCTCCTACAAATGTCTGGGGGTGTAGCTGACACGAACAAATAAAGGCCTGTTGGGTGCACGAGGGAATAATACTGGTCAGAGATTGTGGTAAAAGAATATATTTTCAGAACAAACTGGAAGCCCCTCACCTTTAGTCAAACTTTGCAAGAGGGTTAAAAATCGAAGTTCACTTGCTGCTGGTGTAGAGGTCAAACATGCCTCAGAAATGACTGTCTGTTCTTGAAGCTCTCCCGGGAAGGGTATACTTTGCTCTCGTGTACACGCACACACAAACGCACGTACATTGGTGCTCTTCTCTCAACCCCATCTCCCACATTACACCAGAAGCACCTCTCAAAGGAGCCACCTCTACCTGTCAAAGCCACGGTTTGAAGCCACCTGATCAGTGGTGCAGATGGATGGTCATAGACAAGCAGGGGAATGTAGCGGTGGGACAGGTGGTGACGGGGGGGTGTCACTCCGGTGATGTATACGCTGCAGCGCTGCCCTTCAGAGGAACATGTAACACCTCGCATTTCACAGACGGTGACATCAAACAAAGACAGGCTGTTCTGGAAAGTCTTCATTTGTCACTGGAACACACTCTTTCAGCTGCCGCAGCTCCTAATTATATGCACCCGGCCGGGAGCAGAGTATCATTTATAATTCCCACGCTTTGATTCTGCTTTCTCAAAAGCACCGTCTTTCTTTTTCTCCAAGCCCTAACTGGCATAGTCTTTTCCCACCAGAGCCCCTTAAAATAAGTTGTGGTGAAGCTCAGTACAGTATGTTCATACAGGAGACGGGTGCCTGCTGAAGTTGCATAGCCTTTCGACTATTAACCGTGCACATAAATCAAATACATTTTTGGATGCACACTACATTAAGTTGTAACATTGCATGCTTAATCTTTAGATGGATGCATCTGACATTTATATAAACAACAACATTTATATGCAACTGTTCTTTGATAAATAATAACACTTTTATATTTATTTCTATTCTCATCTATCTGCAATTAAAAGAAAAATGTGCTCATTTGGTTCTATGTGCACAGCATCAACACTGTTGTAATGTCAGTTACATTGAAAAGAATGAAAACTCAGACTTCTAAATCTGCAATTATTCTCATTAAAGACATGGTTGGTAATCCTGTTCAGAAACACATTTTGTAATACTGGGTGAAATGGTCCGTCTATCCTGAGAGGGGTGGAGCTTAGAGGAGGGGACACTTTCGAATCTTGCTAGCTCTCTTGCTAGCTCTCTAGGATTACCTACCATAGCTTTAAATCAGTCTAGTTAAAATAGTTGTATTAACACTATGCTGGTGCCACTACTAATAACTAAAACAGTCAGTACTGATGGGATACATTGAATAACAAAGTTAATATTTCCTTATCCATGCAATATTAAACTTATGAAATTTGCTGGGGATAATTAATGGAGTTTTAAGTTGAGCATGCTTTCTTAGACAATACCACGTTATGATAGCATAAACTTGAACAATCGTCATTCAACTGATAACCCTCAAAATAAGTTAACAACTGAATTTTATTCCAGCTTACATGTGTGCCCTCTTTGGGGAACTCCTGGTAGGTAACAGAAAATGTTGTGTTGTGTTCTTCTGATTGTACTGAACCCTGGGAGACTTTTCCGTTGAATTTCTGTTGTTTGACTTTATCATGTAGCACTGCTTTTCCTTTTGTTTCCAGTTAGTTTTATTGGACTTTATCCCACAAACGTAGTCAAACTTGCGTGGTTAGAAGAACATTTTACAACCAAATTCAGCCGTTTGCTCGTGCTGTGTGCTTGGGACTGTAAATCCAGAATAACAGACTCTGATTGGTACAGTAAAACAGTTTCCAGAAAAATAAAAAATAAAAAATCATCATCTCATGTTGATTTGAATGCACTTTTGTACAAAGACCACTTAGCTTCACTACTTAACTGTCAGTTGACATAGGCAGCTGTAATTTATAATTAGATAAGTTGTGTGAATGGGTAACTGTGTAAAAGCTACTGTGTATCTAACTAAATCAACATGTTACACGGCATAGCACAACATCAATCGGATAGTAGACGTTTAATTTTCAACCACAGGTCCTTAAATTTTTGCTGACGCTGTGACGCTTTGCGGTAAGACGTGTTGCATCACTTCCTGTTACCTTGCTCGTGCACTGTGGAATTTCTTGCTCCGCTTGGAGTCCTGATAACCACTTTATTTCGATCTATAACCTACACAATTTTGCATAGTTAAACTCTATAGCTTACCGTTCTGTTCTAACACACTCCTACAGATCTTTAATCTTTATTCTCACTTTTTAGCAGTGTGTCTGGTTCTCTAGCATAGTATGGCTACCGGTTCTCTTCCTCCTTCTCCTGCTTTCACCTGCTCCGTGTGTCAGATGTTTAGTTACTCCTCTGCCTCCTTTAGTGATAATGGTACATGTAACAAATGTAGTCTTTTTGTAGTTTTGGAGGCGAGGTTATCTGAATTGGAAGCTCGGCTCTGCACTGTTGAAAATCAACCGATAGCGAGCCAGGCCCCTTTTGCCAGTGTGGAGCCACCTAGCGTAGCTAGCTCCATTAGCCTCCCCCTAGCAGAACCTGAGCAGCCAGGATTACATCGTGGCTGGGTGACAGTTAGGAAGAGGCATAGCTCTAAAGTCAAGCCCGTTGTTCACCATCGACCTGTCCACGCTTCAAACAGATTTTCCCCACTCAGCGACACACCCGCTGAGGACAAAACCTTGGTAATTGGCAGCTCCATAGTCAGAAACGTGGCATTAGAGACACCAGCGGCCATAGTCAAATGCATTCCAGGGGCCAGAGCGGGCGACATAGAATCCTATTTAAAACTGCTGGCTAAGGATAAACGTAAATATGGTAAAATAGTTATTCACGTCGGTGTTAATGACACCCGGTTACGCCAATCGGAGGTCACTTAAATTAATGTTGCATCGGTGTGTGATTTTGCCAAAACAATGTCGGACTCCGTAGTTTTCTCTGGACCCCTGCCAAATCTGACCAGTGATGACATGTTTAGCCGCATGTCGTCCTACAATCGCTGGTTGTCTAGATGGTGTCCAGCAAACAACGTGAGCTACATAGATAATTGGCAATCTTTCTGGAGAAAACCTGGTCTGATGAGGAGAGATGGCATCCATCCCACTTTGGAAGGAGCTGCTCTCATTTCTAGAAATATGGATGAATTTATTTGCCACCCTAAAACATGACAACCCAGGGCTCAGACCAGGATGCAGAGTGGTAGTCTTACACACTTCTCTGCAGCTTCCCACCTGCTGCTACCCACCCAATCAATTAACACAAAAGGAGCAAATCCTCTTGTGCAAAAAGAAATTATTAAAACAAAAACTTTAACTGAACAAAAACATCAAACTATTAAATGTGGTTTAATTAATGAAGCAACTCCCTCTGACTGTTTAAATGTTCACGTTCCTCGAACCACAGGCAGAGGAGGAGGAGTGGCAGCTATTTTCAGATCAGGGTTACTCATCAGTCCCAGACCCAAGATTAGTTTGAGCTCTTTTGAATATCTGATTCTCAGTTTTTCCCACGCAAAGTGGAAATCACAGAAACCTCTTGTGTTTGTTGTTGTGTATCGTCCACCTGGCCCTTATTCTGAGTTTCTGTCTGAATTCTCAGAGTTTTTATCCCAGTTAGTGCTGAGTACAGATAAAGTCATTGTAGTGGGTGACTTTAATATTCATGTAGATGTTGAAAATGACAGCCTGAATATGAACTTTAATTCTATATTAGACTCTATTGGATTTTCTCAGAGTGTTCACAGACTCACTGCCTTAATCACACCCTTGATCTTGTTCTGACTTATGGCATTGAGAGTGAACAGTTAACAGTGTTCCCTCATAACCCTGTCTTATCTGACCATTTTCTGATAACCTTTGAGTTTACATTACTTGACTATACAGTTTCTGAGAAGAAATTTACGTATAGAAGGTGTTTATCAGAGGATGCTGTAACCAGATTTAAAGAATTAATTCCATCATCCTTTTCTTCACTGCCATGTGCAGATATGACAGAAGACGACTACCTAAACTTTACTCCAGCAACACTTGACTCTCTTGTTGACAGCACTATAGTTTCAATGCGTACAGCACTGGACAATGTTGCCCCTCTGAAAAGGAAGGTAATCAGTCAGAAGAGGTTGGCTCCTTGGTATAATTCACAGCTGCGTGCTTTAAAGCAGACTGCAAGAAAGCTGGAGAGACAGTGGCGTTCCTCTAATTTAGAAGAGTCTCAGTTAGTCTGGAAAGATAGTTTAACAATGTATAAGAAATACCTTCGTAAAGCTAGAACTGCTTATTATTCATCATTGATAGAAGAGAATAAGAATAATCCCAGGTTTCTTTTCAGCACTGTAGCCAGTCTGACTAAGAGTCCGAGCTCTGTTGAGCCAGGTATTCCTTTAACTCTCAGCAGTGATGATTTCATGAGCTTCTTTATTAATAAAATTGTTTCTATCAGAGAGAAGATTGATGGAGTCCTTCCCACTATTATCAGTGATGTATCATCAAGTACAGCAGCTTTAGAAGTATCTTTAGAACCTGATTTGTATTTAGACGGCTTCTGCCCAGTTGATCTCTCTGAACTAACAACAGCAATAGTCTCTTCTAAACCATCAACTTGTTTTTTAGACCCAATCCCAACCAGACTGTTCAAGGAGGTTTTCCCATTAATTGACACTTCCATATTGGATTTGATCAATCTGTCTTTGTTGACAGGATATGTACCTCAGACTTTTAAGGTTGCTGTAATTAAACCTTTAATTAAAAAACCTACTCTTGATTCAGAAGTGTTGGCTCATTATAGACCTATATCCAATCTCCCTTTTATGTCTAAAGTTCTTGAAAAAATAGTTGCAGCTCAGCTTTGTGATCATTTACACAGAAATAATCTGTTTGAAGAGTTTCAGTCAGGATTCAGAGTGCATCATAGCACAGAAACTGCACTGCTGAAAGTTACCAATGATCTCCTCTTAGCCTCTGATAGCGGACTTGTGTCTGTGCTTGTCCTGTTGGATCTCAGTGCTGCATTTGATACGGTCGATCACAGTATCTTATTACAGAGACTTGAACATGTTATTAGGATTAAAGGAACTGCATTAGGCTGGTTTAAATCATATTTATCTGATAGATTTCAGTTTGTTCTTGTAAATGAAGAATCTTCCTCACACACCAGAGTAAGTCATGGAGTTCCCCAGGGTTCTGTGCTTGGACCGATTCTTTTTACTTTATACATGCTTCCATTAGGTAACATTATTAGACAGCATGGCATAAATTTCCATTGCTATGCTGATGATACTCAGCTGTACTTATCTATAAAACCAGATGAACCCAATAGGTTGGTCAGACTACAAGCATGTCTTAAAGACATAAAGACCTGGATGACTCAGAACTGTCTGCTGCTAAATTCAGACAAAACTGAAGTCGTTATCTTTGGACCTGAGCGTTTCAGGGAGAAATTATCTAGCTATATAGTTACTCTAGATGGTATTTCCTTGGCTTCTAGTTCTACAGTGAGGAACCTTGGAGTTATTTTTGACCAGAACTTATCATTTGACTCGCATATAAAACAGGTTTCTAGGACTGCCTTCTTTCACCTTCGTAATTGTAACAATTCTGTTGCTACCGTGGGTTCACCCAACACATGAGCAGAGACGTGGTTGACTTGTACTCGTTTATTTTATATTTGAGCGAGGTGAATAGCCAGAACGGCAGAGGATGCACTCCAGCTTCGTTCATGCGTCCTTCCGTCTCTGGCTCTGGGTCTCGATCCCGTCATCTCCCTCCCAGCCTGGACCAGCACGCTACTGATAAAGGGGAGAATGATTAGCCGACGATGTACAGGTGTGCCAATCATCTCCCCTCCCACTGTCCTCTGAGCTCTTCCCACCTCTCCACCTCTCCTCTGCACCTGATGCACCACGCCCCCCTCCACATACCTCCACCGCCCGACCTAG
The DNA here is from genome assembly GCF_027942865.1 of Odontesthes bonariensis. Taxonomy (NCBI): domain Eukaryota; kingdom Metazoa; phylum Chordata; class Actinopteri; order Atheriniformes; family Atherinopsidae; genus Odontesthes; species Odontesthes bonariensis. Next base: position 21,903,005 of record NC_134529.1, on the reverse strand, counting down.
GCCGGGGAGCTGTCCGGCCTAACCTACTCCCCCCCCCCCTCCTTGTGGGAGCGGGAAAGGAAGTCGGCCACGACCATCTGCGCCCCCGGCCTATGGATCACCTTGAACTTGAAAGGCTGCATGGCCAGATACCAGCGGGTGATCCGGCCATTAGTATCTTTCATGCGGTGGAGCCACTGGAGGGGAGCATGGTCCGAACAGAGGGTGAATGGCCGCCCCAACAGGTAGTACCGCAGAGCATCGACCGCCCACCGGATGGCCAGGCACTCCTTCTCCACCGTGCTGTACCTGGCCTCCCTCTCGGACAGCTTCCTGCTGATGTACAGCACTGGGCGGTCGACACCCCGCACCTGCTGGGACAGAACGGCCCCCAGCCCCCTGTTCGATGCATCAGTCTGCAGAGTAAACGGGAGAGAGAAATTAGGAGTGTGAAGAAGAGGCTCCCCACAGAGGGTCTGTTTTACCCTCTCAAGCGACACCTGGCACAGCTTCGTCCACTGGACCGGATCTGAGGCACCCTTTCGGGTGAGGTCGGTCAAGGGGCTGGTCAGCTCGGCGAAGTTGGGAATAAACCGCCGGTAGTAGCCAGCCAGCCCCAAAAACCGCCTCACCTCCTTTTTTGTCTTGGGCCGCGGGCAGGCCGCAATCGCTGCTGTCTTGTCGACCTGTGGACGCACCTGCCCGCCGCCCAAGTGGTACCCCAGATACCGTACCTCCCTCCGTCCAACTGCACACTTCTTCGGGTTGGCCGTGAGCCCCGCCTGCCTCAGTGACTCGAGCACCGCGGCCACCTGCCGCACATGCTCCGCCCAGCTGTTGCTGTGGATGATCACGTCATCCAGATAGGCGGCAGCATATGCAGCATGCGGCCGCAGCACCCGGTCCATGAGGCGTTGGAACGTTGCTGGGGCCCCGAACAACCCGAACGGAAGTGTAACAAATTGGTACAACCCGTACGGAGTGGAGAAGGCCGTTTTTTCCTTAGACTCTGGAGATAGGGGAATCTGCCAGTACCCCTTGGTTAAATCCAGCGTCGTAAAAAATCGAGCTGTGCCAAGGCGATCCAGGAGCTCGTCGACCCGGGGCATAGGATAGGCATCAAACCGTGAAATGTCATTCACCTTGCGATAGTCCACACAGAACCGGATCGACCCATCCTTCTTGACTACAAGAACGATGGGACTACACCAGGCACTGTTGGACTCTTCTATCACACCCATTTTCAACATGGCCTTCAATTCTGCCTGTACCACTTTTCTTTTGTGTTCAGGCAACCGATAGGGTCGTGAACGCACTGTCACGCCCGGGTGAGTCTCCACGTGGTGTTGAATAAGGCTTGTGCGTCCTGGCAGGGGGGAAAACACATCCGCGTAACGCTGCTGCAACTTGGCTACATCTGCTTTCTGTGACGGAGAGAGGTGGTCCTCACAAAGGAGCGAGGCGGGATTGGCCGATTTTGGCACCTCAGGCCCCAACTCATCTCTCTCTGCAATTGTCGTCACCAGTGAAACAGACTCTGCCTCCCTCCATGCTTTAAGGAGGTTGAGGTGGTAAATCTGTGTCGCACCTCCCCTGTCAGATCGCACAAGCTCATAGTCAACGTCACCCACTTGCCGTGTGACCACAAAGGGCCCTTGCCACTTGGCGAGTAATTTAGAGTTATGAGATGGGAGTAATACAAGCACTTTATCTCCCGGTGTAAATTGTCTCAGCCTAGATCCTCTGTTGTACAGCTGCTGCTGACGTTCCTGGGCCCGGAGCAAATTCTCACGTGATAACTGACCCAGGGTGTGGAGTTTTGCTCTCAGGTCCAGGACGTACTGAACTTCATTTTTACTGGGGCTCGGACCTTCCTCCCAGCTTTCTTTTACCAGGTCCAAAACCCCCCGTGGTTTCCTGCCAAATAGCAGTTCAAAGGGAGAAAATCCCGTGGAGGCCTGGGGAACCTCGCGCACTGCAAACAGCAGAGGATCTAGCCACTTATCCCAATTTGGCTTATCATCGTGCACAAACTTACGGATCATGGACTTCAAAGTCTTATTCAGGCGCTCGACGAGGCCGTCAGTTTGCGGGTGGTAAACACTGGTTCGAATAGACTTGATGCCCAATAATCCGTAAAGTTCCCTCAGTGTTCGTGACATAAACTGGGTGCCTTGGTCAGTCAGGATCTCTTTCGGGATCCCGACTCGGGAGATAACCTGAAACAGTGCTTGCGCCACACTCTTTGCGGAGATGGTGCGCAGCGGCACTGCCTCTGGATATCGGGTTGCATAATCCACGAGGACTAACACAAATCGGTATCCACGTGTGCTCCGGTGAAATGGCCCGATGAGGTCCATCCCGATCCGTTCAAACGGGACCTCCATAAGTGGTAGCGGGCGCAACGGCGCTCTCGGGATGGCCGGTTGGTTGACCAACTGGCATTCAGCGCAGGACGCACACCAGCGGCGAACGTCCGCTCTAATGCCAGGCCAATAGAAACGGGCCATTACCCGGTTCAGTGTTTTTTCGTACCCCATATGCCCAGCCATTGGGTTGTAGTGAGCCGCCTGGAAAACCATTTCCCGGCGGCTTTTCGGTACCAGCAACTGGGTAATTATCTCCTCAGTCTGAGTGTCACGACTCACTCGGTACAACCTGTCCCTCTTTAATGAAAAGTGTGGATATGTTAACGCTGCGTCAGGGCGCACCATATGACCATCAATTCGTATCACTTGGTCAAAGGCAAAGCGTAGAGTATCATCACGAGACTGTTCAAGTGGAAAATCTTCCATGGAGTCAAACACGGGAGCCTGCGGCGCCTCCTGAGGAGGCGCTGCCGGTTCCCCCTCCCCGTCATCAGTGTCGGACAACCTCGCGTCACCGCTGAGCACAGCGCACATATCCCATGACCCTGTTGGTCGTGAGCGCACCCCCACACACTGCCCCACTAGTTTATCAAACCCCGGCCAATCAGTACCCAGAATAAGAGGGTGCGCCAGGCGGGAGCTAACCGCAGCCTTCACACTATGCTTTTTCCCCTTATAACGAATTTCCACTGACGCAATAGGGTATCTGTGGATATCCCCGTGCACACATTTAATATCCACCCAGCTCGCTTCTATCAAAGCCCCGGGTCGAATCAGATTCTGGTGAACCATGGACTGCATGCAGCCCGAGTCCACCATCGCCTGATGTGTACCCCCCTGAATCCTTACCGGAACGCTGTACGTCCCTCCCGGACCGGCGGAGGGTGCTGCAGGGCCGACGACCCGGATCACCTGACCGACCTCCATGAGCGGGCACTCCCGGCGAAAGTGCCCGGGCCGTCCGCACCTCCAGCACTCCTGCACTGCCGCTTGAGGGACCGTCTGTGGGCTGAGGACAGTGTCCGCAGCGCGTTGGTCCTGTGGCGGGAGAGAAAGAGGCAGTTGGTTAAACCGGGGAAGCGGGGTGGGTCGGGTGGCTGTGCTGATCGGAGGACCGGTTGACTGTGGAGGCCTCCTGCGGGGGGCCGGTGTGGGACGGGCAAACGGCGTCGGCCGAACCTCCGGCGCTTGGTCACGGGCGTGGACAGCCAGGTGGTCCTCCGCCAGCGTGATGGCTGTCGCCAGGTCCCCTGGGCGATGACACCGTACCCAGACTGAGGTGCCGCTTGGGAGCCCCTCGGTGAACTGCTCCATCACCACCGTCTCCAGCATCCGCTCCTCCCCCGCCGACCCCCCAGGCTGCAGCCACCTGGTTGCAGCGTCTTTCAGCTGCTGAGCGTATACGAACGGGCGGTCGTTGGGTCCCAGCTTCGTCTCCCGGAACCTCCGCCGGTGGTCCTCCGTGGAGAAGCTGAGGCGATCCAGGACAGCCCGCCTCACGTCCCGGTACCGCCCTCGGCTAGAGGCCGGTAGGCAAAGCGCCGCCGTCTGCGCCTCACCTGTCAGCAGTGGCAGCAGCCGTACCGCCCACTCCGCCGCGGGCCAGCCACATGCCGTCGCTGTCGCCTCAAACATTTCCAGGAATGACTGCGGATCGTCCTCAGTTGTCATTTTGTGGACAGTCATTCCTGGAAACGAGGGACCCGGTGTGCTTGTCCCCGCCTGGGACAGCATCGCCTCCAGCAGCCGCGTCTGCTTCTCTGCCTGCGTGTGCAGCGCTGCCAGGTGCTGCCTGTTCGCGGCGGCTTGGTCCTGGCTCATCTTAGCGATCTCGTTCAGCATTCCTGCCAACACGTTCGCTGGTTGTTGCGGCTCTGTCATTCTGCCGTGTTGGGATCAGTTGGGCGCCAGTGTAACAATTCTGTTGCTACCGTGGGTTCACCCAACACATGAGCAGAGACGTGGTTGACTTGTACTCGTTTATTTTATATTTGAGCGAGGTGAATAGCCAGAACGGCAGAGGATGCACTCCAGCTTCGTTCATGCGTCCTTCCGTCTCTGGCTCTGGGTCTCGATCCCGTCATCTCCCTCCCAGCCTGGACCAGCACGCTACTGATAAAGGGGAGAATGATTAGCCGACGATGTACAGGTGTGCCAATCATCTCCCCTCCCACTGTCCTCTGAGCTCTTCCCACCTCTCCACCTCTCCTCTGCACCTGATGCACCACGCCCCCCTCCACAGTAATATTGTTAAAATCAGGAACATCTTGTCTCAGAGTGATGCAGAAAAACTAATTCATGCATTTGTTACTTCAAGATTGGACTACTGTAATTCTTTATTATTGGGCTGTCCCACATATTCTCTGAAAAGCCTTCAGTTGATCCAAAATGCTGCAGCCAGAGTTTTGCCGAGAACTAACAGGAGAGATCATATTTCTTAGCTTCTCTTCATTGGCTCCCTGTTAAATTCAGAATAGAATTTAAGGGCGTATTCACACCAGGAAAGTCTGATAGTTCACTTGCTTTGGTCCGAACCTTTTTTTTTCATTTTGGTGTGGTTTGCTTTCAGACTGTACATTTCAGTAAACGGACCAAAATATGTCAACAAAGCCACGCGCCCTGAAGTCGTTCGGCTATTGGTCAGAATCGACACGCGCAACACAAAGTGCTAAGTTCAAAAGTGAAAGTATTCATGGACGCTTTCCGTGCCGTTATTGCTTTTAATACAATCAAAACTATATGTTTTTTCAACGTTTTGCTATTTTCACAACTGTGTAATTACTATGCTGCTGTACAAGTAATTTATCAACAACGACGACAAAGGGCAAGGCGGCTACAAAGGAGAAGCTGATTCGGTCTTTCGTTAGCTTTACCACAGCCGGTCTAGTAATTAGAAGAACGATGCTCTGTTCTGTTACCTGGCAGCAGACAAACGACGGATGCTCCCGAGGTACAAAAAAGCAAAAAGTCTGGGATTAGGTCCGGTCTGCTTTCACACCTCCAAAAGATCCGCACCAGGGTTCGTTTGATCCGGACCGAGTCCGACCTTTCAGCTCGGTCTCGGTCCGCTTGTTTGGTCCGGACCAGAGTTCGGTGGTTTGTATTCAGACCATCCCAAAAGGTCCGAACCAACGAAAATCTGGTCCGTTTGGACGTTTGGTAGGTGTGAATACGCCCTAAGATTCTTCTCCTTACATATAAAGCTCTTAATGACCGAGCTCCATCATATCTCAGATCTCATTGTAAGATATTTTCCTAACAGAGCACTTCGTTCCCAAACTGCAGGTTTACTTGAGGTTCCCAGAGTTTCTAAAAGTAGAATGGGAGGCAGAGCCTTCAGTTATCAGGCCCCTCTATTGTGGAATAAGCTGCCAGTAAATGTCCGGGAAGCAGACACCCTTTCCACTTTTAAGACCAGGCTTAAAACTTTCCTTTTTGATAAAGCTTATAGTTAGGGATGGCTCAGGTGATCCTGAAACATCCCATAGTTAAGCTGCTATAGGCCTAGACTGCTGGGGGGCCTCATCTGTCACACCTTTCCTCACTTTACTGTCTTTATGTATGTGTGACATTATTGTGGTCATTAACTCGTGTTTCCCTGTTCCAACAGATATCCTTTGAATGGTGTTACAGTGCCGTCGCCCCCCCCCCCCCCCCCCCTTCTGTCTTCTCAAACCCCAGCTGGTCGAGGCGGATGGCCACCCTTCCTGAGTCTGGTTCTGCCTAAAAGGGAGTCGTTTCTCTCCACAGTCGCCTCAGGCACCTTGAGGCCGGGAGATTTGACCGAAAAACCAAAGTTTTCAGTGCAATCTGTTGGTTTCCTTAGCTAGGAAATTGTTTTTGAATTGGCTCTATATGAACGAATTGGATTATTTTATGAATTATGATTATTATTAATTAATTGAATTCCAATTGGCTTGAATTGGACTTACTATCTAAGTGCCTTGAGATGACATTTGTTGTATTTGGCGCTATATAAATAAAAATGAATTGAATTGAATTGAATTAAATTAAAGACACAGAAAATGATGCCGTTTATCCAGTCCTGGCCCATTTTACATTTTTCTATCCCAGACGTGGTCAGCAGTGTCTTGATGTAACTACGTACTGAGAATCAGTTCTACTTGCTTGGAAACTTCACCGATGAAGTAACAAAAAAACTAATCTGTTATCAGTTATGTGGCATGACCTACAATGGGCGAAAAAAAATTACCAATTGATGGAAAACTGCCTTCAGTAACTGTGGCTCTTGCATGGTTTACTGTAGTCAGCTGATGTCAAAAACCGAACACTCCAGAGTTAGAACAGAGCTGTGCTCCGGGCCAAATACTGGAGATGCAGATATTGTCAAAACAAAGCTTACTATTTTGCTTTTGCCTGAGACATTAACTAGCCTACCTACATACTGTCTGCTGAAGGTGTAGCCAGTAAAAAGTACCCAGTCCTGCAGACCTGCTCACTGAGTGGTCCTCAGATGTTATACCCTCATAAACAAGGCCGATCGTACTGAGTTGTGGATGCGTACTTACAACACTTTGGCCACCCTGTGGATACATGCATGTTCATGTCATAAATCTCAGCATTCAGGGGTGCAATCAGATTGGTATCGGTTAAGTCATCACAGTCACTAAAGCGATCATCCTCGAGCAGCCTTGTTCACACACTCTGATGACAACATTTACACAAAGTGCACCAGAACCTCTTTCACTTAGATGATAAAATGATTTATTCAAAGACATGTCTTTTTTTTTGTAAGGTAACTTGGATCTGGAATTGAGTCCAGACATACCTTACTCAACCCTGATGGAATAAGGTATGTCTGGACTACATAACAAACTAGAGCAGTTTGTTATGTAGCCAAATGTAACCAATATACCCTAACCAGCAGTCGTGAGAAACAACGCTTCATTTTTCTAAAATACACAGCCTGCGGTCATTTTCTCCTGCACTGCTTTATGTAAAAGGATGCCGCTATTAAAAAGCAATTTGATTGGCGCTTCTTGACTGATGGATTTAATCACTCACGGTTGGAGGGCAGTCTTTTTCACAAGGTTGTTTGATGATGGAAGAGTGCATTTTTATCATGCTGCCAGGGCTCCAAAGCAAACAAGCACAATGGTTTACTTATGTAAAAAAAAAAAAAAAACTCCCATGTGAGCAAGCGGGTTACTATCAGAATGGATCGACTGGAGAGTGGAACGACAGTCAAATAAAGCAAATTAGCGAGGCTTTTATAGCATGGGAGTGAAGTGGGGTTATTGGTTAGAGTACGGCCCCGTCTAGTTCCACTTTATCAGTGCATATGTTCAGCTGTTTATTGATGCGCCATTAAAATGTCCACAGAAGCTGCTTTTATGAATGAATGCTTTGCTTTGCTTTGCAGGTTGTGGCGATTCATCACAAATAAATAGCCACAAGCATAGGATTGAATAGAAACAGATTTTCTGACAGAAAATTACCAGAAATGAGCAGCTGTCTTTTCTATTCTAAACAAACAATGCAGACTATAAGCTGTTTTCTATGCCATCTGAAAAATACCGATGTTCGAAGACTAAAAGCGACTAAAGATTGCATTCCATTGCTTCTTGTTTCCATCGTGAAAAGAAGGCCGAGAAAATAGAGAAGCGTGCACATCCAGCGAGCAGTGTGGTATTTGCTTTCTTCTCTTTTACAGCAGCCCATGAAAAAGTTTATTGAGAGCCCTCCCTTCTGCTTTCATCAGCATATCACTTTGAGCTCCTATTATGCAAATGAAATCACAGCTCTATAAACCATATGTAAATGGAAAACACAAGCATGTCCAGACGAAATTACAGTCATAAATTTGATCAGTGGCGCTCTAATAATCAGAACAGTAAGTGAAGCTTTCCTTGCTTTGCAACGTTCAGTGAGGTCCCTTTTTCATTAATCAGCGTGATGCGTCAGCCGAGACGTGTCAAATTGCCAGAATTTGAAGGCTGATTGTCGGGGATATTTGTCGCGGGCCCTGCAATTGTTTGCTGCATTTCCAAATATCCTTTTTGTTTTCGAACGCTTAAAGTGCTTTTTCAGATTCCACCACAGCAGATAAAAAAAAAGACAGGCAGCTCGCGTCCTTCAAATATATCGACCAAACATGATTCCATTCTTTAGCAATTCCATTTAATCTCAAGGCAAATGTGCAAAATCCTCCATGTGTGTTAAGGGTGTAGTGATCAGATAGATGTAAAATCTACATGGACTCCCACATAAATTATTGACTCTTCAAAGAAATGAGAGTTAAAAAGCCATGTGGACTGAATGGATCCCATAAGCTTCTGATGCCTAAAAACGCGAGTGATAAATATTCCTAGGAGCACCCATTAGTGGGGAACAAGCCCGTAAAGTGAACTCTTGGTCAGTGGAAATTTAAAACTGATTCCTCTCTGCGACCGGAACTCAGGCGTTTGCAGCTGAAATGGCATCTAACGGATGTCTATTTGAAGTCAATCTTGGAAAAGCTACTGTGTGCTACCGAATGTAACCTTACGGAATTCTAAGCCCTTCACTAAAGGATTAAGCATCTCTAAATTATGCAGACCCTCTTCTTTGTGAGCCCTTGATGTAGTGCTTAGTTCGATGTAGCGGTCCATTAGATGTATTAAAATGATACCAGATCAAATTTTTATATGTTAAAGCACGCATCGAGGCAATGTTGCCATCCCGAGACAGCTCGAGACAACTTTGCCATTCTTATGCCTTTTACCCATCAGGGCAAAACTTTTCGCAAATTTCAAGCACTCAAGTATGTTCGATGATTAATTGGTGCGCTTAATATTTAAACTAGTGCTTTTCAAGCAATTTTAAGCATTTTTTAACTGCAATTGATTGCTTGACTTTGTGGATAATCCCAAATTTGTTCAATTTCTACCTACCTAAGTGATGCTTTGCAATAATCTCGCTTATAAGGGGTTATAAAGTTTTCTAACTGGGGGGGATTAATGTAATTGTGGACGACCAGACAGAAAAGGCCACGTGAGCAGCTCTGACTGTGTACCTGCCGGAACTAATGCAAGGCTCCATTTTGTAATCTTTTGGAAATTTTACCCAAATTAGATATTTAGATCATGAGTTTATATTAAGAAAAGTGAACACGGTATGATTGATACATTAATGTGGCCTGGTGGGTAAATTGGATGTGATGTAGATGTAGAAACAGAATAATGACCAGCGTTAAATTGCATCAGTTGGAGTCAAACTACGCCTCAGACACTGTCATCCTCCCAGAAACACCCTGGTGGCTTGTTTGTACATGCAGGCGAAAATGACCTATAATTAGATTTAAAGAACATGCAACATTTAGTGGTCATGACAGCAATTGCATGTAAAGTGTGAACATGGTGTCCCTTAAGGTGACAATGGCATCGCACAAAGAATATATTTTAGCCCTAACCATCTTTTCTTACCCTAACCAACAGCTTAACAGCTTTTGTGCATGTGCAAATTATATGATCAATAACAGAGAAACTTTACTGATTAGGCGCCCACACTCGCGCCCCAGCGCATGCGCGAGTGTTTTCATTTGAATCTTGTTGTCATCTGATGACAGGGTGCTAAACATGGAGAAACAGAAGAGAAAGCTTTCTGGGGCCCGAAATAGAAAACGAAGGAGGGAAATGGAAAAAGAGTTTGAAGGGATGAAAGAAAAGTTTTCTAAGTGGTTAAAAGACAGCAGATAAGTTATGTCAAGGCTTAGTGGCTTGTAAATATACAAGTTAGTTAAAGCTACAACTAGTAAAACGGCAGGTTGCTGTTTTCTTGCAACTGTGTACTGATCAGTACCCACCCTCTGATTTAAAAAGGAAAAACAAAAACCATGAAAATCTGGAATTATTAATAACAAAGAAAGTGTTACTCTCAATGTATACATACTTATAATACTGTATGTTGACCATTGGGTGTATATTGACCATCTTTCTCTGGGTCTCTCTCTCTGTTGTTGTTTTTTTCCAGTATGAGACCTTGTCACCAGTCCCAGTTGAAGCTGCAAATAATACATTTTGCATTTAATGACTTGCTTCAAAATAAAAACAGTTGAGTTACAAGCCTTAGAATTATTCGCAAAAAACATGGACACTAATATTTACTTACTGTCTTTATAGGCCACACTTGATCACGACTAGATAATTGAAAGTCATTTAGTAGATAAGATTCATGGGGCGCCAGTCGTGTGTCTGCATACCCCTCAGAAAGTAGGAAGTTCATGTGTTGTTGGGTTGAAATGTCACCAGAAAAATTGTGTCCATTGATGTGACAAAGGCATTGTAAAAAGAATGTGTTTTAGCCCTAACCATGACCATTATGTTATCTAGATCAAGCGATGTTTTTGCACAAACCCAACCAGGAAGTGGTAAAGTGTTTTAGTGTTATTGGCTGGATGTAACCCAAAAGTGACATAAAAAATTCTTGAATACGGGTGCTGAATAACTGCACCATGCATCCTGTCTTGGATGTTAAAAAAAACATGTGAGAATGATGTTGGCTCACAAGTGGAAATGCTCAAAAGAAATGCTCAACCTATTGGGATTGTAGTTTACAGGACAACAATATGGTTCTCTTTTATGTATATGAACAAGAGACCAATTTGGTTTGTATGATTGGCAGATTTCATGGAACTCCATGGACATGAAACAGAGTGCAATGGGTTGAAAATTCTGTCTGACATCAGGCAAGACGGTGCCAGGTTTCAGGATAACTGCTTCTCACTGACACTCTTAAAGTCAAGGCCCTACTCAGAAATATTCAATCATCTTTTTTTTTTACATCTTTGTGTAAGACTTTGTTGGTAAAGTACAGAATGTTCCATATATGCCAGAAAGCCCACAGGAAATAATCAACCGTTATCCAGGCACTCTGTTTAACCCCTGCTGTGTTAATGGACTCTGGTCCATATCCAAAGTGTGACCAGCCCAGCATGACTTCTGTTACATTTGCTTCCGCGCAGACCACTATCCTCTCACCTTCATAGCAGTTTTACAAGAGACTGACCACTTTGTTTCTGTGCTGTGAAAACAAAATAAGAGAGCTTCTTTCTGCAGTGATTGCCAGCCATAAAATGGTTATCTGTGCTCAGGGAGGCAGTAACAGTGGGTTTGTATTAAATTGTATTTATTGTCTTGATTTTCCCAGCTGTATGCCTTTAGCAGGCAACAACCACTGTCGTGTTTGAGTTTTATGGAATTATTCATTATTTATTATGTATAGCATTTTAATTTGGTTTTTGGACATTAATTAATAAATTAATGGTTAAAAAAAACTGTTATGTACCATAGACATAACATAGAAGTGTTTTTGGTGCAATAAAAATGTCTTCAAATGGACTCCATAACAATTCACTTCCAATTAAACTGAAAGCAAAAGCGTGTTTTCATGCAGTGTGGGATATTTTTCGTAACTTTTTTTAAAAACCTCAATTAAAAAACCCAGTCTTTATACAATTTTTTTTAAAACATAACAATGTCTAATAATTTAAGGTACAAATTTAATGTTATTTGTAAGCAGTGCTTACATGCTTGTTTACATGAAACTAGAAAAATACAAATTATTGTGTCAGTTTGACAGTTAAAATACATGTAAACATGCAACTCCAACCAAAATTATACAAAACTGGGCTTCTCAAACCTGGACTAATGTCTAGATAATGCAGCTGGGGATCGAATTATTCCTGCTCAAATAGACTCAAATGGGACAATCACGTGAAATCATGATTGGAGTAACTGAAAGGAAACATCAGTGCAGTGAATTCTGCTATACTTGAGTGTACAGTTATCTCCTAAGGAGAAAGATAGAAGCAACAGAATGTCATTCACGTTTTTTTCTGACAGTCCAGTGTTGCAGATTTTAACATACTGCAGTCAATGACTAGATTTCACTCCAATGCGTGTATACTAGCTGTAGGTTTAACACCCAACATGTGGCAACATGGGCCCAGTCTGTGTAACTGGTAGAAATCCACTGTCACTCAAACTGCCACACAATGAGACAACACTTGTTGTGAAAAAAGAAACGTTCCTATATTTAAATGCAAACTCTTAAATTTGATCATTAATAAATTACAAAAAGCCTGGTCATGCTAATCTATGTAATGTCTGGTGTTTTAAAAAGAAGGAATTCTTAAAATGCCACTTTTTGGATAAAATTACGGGATTGTGCCAAATGTATGTACATTTCTGCAGATCTTTCGGTGCTAAATTCAAGGTGAAAAGCAGGTTTTCAAGAGTATTGAATAATTGTATTTCATGTAATTGTTGTTTTGTAGGAAAGGGGAAAAGGATGAGTTGAAGAAAAAGCAAATGTGTGCTTGGAATTTCATAGTAATGTGAGAAACGTAAACTCCATGTAGGACTACCAGTGAACAATTTACTGGCTCCCGTCTGTGCTTTAGAAGCCCATTCACACAAGAATTGAACTGTGATACTGATATACTCTGAACATACGTGGCCCTCGGGCAATAAGCTGGCTGTTATTGTTGCAACATAATAAGATTTAGATCATATCTGTGTTCATATGGCACTGTAGAAATAAAAAAAGAATGTATAAGGTGCACAGATGCTTATTAAAATGACATTGCCCATCGTCTGTCAATGTGTACGGTTTCTTGGCTCTGAGCACCAACAGGCAGGTTTGACCCTTTGCACCCTACACATTAATGCTCTTGTATCTGTAAAAGGAGTGTGACCTGCTTGTGCCGAGACAGCAGGAACACGGTCCCTCTACTCCTGCCCCAGACCGTCACCTTCAAGTGAGTGTTGAGAGGAGCAGTCCGCGCTTTGTTTTTCAGGATCCACTCACAACATGTACACAGCCAGAGGTGTGAGGAGCACATAATTGCTCTGCTCATGGAAAAGCCCTGTTACTATGGTGAAACTGCACTCAGTTAAAAGTGACTTGTTGAATAAAAGTCGCTCAGTTATTTTTATGTAAAATTAGCCAATCAAATTTAAACATGTGGAACTGCACAGAATAAAATGTCACTATTAATAATCTGCGAGCTGACAATCTGTGAAAGCCACTGCTTACGACTAAAAGGGATTTTAAAAACCACTGGTCATGATTATTAATTTACCTGCGCATGATTGGCTGGATGCTGGGTGGTATTCAGTTGGCAACCCATTCTCATATCCAGTCGTCACATACCTAGGCTGTTCAGGACTTCTTTGGCTCAAGTTTTTGACTCAGAGGGTGCACCTTTAGCATCAATTTTCAAAGTGCAGACTAGTGTGGTCGTCTCCCACACTACAATACTAAGACACAATAAAGTTGTGGCTAGTTGTGCTAAAAGGATTTAAGAACTGCTATCCATACAGTGTTCTGGCTACAGTTGGGAATTTGCAGTGAATGAATACTGCCAGTCGAACAGGAGGAGAATGCTGACCCCGAAGGACATATTGCCTGAAGATGAATGCAGAAACCTGCTGCAGAGTGCAACGAGGTCCTTTTATTAGCTGAAGTTCACCCTCCGCGTGTTGCTCCTCTGTCCTCTTCATCTCAGATTTTTAGGAACTCTTCCTCTGTGAACTGAAAACCCAAATTCACTAGGACAGTTATCAAATTCACTTGCACCGAAATAAGAAAACGCCAAATGTTCTGCCCTGGTATGTGGAAAGCTGATCCGAATGCCTGTGATTTATTTGGCTTTGACTGTGACTTATTTAAGATTGCATTACCCAATGAGCATTTTCTGGTTGAAAAGACTAAAATATTTGCAAGATGTCTGGGTTCAAATTTGGGTAATATGAACATGCAAAATGTTAATATTGCAACAGTCTACTTGGACTGTAATAATCAGGAAGCTATCAAACTTTTTCATGGCAGACATTTTGACTTGTAACAGTATGACAACATGCATATTTTACCAACTAACCAGCATGCAGAGGTGGAAGGCAGCAGTCTTTGATACATCTGAGCTTAACACTATGGATCATGAAGTATTTGTTCATGGATCATATCGTCATCACAATATTGAACAATGACATCAAATGTGGCACATTTTCCTGATCACGCAGCACTAATTTTCAGCAACTGAAAAATTGATTCAAAGAAAGGTGAGCAAGTGGAATCCTGATTGGTGTTAAAAGCCTAAAGTGCTTCCAAATTTACCCTGCGATGTTGATGGCGAAATGATTTTCTTTCCTTCATGTTCGACGTCTTTACAACCTGCAGATTTGGAGGACATTTCTCTTTCTTTAAGTGTCCGTCTTTCATATCTTGAGCACCTTCACCGAGCAGCCTCATGCTGCGACCTGAAGCCAGGTGAGGTTCCACTGTCCAACTCAAAATAAACTCGATAACCCTTCGCCCCAGAACACTTTTAGAACAGCAGGTATGTTAACCATGGGCAGCAGTATGGGCCTTTGAGGAAAAGTCCTCAAAGTGAAACAGTCATATTGGTCAATAGTTCATATCCTTCAATATGACCCGTAACGTACGGTGGCCGACACGTGCAAACGCGCTGCAAACGGCGAAACAAATCCAACAGTAAAATGCTGCAAGAGAAAAATGCGGCAATCACAAAAACGACCGTGGCACACGCGCTGCAAACCCCAAAACACATGCAAGAGAGAAACGCTGCAAACTTCAAAACACATGCAAGAGAAAAATGCGCTGCAAACTTCAAAACACAACGGAAGTTCGCCAGGCCACTAGGCGGTCTCGACATGTGGGATAGGGGTTTGATTACGGGAGATCTACCATATTAATGAAAGAGAAGAAAGTCAAAAGGTACGTTGTCATTTATGTCTTTTTTAAACACTTGGCCGTAATCTTTTACCTTATTATAGAAGAGCAGTGGAGTTATGTCGCTATAATAATGTCACACCCATGGACTCACGTTTTTAGTTTCATGTTTTAGGTCATGTTTGTGTGTCACTCCATGTTTAGTTTTTGCCATTTTAGTTTCCCTGCACTTTGGTTATCAGTTTCACTCACTTGACCTGTGTTTTTTCCCTCAGCTGCACTCACTCCCCAATCACTCTCACTCCCTATTTAGTTTCCTGCCTCCCCTTTCAGTTTTGCGGGATCTTTGTTTAGTGTCAAGTTTCAAATCCACGCTAAGGTTCCTACGTCCCATGAGTTCCACGGTTTTTCTAAAGATAAGTATTTATTCCATGCCATGTTCTTTTGTTTTGTTTATAGCTCCGTTTTTCTCCGGCTCTGCCGCGTTTTGTGTTGTTACTTTGCTTTTTGTTAATAAATCTTCCTTGTTTTTGTAAGTCCGCATCCGTGTCCACCCTTCCACACCCAAACCTGACAAATAAGGTAAAAGATTACGGCCAAGTGTTTAAAAAAGAAAAATGACAACGTAACTTTTGACTTTCTTCTCTTTCATTAATATGGTAGATCTCCCGTAGTCGATCCCCTATCCCACAGGTCGAGACCCCCTAGTGGCCTGGCGAACTTCCGTTGTGTTTTGAAGTTTGCAGCACATTTTTTCTTGCATGTGTTTTGAAGTTTGCAGCATTTCTCTCTTGCATGTGTTTTGGGGTTTGCAGGTAATGGAAAGGAGGAAGCAGAGACAAGCTGAGGAACAACGGGACAGGGAAAGACAAATTGACGCGCGTCCACGACTAGAGGGTTCCTGGTGGTGTTCTTGTGGACATTGTACAGTTTTGGGAACAGAGGAGGAATGTCTTTGTTGTTTTGAGTGGGATTTACGGCCGCGAGAGGAACGCTTGGGGGATTCCAGTAATGTGTGTCTTTCAACTCTGGAGGATGTACGTGCCATGATGAACCACGGTGTAATAGAGACCTTTTTTCGTGTCCCAAAATGGAATTGGAAGACACAGCCAAAGCCAGCAGGAGCAAATGGACAACTGTCAGCGGAGTAAGTAGCCCAATAACAGCAGTATTTATTTATTTCGTTTGTGTCTACACATTTATACTTTGCGAAAGCAAACTGTTATCCCACCAATATTTACTCTCCATTGTTGTGACCGTCTATAGGCAATGCAGATTCGTGGCATATCGACTTGTGTTGGAGTGGGCTCTAGCTGGGGATCGTCTCGGACCAGGTTACAGAAAGGTTATTCCTAGCTGCATTGTGACGACAATCAAAAACCGATATCCTTCCCCAACCGGAGAGTATGCTGGATTCACAGAAGCAGAGCTTCATAACATCATCTGATAATCCTTCTAAATACATCCCATCTGCATTGTGATTTGTGATCATAAAAAGTGGACATCATTTGTGATTCAGTCAGACATTTTGTATCATTGTAAATAAATCATGAAGCATTGTAAATATATTTCAAACATTTCATGTGAATGTCATAGTTATTACTGTATACATTATTTCTGTTTTATATAAAGGAAAAGAAACAAGTATTGTTTTTATGTGAACTTTATTTGAAATGTCATTGTGGTCCATCATTCAGTAATAACAGCAAAGGGATTACTAAGAATTAGAGCGACTAGTAGGGCTTAGTTCTATGACTACCAAAACAACTGCTTCGTCTAGCCACTAAAAGACTTTTCTCAGGCCTCGACACTGGAGCGATGTTTTGTAGTAGTCTTCTGCGATGGGGTGTCTTGTAGCGCTCAGTGTATACAATGGAAGGGTCATCCCTCATCTCCAGCACAGGCTCCATTAGGTCCTTCCTGAAGGCCTGTGTGGTCTTCTCGTAGATGGGCTTTGAAACCCAATCCCCGGATTGCCGTGAGTGCGGACACGCCCAACGTAGTTCACCTAGAGAATAAAGAGAAAAGTGTGTTGATGTTCTAGCACCTTATGCGATATGTATGCCATAGCCATTTCTTTACCGGTCCAGAAAATACATAATGAGGTGTTATTATTGTTGTGCTTGAAGTAAGGGTGGGCGATATGGGCAAAAAAAAATATCTCTATTTTTTAGGATTTTCACGATAAAGATATTTTGACGATATTTAAAAAGAAAATTAAAACTTGTATTAAGATCACAATAAAATGAACACAAGTATGCAAGTCTAAGCACACACGGCCGGTACAGTGAAACTGCGAATGGCTCATTAAATCAGTTATGGTTCCTTTGATCGCTCTACCGTTACTTGGATAACTGTGGCAATTCTAGAGCTAATACATGCAAAACGAGCGCTGACCTTCGGGGATGCGTGCATTTATCAGACCCAAAACCCATGCGGGGTGCCTCTCGGGCTGCCGCGGCCGCTTTGGTGACTCTAGATAACCGCAAGCCGTTTCTCAGGCTACTTCTCCCTCTGGAGAAGTAGCCTGAGAAACGGCTACCACATCCAAGGAAGGCAGCAGGCGCGCAAATTACCTACTCCCGACTCGGGGAGCCGGTAGTGACGAAAAATAACAATACAGGACTCTTTAAATCCTTTAACGGGGATCAATTGAAGGGCAAGTCTGGTGCCAGCAGCCGCGGTAATTCCAGCTCCAATAGCGTATCTTAAAGTTGCTGCAGTTAAAAAGCTCGTAGTTGGATCTCGTGATCGAGGTGACGGTCCGCCGCGAGGCGAGCTACCGTCTGTCCCAGCCCCCGCCTCTCGGCGCCCCCTCGATGCTCTTAGCTGAGTGTCCCGCTGGGTCCGAAGCGTTTACTTTGAAAAAATTAGAGTGTTCAAAGCAGGGCGTGGCGCCGTGGTAAGGGCAGAGGACCACTGGCACCGCACTTCATTGATTTTTGGCGATTGAAAAAAAAAATATATATATATATATATATATATATATATATATATATATATATATATATCTCGATATTGCAAAATTACTCATCGTCAAAACAACATTCACGATAATTTCGCAAACGATACATATCGCCCACCCCTAGCTTGAAGGATCTCCAGACACATGGTTTAGCCACTACTATAAATAAACAAAAAACAAGAGAGCCTGTGGGTAGGCCACAGGACTGTAGTCCTAGGATGAACGGAGTAAATGAGAATATTCACACACACACACTACTGAAAAGGACAAATACAGTCAAGTAAGGAAGTGGTGCGCACATTCGAAATACTGGTGGACAACTATGAGAATAAAGTTGCATGTCCGCACACTTGCTCCCATTTGGGAAAAGAAAGGATAAAAAAGTGAAACAGGAACAAGTGTGCAGACATTTACCTTTATTTTCAAAGGACAAGAACAAAAATTGTAACCTTACCTTCTTTAGTGGTAGCCTGTTGTCTGCCAACATTTTCGTTATGATCCAAGACTGCCAACTGTGTGCGTGCTCGCATGGAATCGTACCCAAAATGTAGTTTCTTGGGAACATATTTCAGCATCACAATATGAAACGCCTCCAGGGTTCCTGTTTTGATAAATGACAACAAAAACATGTACATTTTACTATGCATGTCCACAGTTTGCTCCATAGGGTACATCAAAGGCATTTTGATTTTATTTTTAGGTCTTTTCTGACTTTATTCTTGATAGGATAGTGAAAGAGCAACAGGAAGTGAGTGGGGAGAGAAAGGCGGGGAAGGGTTGGCAAAGGATCCGGGCCGGAATCGAACCCGGGTCAGCCACGTAGCAGACGAGTGCACTACCGTTAGCTCCACGGTATGGCCAGGCATTTGTAAGGTTTTGCCAGAAAGTCACACATTCAGAGCATGAAATGAAATATGCAAGACAAATAACAATGTCAAAGGGTTGCACCTGTATGCTTGAAAAGGCTCATCTGCTTCATGTCCTTGAGGAGATTTGTGTTGGTCACAATATTACGTAGAGCCGTGACAGAAGTGAGTCACTGCACCAGTATAATTATTGCATAACATTATAGTACATTTAGCAGACGCTTTTGACCAAAGCGACTAACAAGGAGGACATTCAAGCAGGTAAAGACAGAGTGTGGGGTCAGTACAGAGTACAGCAGTATACAAGTAATGTAGAACAGATACAGAGCAAATAAATAGTGGAGGAGGAAGTTCTCTCATAACAAATAACTACTCACCTGTAATCATGGGTACTAACCTACACTACATCCCACAGGTCCTCAACTATTTTCTGCTCTCTATCTGTTGTACATTACTAATTATCTGAAAAACCCTGCTCACATAATCACTTTTTTGTTACATCTATAACTTTTTGGTGCCAGCATATGAATACGCCGTAGTCAAAGTCACAAGTGTACTTCGTGTAGGCTGTAGTTTAGTACTGGTTAGCATATTTGTTTTCATGCAGTCTTATCGGATGTGTCTGATACCGCAGGACAAGGCAATATTAGAATATTGAAGCTGGGTCTTTGCCGATTGCAATGTGTATTGTGCTCGCCGTTTCCCCAGACCTATATTAGCCTATCCGCACAATCGATAACATGTAAAGTGAATTCCGTTGTCAAGTAGGCAGCTCTCCGTTTTCACCACGTTACTGAATGGTTCAACTTGAGCTACATTTACGCTTTGAACACGTCCCTAAGTAGTGTTTTTTAAAATAAAAGTTCTACATTCAAGCTTTGTGGGTTTAGTTCAGGCCACTGCACTGATCTAAGTGCGAGTGCTAGCTCCCATCAAAATGAGCACGTCTAGACATTCAAACAGGTAGGAACATCTTACCTCCGTTTCTGTGTGGGCTCCTCCGCGGCCATCGGCACAGCATTCTTTTTTATATACTGGTGTTGAGACTTCTGTCCCTCTTTCTTTTCCTTTAGAGGATTGAAGTCCTCTGGGGAGAAATGCGCACTGCACACTCGATGGTCCAAGCGTCGTAACCGTGGAACGGTGATGTTCGGGTCCATCTTCAAGGCAACGAGCCAGAGCTTCAAAATGTCACGATTACGGAGAGGAAGCTTGTGAAAACTGTAAACTCGTCCAAGTTGACATTTTATTTTCGCATCCTGGATATGCGCACACTCGACCCATTGTAACCAAATAGAAGTTTCACTAGTCTTCTCTCGGCTTCTTCTGAAGTTGCTGTGCGAATTCAGGTGAGCTAGCCGAATGAATAAATAGGCAGCAGGTCTGTGGGCTGTCTGTGGTAGTAGCACGATGATGACGTCAGTAACATCCACTACGACAAAAATTCAAAATTTCAGTAACCCGGATTTTTTTAAGTAAGCGACGCACCTCCACGTTATCAGTGCTAGTGTACAGTAATTAATAAATTATAAACAGCATAGTTTGTGCCTGTATAAGCTTGCCCATAGGAAACCGTTTCATGGCCGAATATCTCAAGAGAGCAGCCAGACGCCTCTCGAATATCTTCGGAACAGCTCCAAATTACCAACAACAAGCAGGGGTGAGTAGAACATCATGTTATAATGTGAAATCAAGGGCCCAATGTCAAAAAACCGGTCTTGTCCTTTAAGGCTAAAAACATCCTATTTACGTACCGTTTAGCCTTCAAGCACAACTTCTGGAGGTCACACTTTCTCCGAACCTAATCAATAACCTGCATCTGCCTTTGTGAACAAATGCCACATGAGCATGTTTTGGTGAGGAGGTCAGTCCGTTTCGGGATTAAGGAAAAGTAAAATGAGAGTTTCTAAAACATAGCCCGCACAAGTACACTTTAAAATACCTCCTTCCCTTGACAGAGCACCCTCTGCTTTCTCAAAAAAACACAAACACACACACACACCATTATAAGAATAAAGGGGTAGCACTCAACTGCCCATCTCCTCACATACCTTGCTCTTTCGATACACTCGCATCAGGCTCTGTCTCGCCTGAGGGCTGATCAAAACCACTAAACAAAAGCTGTACTGGTTCCCAGAACACAGACTCTCCCTCTGTGTCCCCTGAGGGGCCCTGAACCATCCTGCCCTGCTATCTTCCACATCTAAGGCAACCCTCAGATGAAACAGTAATTACTCACATATTGGGGTTACATGTCACATATCAAACAATATGGATTTGGCAGTTTCAGGGTGTGATTAGATATTGGCATCTTGATCAAACACTCCTCCCTGCATAGCTTCAAGTTCAGAAACACTTCAAAACACCTTCCAATTACCCCAGTGGAAAATTACAGTGTTTAAGATTTCATTACATTGCATCAAACCGCATCTTCTTCGTGACTTTGAATGTTTTCTGTCCAGCGCGGACTCTGCCCACTCTTTCTTCGTCACAAAAAAATAAATCATTTAATTTTTTTTTATTTGCAAACACGGTGAGTGTTCGAAGGAAGCGCATTTTATCAAACATCCAGTAATAATGAAACTAAAAAGCGCAGGGGTCTCTTCAGGGTTATTTGGCTGCCTTCACGATGCAATTTTAGTTACATCAAAGAGAGGGTTATTGTGTCCTTACTTCAACCCCAACACACATCACATATATAGAGACGGATATAGTTCGGAGTGAAAGTCAAATTTTGATTGGCAGCTAAAAGCAAATTTATGTCTTTGATTGTCGTTAGTTTTTCCATTCGAGCAGGTAAATCCCTTAAAAACCCATCAGTTTACCTCAAAAATGTACATTTCGATGTTTTTGCCACTACAAAAATAAAATGACTACAATGTTACAAAACCTTTTGTCATTCAGTAAATGGAGATCTGTGAATATGCCAATCTGGCCCCATCATCAGATGACGCTGCCTGCCTGAGCTCTGCTACACAATGCAATGGACAGTTCGGATATTGGGGTAATTCAGTCGTGCGTACTCAAGCCAGAGTGAGTCACTAAAAAGGTGAAGCTAAATTCTACAAGGTCGCATGCAAGTGGAAGTAGCCCACAGGGCTGCACGCAGTCCCCAGTCAGTCTATCGATGTTATTGATATAGTCAGAAGATGAGCTGTGGCAAGTGATGTGGTGCTTAGCACTGTCGCCTCACCACGAGAAGATTTCCCGTTCAAATCTCTGCAGGGGTCAAGGAGTTTCTATGTTCTCCCTGTACATGTGTGACCCAGACATGCACCGGTGAATGCATGTTAGGTTAATAAGTAGGAATTGCACAGATAAATCAGCCTAACGTCCGTATCAGCCGGAATTAAGCCTCTTGACCGCAATCGGCCTCGGATCACATAGCCAATGTTTATCTGATGTTGCATTGACTTTGCCCTGAAACTGACAGGGTTAGCCTGTTGCTGCAGATTCAGCGAATATCCAATAGGTAGCAGCCTAATTCCAAATCAGGCCATTTAATTTTCACGCAAGTATTTTGTTGAGCCAGTCAAGTACCGAAAAGTTATTGAGTAGGTAAGGGTTTAACAAGCAAAAAAAGGGCTTTTGGTGCTGTTATTTTTCACATAAAGGATTTTTCACTTGTGCGAAAGGTTACGATATAGGTTGGTTAATACATTTGTATGAAAGAATTTGAGATCATTCAAAGATAGTGTAATGAAGGGTTTGAATAGGAACTACTCTGGAATTCCTTTATGATGCATATTTTATCATTTCGCTGATATTAAAGGAAGAAAAAACAGAAAAATACAGTCTGTATTGGCTGTTTGCAACATCGGTATCAGTCCACAATTTCCCAATCCCCATTGATAAGTGATTCTAATTCATCTCTAAGAGAGAGTTTCAGTGTATTTGGTCGTTTGCCCTGTGTTGGCCGTGTCGGTGTAGACTGGCAACCACACACACACACACACACCATTGTAATCCACCCAAAGTTAATGTTATGCTTTGACAGAGAATATTCAAGCCCAGTCAAAAACAGATGCATGACAAGTTACAAAAAAAATCAGGTGTAGATGTCATAACCTCTGACTGCTGCTTCACACGTTTCGGGGATCATTGCAAACGTGTTTGATGCGTGTCCAAGCACAACCACATTAGATTCTGAATTGTGAGGTCTGTTTTTAAAAAAGTAACAAAATTTCAAGTTGGGCTGTGTTTGAAAAATGATTTACAAGCATTTAACACATGATGGGCATGCGTGAAGGAAAATGAGGGAAAGCAAATACCTGTTGGTCTTCCAACAAATTAGGAACCCACCAAAGCTAGTCCTTGCACACAAGAATGCTCAAAACAGGTCAAACTTTCTGATCGGTCTGTTTAAAAAGGCTGAGATTTATGTCAGAGGGGGATTCTTGCTGTCTGCACACCAGGCTGCTCTGCCAGGAAAAATCCCAGCCAATTGTTCGACTTGCGTAATGTCCACTGAAAATGAGGCTCAGGTAAAAGCAGGTCCATTTGCTGGCAAAATTCTGCTTGTATTCCTTCTCACAACAATTAGATTTTCAACCATCTGTTCACATTGCACTTGAAAGCAGCCTTTACTCCCAGCAGGGATAAGACCGAGCATTCGGAGACGTATGGATCTCTTCCTCACCCTCTGTGGCGTTGAGAGTGAGATGACGCAGAAAAAATAAAAATAAAAAATGCAAGCGCATCTGTGACTTTAGCAAGAGACTGCAGACTGCTATCACTCTTTCAAGTCTGCACCTTCCTCATCAATTAATTCGTCATCAATTTGATCATAAATATAATGAATTATTTTACTAAACTTTTTGTTTTCAGGTAGATTGACATAAAGGTAGTACCTACTCATCTTCTAGACCCTAAACAAAGTATTGTGCATGTGATTCATACCCTCAACAGTTTTATGTTTTGCTGAAAACACACAGTAGGCTTGACTGTGGTATCTCATCCTGCTTTCCTATTGAAGCTTCCCTCATTTAAAGGGATAGGTCGCCTCTTTTGACATGAAGCTGTATGAAATCCCATACTAGCAATATTATTTGTGAACATTTTCTTACCTCCCGCTGCGTCCTGTGAGCCGAGTTCCGGCCTCGTTTTGGCGTTGACGAAGGTAGTCCGGCTAGTTTGCTGGGGCTACAAAAATAAAGTGTTTTGCTTCTCAAAACAATATGGGTTCAAAAGAGTAATACATTTGCATCACAAAGTCGTTCATCCAGAAAAAGTCAGACCTCACAATCGCTTGGCGCTATTTTCTCTCCCTTCGTATCACTACGGGCTGTGTAGACCGTGCAGACCGAAGTGCAGACCGAGCAGGAAACACCGTAACAGGCGCGGCTATCATCAGGTGGCAGCACGGAGTGATAGGGAGAGAAAATAGCGCCAAGCGATTGTGAGGTCTGACTTTTTCCTGCACAATGATTTTGTGATGCAAATGTATTACGTATATTGTTTTGAGAGGCAAAATGCTTTATTTTTGTGGCCCCAGCCAACTACCTTCGTCAAAGCCAAAACGAGGCTGGAACTCGGCTCACAGTACGCAGCGGGGGGTAAGAAAATGTTCATAAATAATATTGCTAGTATGGGATGTCATACAGCTTCATGTCAAAAGAGGCGAACTATCCCTTTAACACATATTCCATATACGTCAGAATAAGATGCATGCAGCCCTCAAATCTGAGATGATCAGGGCTGAAAGTGAAGTCTGATAAGATTGAGCAGGTCCTGCTGAGAGGTGAACTGCACAGCAGCTGTAACGTCACCGAGCCCATCTGGAACAGAGCCAGTCCCGACTCCAGAATGAGGCCACAGTGCGATCATGAGTGAAACCAACATTTGTTCTGTTGTCTCCTCCTTTGCCCTTGAGTTAGTTTGCATTGTGAGCAATGAAAATTTGCTTACCTCTTCTTTCCCTTTAGGCAATCACCTTCTGTCTGATCTCCTTCTTATACAGCAGCTTTCCTTAAAGATAAAGCTGTTCGACCATCAGAGGAAAGCTGGCAACAACCTTTGGCAACAATGAGAGTCTTTAGATGTTTCCTGGAGGCATATAGAAGCATGGTGCAACTGCTGGTAGATTCTGCAACTCTTGCTGTTCTCAAGCTCTTTGAACCTACAGGAGTTGTTTTTTAAACATGTTTTTATAAAAAAAATTTGCAATGGCAGAGTTTGGATTTGTTCCAAGGACTTCAATAGGATTTAAATAAGCAACCTTTGGGTACATTTACATGCATAATATTCTGATATTACCCCAATTGCTGTAAGACTGAAAATACAGTTGCTGTTTCACCTTGCGTTCACGTTAGCGAACGTCTCCGCTCTCAGCGTAACTCCTCACTGCCTTCGTAGTATGCGTGTTATCAGAGGATTCCACAAGGGGGCACACCCGATCACTCACACTGGAAGCTGCTGCCAGATTAACAGGACGTTAGCAGAAGCACTCTGATAAACAGTAAACATGGGGTTAATGATCTTAAAGGGATAGTTCGCCTCTTTTGACATGAAGCTGTATGACATCCCATACTAGCAATATCATTTATGAACATTGACTTACCCCCTGCTGCGTCCTGTGAGCCGAGTTCCAGCCTCGTTTTGGCGTTGACGAAGGTAGTCCAGCAAGTTGGCTGGGGTCCCAAAAATCTTGCTTCTCAAAACAATATGAGCCAGCCTGACTGATTGACACAAGAGACCATCATAGGAGCCATTCATCATCTCCTGTGCTGAATAAACATCGGGTGTTTCATCCTCCCAATGTATGTTTAAGACCTTCGCCTGAATAAGAGACTACCATTTAAACAGCGTTTTCTGATTGTCTCAACTCAAATAAAGACATATTCAAAGTAAAAAATAATCAAAACCGGCTATGTGGAGCGTGGCAGTCTTTTTTAGCTGCTTTATGCACTGGGTCCTTCAGGGTCATTTGAGAACAGGACGGCTGTGGCCAAAATTAAGATACTTTTGTGGTGAGGGAGAATACAGAATCATTTTGTGGGTTATAGGTGTAGTGATGGCTTTTAATGGGGCAAATAACATTGCAGTAGAATAGGGGGATGTAATCGGACATGTATCATTGATTGAACTATCCTCTGAAAGATGTAAATGGAAGTATGAATATCCTACATGCTGCCCATTTGAATTCTATCACTGGATAATGATCTTATTTAGAATAAGGTCAGTAGTCAGCTTATGTCTTTTCTCGACACAGAAATTGCTGACCAGTTTAAAACTTTCAGTCTTTTCCCTCTCCACCATTTCTGCTGTCTGATGTTTGCTGGATCGAAAAAAAAATAAAAGTCCTGTTTTGGTTTGTTCGATCCCTTTTTTAATCCATCATTTTTAGAGCCTGTATGATAAAAAAAAAAAAAAAAACGTACGACATTTACAGTAATCCTTTTTTTTTTCTTTAGTTGGTGCAAATAGCAACTTCAACAGCTAGCAGCATTTGAATGGATGCGGACTGAAACTTTCACAAGCTCAAAGAATACACATACAGCATTCATTCATGTCATAAAATACACAATTCTACATTATAGGATCAAGCCAATAGTGCTTTAATGATATTGACCAGATGTTTTTACGCATTCACATAGTCTGCATTCTTTTTCTTTTGAGTGGAACTTACCTCCTTACCTCCTCGGGGACCTTTCTTTTGAGCTAATTTCAGAGTCATTTGTATTTCCCTGTGATTTATGTGTTGTTGAATTGTGATTAAACTGTACATTTCTTTCTCTTTTTTTAAATAAGAGCGGCAGTAATTTCGACCAGCACTCTATTTGTGTTATATGAATCTGCTGAATATGAAGCCAGTTGTCTTTTTTTTACAAAAAGAAGCAGCTGGCTTCCTGACTTTTGAAAAACAGCATATCTGCCCATAAATGCCCGTGCATTTCTAACCCTGGGCTATGTGTGTGAAGGACTGTATCAATCTATTTACAATTTTAAAAAAAAGCAATTAAAGGCATTAACGAGATTAAACCAAAACTATGAGGCAGACTCAAACAAAACTAAAGCCAAAGTCCTCTCATTTGTTCAGCACTCACTTCTTTTCCACCAAAGAAAAGTCAGACACTGCATAGTCAGAAAGCCCTTTCCACTGAAATTGTAATGATCAGACCTGTCTTCCAAACCAAAAACAGATGACTTTGTCTGTTTCTCTGGTGCTGTTCCCACCAGCGTGTCCTAACAGCTCTTCGAGATAATCGTAGTTCAAGAGGATCACAGTGAGGCGGTAATGTTTGAGGGCCTCACTTGGCGGGAAAAAAATAAAAAATCTAAATCGGAAGGAGCGCCAAACGCTGGATTAACCCCCGCTGCTAAAGATGCGATTAGATTAGTGTTTTCTTTTCCATCAAATTAAACTACTACCACACTCTTTCAAATCATCTTCCGTCTCTGTATAATAAGATGTTTTTTAAGGATCCTTATTAAAAAAGTTTGCTAGGTTACTGAAGTTCATTCTGACATTACCGATGTAACTGCATTTTCAACATTAATTGCTGCAGTTTCTCACTCAGAAAACACATAAACGACACCAACATAAAACACTTGGGACCGATTGAAGTATTTTCTCCCCAAGCAATCACTATCTCTCCTCCATCCCTTCAATTTGCCCATTCTACTGAAGTGCACCTTCATGCTTGCCTTGCAAATTGCAGTTTTTACTTAACACAACGCTTAATTGCAGGCACATGCTCGAGCGGTCACAGTGCCCATCAGAGGCAAAATGAGTCACAGCAGCGCAACCTAGATTATTCCGGAATCAGCAGCAGTGGTGCCAGGCTCCAATTTTAAGCCCCAAAACCAGAGCTCAGTCTATCTCTTGGGCATCAGCACCAGATGGCAGTGCCAACTGTTGAAAAGAAAAATATGGCAAGGAGTTATGAGGAATCCAGGAAGAGAAATGAGAAGGAAAGAAAAGTCAGAGACTGGAAAAATAGAGGATGGAAAGTACTTGTGTTGAGTCTGATCGTTAGATTTCTAAACTCAAATGGCTGCGGATGGATTTGCATAGCCTAGGGTTGGCAGTGGCCCACTTTCTCCATGCCGTCTTTCTGAGCTACAGCCAGTGCATTCCATTATGTGTGTCAAGGCGGAATCTGTGATGAAGAAAATAACAGTGCTGGCATGTAGTCAAAGTTTACGGTCTCTCCCCTCCCCTCCCCTGTGCTCAGTGTGACTGGCTGATTCCTGAACGCAACCCAGATAACTGCTGAGGAGGGAAGGCCGGCACCAAACAGAGGGAGGCAGAAATACAGCGAGGTGGTGGGTTGTAAGCCAGATGAGGAGAGAGAATGCGTTAAAAGAGATCAGAGACATCAGTGCAGGAGGAACACTCTGAAGGCAGAGCTCGAGGCCTGGCTCACTCTGAAGAGTTGAGGAGCCCTGCTGGAAAGCAGCTTCCAAAGTTCAGACAGATTTGAGATATCGTCTTCCTTTCTAGCTCCCGTGTAAGCAATAACACAAAGTACACAAAGATGTCCGTACTCGTTTAGTAAGAGGGACAGCAGAGACAACTTCTGCAATGTGATGAACGAAAGATTACATGTCATACTGGTAAACTGTAAGCACGTCTTCTGATGTCTTCTGTTTGCTTGTAAATCTAACATGTTTAAATGAAATGTGTTGCAATGGAAAGGCTGAAGGTGAAGATATGACACCGTGTGGATGATAAGTACGATAATAACAACGTCCATGCAGTGAATTCAGCCATGCTCACACATACGATGAGGGCCACCATGTGTATTGACACGCATTTGTGATTGGGCAGGGAAATCAACAGAGGTCTGAGCGCACATTGCTTGTTTAAAACATAGCTGAGACCATTTCCTGCGTCACTGCTGTTTGTCACACGAGAAGCCGCAGAGGATTCTCTAAGTCGTCCCCGGAGTTTTCTCATGTCGTTTTCCCATAAAAACTCATTCACGTCAAGCCGACAAACAAGCATCACATCATGACATGAAACAGAATGGGAGCAGTTAAAAGCACAGGCACGGGGGTATGTTGTGAAATGCGAGCGCAAACTAGGGAAGATGCCTAATTGATGATAGAGGTCCTGCCACTGGGGGGGAAAAAAAAGTTATTTAAAACATTTTCTGTTTTTGTTTTTTTTTTGTTGAAATTTTATTGTATTGAAACATTATGTAGCCCAATGTATGTTGCCAGCTACTATTCCACCCTTTACTTACATACAGTGTATAAATGAACAAATAAAAGGTCCAAAGTATAAAATGATTTACATAATTCATCTTGGTTAAAAGCAGTTACAGAGGCTTGCTCCACTATCCAACATATCAAACCAAGTACCAACAATCTGAATGCATGACTTGGCTTACAACTATCAAATTCCAAACCCCTTGCTCATCTTAAGCTTAAAACCTTGCGCTAGCTCTTCTCCAGGTGAAAAAATTTCAAAGCACATTTCAAAGCAGAAATCAGCAGGTGTCTTTGGCTCTTACGTATCATTTTTAGCAGAGGTCTAGTTCTTACTACAAAACCATCCTGTTACAAGGAAAGAGTTCCACATAAGAAATTATATTGATCATTTATTTTCACCTCAGTGGACCTAACTTGGGATAGACGTAGTCATTAGTGCGCAGGTAGCATAATTCACCTGCACGAGAACAATTCTCTGTCTTTCAACAAAAAACTGAGGCTCGGGTATTTAAAAAAAAAAAAAAGATGATTTGACATCGACAGAACAGAATAACCTAACTCCATTTTAGCATCATAAGATATCCTGCACATTTTTGTCGTATTTCCGTTATCTGCATCACACTTGCTCCTCCTGCCGCTCCCTGCTGCTCTGCTCTGTGTACTGCAGTACACAGAGTTTAGTTTTTCTGCAATAGAACAATGTCTATTGAAATACTGCTTCTGAAAATCCTGACGCATCAACTGTTTCAGAAGTCCAAAAGTTAATACCTGACTCCCCACAGACTTGCCAGACTCTCCCTGCTGTGAGGTTTAATAATACAACTCTACCACCAGAGAGCATTTGAACATCAATGAGCAGATAATTGCACCAGAATGGGAGTTGTACACTTTTAATCAGCATGCCTAGTTCCTCTGCCTTACACTTTTTATTGTTTGCAATGTCCTAAAATAAAAGCGGGGGGGAGTCTGATCGGATTTGATTTGAATAGTCATTTTAGAAATAAAGAGAGTTGCATGTGCTTTGAAATATTTTGTTTGGATTAGGATTGTATCCTTGTAAAGGGACGGCTTTGAGGCTTCCCAATGTTTGGTGTGAGATTTGAAAGACTGATTAGGGTGTGTTGGCAACACTGTATTCCCAAATAGTGTAGGTTGTGTTTTATATCACTAGTTTTCATCTTTAATTTGATTCATGATTCTGCATAAGTATAGCCGACTAACCCAACAAGCTGTAGTGACAGAGATAGAGACAACGCATCCCTGCATCAGTAGCTCAGCAAATACCGCATGCTTTGTATGTATGACTGATAGACAAAGGGGTACAAATAGCAACTTGCATTATATCCAATTTCTCATATTTACAACCTATATATAACATATAATTGGAAATGGTTTAAGAATTCATTGAGGTAGAGTCGATTTTACTGACCAGATGTAAGGAGGCAATGTACATCAGCAGCCAGAGAAGCATCAAGGTTTTTCTATATCTATGCATGTTAAAAGATAGGCGGACGGTTCATTCACTGTGGTGCATGTGCAGGACTTATCTGAGCATGCACGTGTTACATTGGGCAGAAACACACACCATGTAGTGGTACGACTACAGTGCACAAACATGCACGCGCACTAGGTGCACGTGTGTCGGTACCTCACACTTTAGTGGCTGAGGTAGTCTATACGCAATTAAATACACTTAATAGAAATGTGTTTTTGCCACTACTTGAAGGTTAAAAAAATCTACAACACACCTGTGTGTTAAGTTTCTTGACGGCATTAGTGTGTGTGTTGTCACACAACTGTCAAGTCCCCCTTTTGTCCTCATGCTCCTAATCTGAATATGCTGTTGTTTTAAATGGTAAAGGGTCAAAGCCTCTACTGAGCGGCAGCGCTGTATCCCTGTGGCTGCATTCTACACAGGAGGCTCTTAGTGAGAGGCTATTGTTATTCCCGAACAAGGTGTTTTCACTGCCTCTGCATATTTTCAGGAATTTGAATAACTATCCCCCCGTGGCTCTGAATCTGCTGACCTAATGAGCCAGCCTGACTGATTGACACAAGAGACCATCATAGGAGCCATTCATCATCTCCTGTGCTGAATAAACATCGGGTGTTTCATCCTCCCAATGTATGTTCGTTAATGAATCGTTTTAATCTAGTTGGAAATCGATTCCTATGCAAACTTACACGTGGCTGACGATGCCCGATCCACTTCTCATGTATTAAATCCGCATGACAGGCGTGCGGAGCCTGCTCAGAACTTTTTCAAAAACACTAAATTATCGAGGCTTTCTCGGTTCAGGAAAGGGCTCATTTTTCTACGAAATCACTGGTGGCAAAACAAATTGAAAATGGAAAAAGTGTTATCTTTCACAGAAGCAACTCCGGTTGACAAGTTTGAGAAGAGATCTTTAGGAGAGCAGTGAAATGCAGCAAATGAATGACAGTGGGTCGTGAAATGTTCTGTATGCATTTTTTAATCGCTTTTGCCACTTGTGCATTCGGAGGCACACATTAAGTTGTCATTTGAGAAGACTGAGCACAAAAGGAAATCTCTCCTGTTCTGGCATTGCTTTGAAGAGGTCGAATAGACCCAAACTTCCTAAATCTTGCAATATCCTGTCAAAAATTAACATCAGTGGGTACGTTGAATTGCCTTGTGTACGAATTGTGCTCTAGAAATAAACTTGCTTTGCCTTGCCTTACGATGTATATGCCTGGCCCGTTTTCTTCCGACTGTGTGTCACTGCTAAATGCAAAAACAAACCCAGACTGAAAAGTTGGGAAATGAAGGTTAGAGTCGAAAGCGTTGCAATTAAAGTACTGCGGTTTCACTTGAGTGGAGATGAGAGAGTGTGTGCGAGGCAGCAACTGTCTTCGAGACTTTGAGGTATAGATGTGTTGATGCTGTTCAAAGTTTTTTCTTCGAGTGTAAACTATGTTAAACAGGCAAGCCAGCTTCCAGAGCGAAACGTTTTCTTTAGCCATTTTCACAGATGCGCCGGAGTCCTGAAACTAATCTAATGATGGCATGTGTGAATTCGCTCTGTGCTTCTTGGTGACATTGTGACATTTTTCTTATTCCCAGCCGTGAGACTGCATCTCCGGCAGAACGTCTCCCACATGTGTGAATTAGCAACTGTGGAAACAGTCTGGACCAAATTGTTCACACATTCTACAGAAAATCTTCAGTGTCCGTGAGTTAAACGGCTTTAGCAAACACACTGTAATGTAGGCAATGAAGCACAATGACTTTGTTAGTGAAGTTCATCTCTAACGGGAGGCTATTACCTCTCGTTGTCTCATGTGAGACTATTGGCCATTGGGTTTTTTTTGGCTTTGATTTTCACTGACTGTAAAACAGGTTAAGTTAAGGCACCAAACCTACTAAATCACTGTTAGAAAAAGATGATGGCTGGCCTTATAAAACACCAGAACCTACAAAGCCTCCTCTGAAGTGGAGAGAATTGTGCTCCTTAGCGGAGAAATATTGAGATTTTACAACATGTATTCGGGGCAGAAGACGTACCCATGCTGTAAACATGAAACTGAAACATTTTGCTGCCTTTGCGTGAGAGTCAGGGTAACTGTTTCCTCGTTGTAAATCTCTTAGCTAGGCTAAGCAAACAGTTTGTTGAAATGTTGAAATCTGGCTGTGTAGCTTTTTGGAAAAAAAAATGAGTAGTTGAGACCTTTGTGGGTAACAATGGGCCTCATGCAAGAACATTTTCGTATTTTTATTCTAAATTTCTCTCACTTTTTTCGAACGAAGGTCTCGTACGAACACGCCACGTC